>NW_020447553.1:219857-294871 GCF_003343035.1 Apteryx rowi
GGGTGCCGCTTCGCCCTCGGTGGGGCACGGCGGCGTGCAAGAAGAGCGTGGGAAAACCGCCAGGATGCTCCCGGGCGGGTGGCTGCGATGGGACGGATGAAGCCGCCGGCTGCTGGCGCGGTGCAATTGGCTCCACGAAGCCACTGTCCCCCCCCCCCCCAGGTGCCACGGGTGCTGTGGGTGCCGTGGGTGCTGCACCCATCCGTCAGCAGGCAGCGCGGCACCCTGGGCGCTGAGCTGTGCCGGCTATTTATTTTCCGGGAGAGAGCGCTCCTCGTCGCTCCCAATCGACTGCTTGCGTTCCCGCCGGCGCTGCCATCGCTCTCGCGTGCCGGCAGCAGGGCTCCGGCACCGAGGGAGCCGTAGGGATCAGCGGATCATTTCAGACCCGTCACTGTTAAACCCTCCCCGCACCGAACCAGAGATAAATTCTCTGGGCTTAAGTCGCGTTCGATAGTTTTCAGGCCCAAAGGGAGAAGAGCCCCGGCAGCACGAACCGGCAGCATTTATCCGCGGCCGGAGAGGATGGGAAAAGAGCCGGGCAGAGGGATGGGTGGGATGAGCGACAAGCAGCAAAGCCTTTGCCACCTCTCTGGAGCAAATCCTGATTTAAGCTCAGCTCCAGCCTGTGAGACACCCGCCGCCACATTTCCCGGCGGGAATTTCTTCCCAAGTGGAGAAAAACCATTTCGCCATGTTTTCCTGGGAAGGTTTCATGGTGCTGCGGTGAGGGTGTTTCCCAGGGTTGCATCTCAACCCGGTCCGAGCGCAGGGGAAAAAAATATCGCTGCTGGATCCTTCCCTGTCTCCGCATCTCCCCTAGGGCTCCAGCAGCAGGCACTGAGCCGAAAAATCCTCATTTTTCGGCCTTTGCAAAACGCTCCAAGTGCTGCTGCCGTTGCAGCCGGGCGGACAGTCCCGCAGCCCTGACGCCGCCGCCTCTCCCGTTTGCCTCCCGCAGGTCCCCTTTTTCGGGAAGCGCCAGCACCACGCCTGCCCCTGTTTGCCCAACTTGTCGTGCTCGAGGTTCGGCGACGGCCGCTACCGCTGCTCGCTCGACTTCAAGAGCATCGACGTCTAGGCGCGCGGGGCGGCCACCTCCGCGCCCGGCTGATCCGCGCCGCCTCGCTCCGGAAAGTCCGTGCACGACCCGACCCGGCCGGCGGAGGCGGCGGCGGGAACCTGAGCCCGTTTTCGGGCGGACGGAGGCCCGTTCCCGCGCCGAGCGCCTTGCCGCAGCATGCAAAATACGGGGTGACGCTTGGCCGGTTTTGCTAGGAGGTCGTTTCGGAGCGGAGGGCTCCCGCTTGCATTATTTCTACGCTTTTGCAATAGGAAACGCGGAGGTTAATCGGGACAAAACGCCTGCGACCAGCCAGTAATTGGCTCAGGGCAATGTCAGCGGGGCAGAAATTTTTGCTTTGTGGGAAAGTTCAGCATTTGGCGGGGGGGTCGATCGACAGCCAAACTTCTGCGCAACGTAACGCAAACCTCTGCAAAATGCCCCCCAAACCTTTGTAAAAATGCACCCTCCAGCCTCCAAGCTCCTCGACTTACTGTCCAATTCCTACTGGAGAACCCGGGGTTGCGGCTGCTGCTGCCGATAGAGTTACAAGTCCCGTCCTCCTGCTGCCTGGTCTTGCCTGGGCAGGACATTCCCGCGTGGAAGCAGCTCACGAACCTGGGGGTGAATGCACAAAGCCCGTTCTGCACTTAAAAAATAAAATAAAATAAAAATGCAGCGGTTACCCGCAGGCGATTAATGATCGGGGCTCCGCTGTGTTCAGGCCCTAACGCAGCGCGGTGCATTTAGCAGATGGAGCCGCCCGGAGCCGCTTAACGTTGCCTTGGGGCTTCGAGGCTCCAGGGAGCGTTTTTTGCAGCGGCAGCGTCGGCCTGAGCTCCAGGCACCGGCCGACCCCGCCAGCCTCTATTTACGGTCGCCTTCAAGAGGAAAAGAGGATATGCAATTTAATTAAATGCTCTTCGTTAGCCGAGGCAAGAAAAGCTACCGATGGGGAGTCCCTTAGCTCGGCTTGATCCCCCACCCCCGTCCAAAAACGCGTCACGGGAAAAAATCACCCCGTAGCGTTCGCGCTTCACCTCTGCCTCCTCAAACGGCCTCCACCGAGGCTGCACGGAGATAAATGAAGTTTCCCCACGCTCCTTCCTCCCCCCCCGCCCCAACCAAACATTGCAAATTGGGTGGAAAACAATAAACCATTGCACGCACGGGCGGATCTCATTTATTTATTCATTCATTTTTCACATGGCAGAAGCGGTGCTTTTTATTGGCGGAAACGAAGTGGTTTGATTTCTTCACTTCAAAAGGCTTTTTTTTTGTTTTTTTCTTTAAAAAAACTTCAAAAATTGCACGCGTTTCCCAGTAGCTTTTTGCACTCGTCTGTAGGCTGCGAGGCCTCGTTTCTTGCTAGCCGAGGTTCAAAATTAAAACGATTCCCCCTCAAAAATTCAAGGAAGCAGCATTAGGGTCCACCCCGACCTGATTTACGGTCAAAATAGGATGGAGCACCTGGATGAGCACTTTGGTGGGATCCGCCGGGGGCGACCTGCCGGTTAGTCCCTGCTGAATGGAAAGGAGTCCCCACACCAAAGCAGAGGGGAAAATAATTAGGGAAAAACCCTGCTTTTTCATAGCAGAGTGGAAAAAATACAGCTTTATGGGGGGTTTTTTGGTTTGTTTTTAAAAGTCACCTTCCTCCTTTAAGGAAGATTAAAGTGGGGCTCGCTTGGCTTTATGGACTATTTCTGGCTTTCCTCCAGGCTTGGAAAAACGGAGAAGGGGCAGGGGGTGGGTTTTTCATTTAGTTCACGTCCTGCAGATGTTTTCCAGCAGAAAAAGATTCCAAAAAAAAATCTCTAAACCAAAAGAAACCAACCAAGCAGCATCTTCCTTTTCTCCATTCCCCTTTTGGGGGAGTTTTGGCATCGGCTGCTCTGCTTTCGCTCCCCTTTTCCTCCTTCCCGGAGACCCGAGCCGGCCCGGTTTTCCCTATATCAGGCTAATCTCGCAGAGGGACTGCAGCTTTTTAAAAGCAGATTAGCTAGAGGCCGAGTTAAGGCTGGGCTTTGCGAGCTTTAGTTTGCATTATTTTCTGGCTCGAAACGGGGGTTGTTTTTTCCAAAGTTCGTCCCGACGGCGTACCCGGCGTGGGAAAAGTCCTTCCCCAGGGGAGGGGAGCTCCGGGCAGTCCGCCCTGATTTGCCTGGCATCATTTTCCAGGCCAAACACTGGAAAATCCGATAGGGGAGTCAAACGATAAAGCCTGAACGGGAGCCGGTCAGCTTTTCCACGCTTCGGAAAAACAAGCGTTATCAGAGCAGCCCAATCTCCCACTGCGATACCGGCCGGGGCGCCGGGATCGATTCGGGCCGGGCAGCGGCTGGCACCAGCGCGATAGCGGGTGACACATGCCGGGGTTGCGGGGCCGGCGCGAGGTCCCCGTGCCCCGCGTTGTCCCCATCCCGTCCCGTCCTGTCCCATCCCGCGCGGTGGCATCAGGTGGGGAAGCAGATGCAAAGTCCCCGGCGAGGATATTTGCAGAGGGGCCGTAATAAAGAGCAGGGCGGTCGTGCAAGGGCTTTTTGGGGCCGGAAAGGGCTCGTAGCAGGGCAGAGCTTCCCCCATAGACYCCCCCCCCCCCCGGCATCTCCCGGGGCTCCTTTTCGGCTGCGCAACCACGTCACCTGGGAGGTGACACGAGGGATGTGCATCGGATCGCCTTAAAAACCCAGGTGGCTGCTGCCTGCGCCGCTGCCGGGCTCCAGCCTGCAGGCGCCGCACGACTTCGCCCCGCGGCGCCGACGCCGCCCCGTTGCAGCCGGCGCGCGCCGAGCCAATGCCCTCGGCGGTTATCGGCGCTGCCAACGCCGAAGCGCTCGGGAGGGCTTTCATCCCGCTTTTCATGCTCCCCGTATCGCTGGGCAAACAGCGCGCTGGGCGGGTTTTTTTATGCTGCGGGGTCACCTTTCCTGCGGGCTGTTTGCAGCCGGCTTGACCGGGTGGTTTTGCAGCGATAACGGCGGAAAGCCGGAATGTTTCCCCGCGGCCTCACATGGGCACCCGCGTTGCCTGCTCCCTGCCTTGCGCAGGCGCCTGGGCACCGAACGGGGCCGGCCCTTGCTAATCCCCCCCCTCCCAGCCAGGCAGGACAGACCCCCCCCCCTCCCCAATTTACTCCGGGGACCCGCAAAGCTGGGGGTCGCACTGGAGTTTGCAACGGGTCCCGGCTGCCGAGATGCAAAGCGATGGCCGATTCCGAAATGCAGAAACGGGCAGCTCCAGACCCCTCCGGGTTTGTGAAAAAGGTTGGGGGGGGGTGTTGGGTGATGGGGGGGACACAAGGAGCGATGTTCTCAGGTCCCCTCCTCATCTCCTCGGCTCTGGAAAGGAAAAGCCCGGTCTGCACGGAAATGCATGGTCCCAGGTGGCCCAGCCGCACGTGTAACGTCCCCCCCCGTCACCGGGCACCGTATTGACATTGGAGGTTGTTTGCTGTGTGCCTTGGTCCGGGGGTGTCCCCGGGGGTATCTGTCCTGATGCCCTTGCCGTGAAAAGCGGGCGGCGCATGAGCTATATAAGCTGCGGGACGTCGACTGTCCCAGCACCGGCCGTCAGGATGCGCCTCCTCGTGCTGCTCTGCGCCGCCTTCGTCCTCGCCGAGTGCAGGTCCAGGTGAGTCCCTGACGCTCTCGCCGTGCCGCCGGTGTCGATGTGAAGGGGGAAAATTAGAAGCTGGAGTCTTTTAAAAGCTTTGAGAGGCAGAGGTAAGGTTTCGGGGCGCAGCAAAGCCTGGGAAAGCCGCTCCGGAGGCGGCGGCTCTTGCAGGCAGAGCCACGGGACGGCGGCTCCGCTGCGCGTCGCATCCCGCCAGCAGCATCCTGCCATCCCCGAGGCTGTGCCTGCGGCTCCAATTTCCAGAGATGCTCTGGGGATTTGCAGAAATCCCCCTGAGTCGGTGTTTCGGGGAGCCGTTATTGGCTGGTTTTGCACTAAAGCTGCAGCAGTCGAATGCTGCTTGCAGGAGCTGGAGGCAGCGGAATCCTGGATAACGCTCTTTTTTCCCCCCTCTTCTCGGCGCGTCCCAGGGTTCCCTTGCAAAGAGGGAAGAAGCTGCGAGACATCCTCAGGGAGAAAGGGTTGCTGGCGCGCTTCTTGCAGCACCACCGATATGACATCGGCGCCAAATTCCCCCACGCTTTTCCCGATGTGCTCGACGTGGCCACCGAGCCCCTGCTGAACACCTTGGACGTGAGTGCCGGCTTCGCCCCAGGGCACTTTGTGGGATCCCCGTCCCCGTGTCGGGGCGCAGATCCTGGGGGGTCGGGTCGCTCAGCTTGACGGGAGCAGAAGGACTCAAGTCCCCGTGTCCTCAGCGAGTGCATGAACCATTAGGCTGCTCCGTAGCGGAGCTGGCATGGGGCTGAGTTTGGTGGCTGGATTTTGTGAAGGATGGATGGGGGGGGATCCTGCCCCGCAAGGCCGTCGGGCAGCTCCAGGCTTCTGTTTCATGCTTTAAAAGCAAATGTTGGTCCTGCTGCCCCACAGATGGAGTATTACGGGACCATCTCCATCGGCACCCCGCCGCAGGATTTCACCGTGGTGTTCGACACCGGCTCCTCCAACCTCTGGGTCCCTTCGATCTACTGCAGCAGCCCCGCTTGCCGTAAGTAGCCACGGGCAGGGATCCCGGCACCGTCCACGCTGGTGGTCCGGCACCACCACCCTTAAAATTGCATGTAAAGGCCTGGCACGATCAAGCCCGAAGCTCACAGTGATGCCACCAGGGGAAGGGAGGCCCACAGCCGGTGTAATAGCCAGATCCCACAGCCCATGCAATGTGTTCGGTGCCTCAGTTTCCCTGTGCGCCCAAGGGGGTGATGGCATTTCCTGAGGATCCCTGGTATTAAGATGCTGGAGTAGGAGCGGAAACATATTGCGAACGCTCACAGCTAAATCGTTGCTGAAAGCAGGCTAATAAATGGCAGGTCTAAACAGCAATTTAGCAGGGCGCTTGCTTACTCCCACGCTTTCTGCGCATTTCAGCCTTGCTTCAACGCTCCTGACTCCTGGCTTTCCCCACTTGCCTTGCAGAGAACCACCATACGTTTAACCCCTCGCAGTCGTCCACCTACCAGAGCACAAGCCAGACCCTGTCCATCCAGTACGGCACCGGCAGCATGGAGGGCATCGTGGGCTCCGACACCGTCACCGTAAGTCCCCCACGGCCCTCGCGCCTCGCAGGGGCTGGACTCTCATGGTGGCACCCCTGGGTGGGACCTGCCGTCTCTGCTCCCCCCCTGTCCCGGGAGCACGCTGATTCCCACTGCCATATCGCAACGGTGTTCCCGGCTTGGTAACCAGCTCATGGCAGCCTCGACTTTTCCCCAGGTGGCCTCCCTGGTGGACACCAACCAGCTCTTTGGCTTGAGCACCAGTGAGCCAGGCGACTTTTTCACCTACGTCAACTTCGATGGGATCCTGGGCTTGGGCTACCCGAGTCTGGCCGCCAGCGGGATCACGCCAGTCTTCGATAACATGGTGAAGGAGGGTGTGGTGGACCAGAACCTCTTTTCCGTCTATCTATCCAGGTAGGCAGCACCCATTCCCACGAGGTTGGGATGGTTTCGTTAGCATCATTATGTCTGCTGCTGGCTCCTCTACCCTGTCGCCGCTGCCTTCTGGCTGCTTTCTCCAAAATACCCCGATATGCAAGGGCAGGGATGCTCTTGGCCAGTGTGTCATTCCCCGGCCACCAGAATCATTGGGGAATTTTGCCCTCTTTTTGGCTTGTTGGGGGAACATCTCTGGTTTCCAGCCAGCCGCGTGCCTCCGCCACGATGCCCTTTTCCCGGGCCCAAAGGACCTGGCATTTGTACCGTCACACAAATGACTCACCGATGCTCGGTAACGAGGAAGGGAGCAGATGTGGCTGTGCCGTTACAGGCAGTGTTTTGCCCCCCCCGGGACTGCAGGCCTCGCCGTTTTGAGCTAACCGCCCCGAGGCTGCATGACAAACCCGGGGCTGTTTTGTCTTTTGTGCATCATCCAGCAAGACAACGGGGAGCGTGGTCATCTTCGGTGGAGTCGATGAATCCTACTTCACTGGCCCCATCAACTGGATCCCCGTCTCTTACCAAGGTTACTGGCAGATCTCCATGGACAGGTAACGCAACAGCTCTGCCCATTTATGCTCATTTCTAACCCCCCCCCCCCATGAGCCTGACCCAAGACCACCAACATCAGGGGCTTTCTGCTGGTGTCTAATGCCCCGCGGCTGAGGGATGCAGAAGGCCGAAGGGAGGAAACTCCTACATACTTCTGCAATTTCCGCCAGAAACGGAATGCCTTGGGACTCAGCCTAGTGCGAAAGCACCATTAGCATCCGACCGGTTATTTAACAGCCTCCTGTTTTGTCTGTTCCCTCTATCCCTGCTGCCAGTGTCATCGTGAATGGCCAGGAGGTTGCATGCAGTGGTGGCTGCCAAGCCATCGTTGACACCGGCACGTCCCTCATAGCTGTGCCATCCTCAGACATTGGTAACGTCCAGAGTGCGATCGGGGCCAGCCAGGGCACGTACGGACAGGTAAGAGCGCCCGGCACTCCCAGGGAGCCGGTTGCTTCTTACCAGTTGTTTCGTACCTAAGAGCCTCTTCCCTCCGCAGTACAACGTGAACTGCAACGACGTTGGTTTCATGCCCGATGTCGTCTTTGTCATCAACGGGGTTCAGTACCCTGTGTCTGCCTCGGCTTACACGGAGACGGTAAGGGGGGGACCAGGCGGTGCTGGGGCGCAAAGGTATTTCCTGGCTGGGCTAAGCTCACGGCGTTTGTCTCAGCTCCACTCATCTTCTGGTGGCTGTGGGGGAAAGAGAAAGATGAAAGATGCTACGCCACAATTTCCACATTTGCCTTTTCTTGCCCGATTGCAGTCTGGCGATGGAAGCTGCACCACTGGCTTCCAGGAAACCTCTGGAGACCTCTGGATCTTGGGAGACGTCTTCATCAGGGTGTACTACAGCATCTTCGACCGGGCCAACAACCAGGTTGGACTGGCCAAGGCTATTTAGCCCCACCATGATGCCAGCGGTGCCACGGCTTCATTGCTCAACCAGATCACGACCGTGTTTATCGAGTAGCAGGGCCTTAGCAACAAGTGATTCTCTCCTGTACACAATCCCATTGCTGGTGATACCCTCACTGGCACATAAATAAATTGATCATTGATGATTCAGAGTTGGTGCCTGCACCTTTATTTGTGATAAAATGGCAAGAATTAGGAAGGAGGAGTTACAGACTTGTTGCTTCATTTCCCTTTGGCCAACACAGTGAGACCTTGGTCTTTGGGAGTTGAAATCTTGTCTAGCGGTGGTTAAACGGAGGTGTCTCTAGAAAGTCAAGGTTGGGTCTTATATTGGGGCTATGTCAACCGGCCAAAAGTGTGGAGAAAACCAGATCTCCACCTGGGGGGGAAGAGGGAAGGAGGATGAATTCACCTACCCAGTGAGGTCCCTGTAGACCCATGGTAATGTCCCACCAGTGGGTCATCCAGCGGCTCCCCATCCGTCACCTCAGGGCTAGGTTAGCCAAGACACCTCCCACCCCAGAATCCCATTTCAGCTCTGTGCATGCCAAAACCTGCCCAGCGTCCTCCCCGTGGGATCGAGCCCCCACCGTCCCCCACATGGGCTCTGTTAGACCTCACTCAGGGCAGCAAGTTGGAGATTTCCCGTGGGCTCACCCAACGCCTGCCGTCCCATCGCAAGGCATCTGCAGAAGCAGATCCCCAGCTGATCCCTGTCTTGTTTCAATTTCTATAGTTCAAAGCAGGTTGTTTATACTTAAACTGTGATCCTTTACAGGGAAAAGAGCCAGGGTCCCTTTTCCAACACCAAACTAGCCTGTGCTCAGAGACAGCCAGTAAGAGCCTGGAAACACCAACTCTGTCAGTTTGCTTCCTCAGTTACAGTCTTTACTACTGGGAAAAAAAAAAAAATCCTAAAAATATTTATTTTATGACAATTTTCCCATGCAATGATCAGGACGGTTCCTTCTCTGGTTTTGCTTCATTTTGTTAAAGCAGCAGCTCCCACTTTTTAATGGAAATTACCTCCATCCCTATAAAATGACATTAAAAATGAAGGATGCCTCTTTCCTCCAGAGTAGCTCGCGCTCTCCAGGAGGCTGGAGCTCCCTGCAGCTGCTTAATTTCTGCTGTGCTCAGGGATATTTGCATTATTTGTCGATAAATGAGGCTATATGTTGCCTATGGGACCTGCAGATCGCTTGCTTACACTGGTGGTAACAGCTCAGGAGGATGCAGAGCACCAGGCACCAGCCAGGCACCAGGGAGATGATTTCCAGCAGAGAACTGGGGTGTTAAATGCCGCAGTAGATCTGCCTTAGACAAGCCCTGACTTGGAGAGAAAATTTAGCCAAGGCTGAGCTTAGCCCATCAAATCCCAGGTCTTGCTCTTGGGAGCAGCAGGGGAGGTCCAGGTGCTCGGGGTCAGAAGTGAATCTCTCTCTCTCTGCAAAAGCTGCTCCCTCTTGCAGCCGATGAGATGCAAGTGCGGGAGGTGGGATGTGGGAAATGCTGTGATTTATCCTCGCTGACTCCCTGAGCTCAGACAGCCCGGGCATGCAATAAAGAAATAAATCAGCTAAAAGCTTTGAAACATTAATTGGATATGGGGGGACACGCATGTCATGGTATGGTTTATGGCCAGGGATATGTCTGTCCTGGAGTGCCATCTCGTGGCTGCTGTGACGAGCCTGTACTGCTGCCCACGGCGGGATCCCACAAAGATCAGCCGGATTTTCCCAGATTGTCCGACACATCCGCTGCCCCCAGCAGGGTGGGCTCCCCGCAGCCGCCCGTCTCATCCGGGCAGGCTCAGCACCATCCTCTCCGTTTCTCAGGTGGGAAATTGAGGCATGCGGCATGCCCAGAGCTCGTTTATCCCTGCGGATGTATCCAGCAGCCAGATTGCACAATGTGGCTTCAAAGGACATCTCCAGTGCACCGCTGCCTGGGTGCGCAGTATCGTACAGCGCCGTGCACACGAACGGGCGCAGGCGCCTCAGAAATAGCCCCAGAGATGGTCACACGCGACACCAGGTCGCCTGGAGAGGCGGCAAGTTGTTACAACGCGCAGCATGAGAAGGTACCTGGTCCAGCTGCAACCTCCTGCCGAGCAGCTTGCTTGTTTTTCTCCCCAATCAGTTCACCAATTCAAGAATTTAATCAACTGAGATGTCTTAATTTCTTCAAGAAATTGCTAACTTCGCTGCGATGTTAATAAGTTCAATTTCTCAACACTAAATGTGCTTAGTTAAAGTCTGAGCAGCTCATGCCCTGTCTCGTGGGGGATGCGGGATTCAGGCCGGCTGAGGCAGAAAGCTGCACCCAAAAGCGGGCAAGAGGCAAATCAGAGCATCCCTCTTGGCGCCTGGCTTAGAGCCATGCGAGGCAACGGTGAGTGGGTGCTTAAGGGCTTTCTTGGCTATTCCAATTGGAAAGACAAGGGAGACAAGCACTTCACACTTGGCCATGGGTTTAAACTTGCTCCGTGGATTTTTTAAAAAAAAAAGCCAGGACACCTTTCAGACAAAGCCGAGAGGTTTCTTTACCTTCTCCATGGCAATATAAAATTTCCAGGGGGAGTTCAGCCGCATGCCTGCTTGCCGGAGGCCGTGAGTGTTTTCCTCGTTAGGGCTTGACTCAAGAACCATGCAGTTAATAAGAGCCTTTTATTGATTTCATTGAGCTTTGAGTCTATTTTGGGGGAGATATTAAGCTGCAGATTGTGCTGGAAATGTGGTTTCTGGTAGGTTTTTATCAAGCACTAGTTGAGAGTTGACGCTGATATTCCTTCAGGTTTCCTCGCGTTCACTTTAAGGTGAATCAGAAGTTCACTCTTGTGTTTGAGGAGGATTAATGCCTCTGGCCTCATGTCCCATAGCAAAAATCAGGGATACGGGGCTGCTGCCCTGGGGATGGGCTTTAGACGCTTATCTCCTGCTACAGGCAGCAGTGGGTCCCGTTTATGGCTGAAATTGGAGCAACCACCACATGGGTTTGCAGGTGGAAACCAGTGCCGGCCACCAGCGAACCCACTCCAGATGTGCAGCCCACGCCCCAGCTGTGCTGCAAATATGCCGGGTCCTATTACATGGCACAACCCCGTTCTCAGCAGGGTTACATGCTGAGGCCAGCACTGCGATGGCCACGCTCTGAGGCCAGACCCAGGCCCCAAAAGTCCCAGACCTTGCAGAGGTGATGCCAACAGACCTGGGTGGCAGCAGGGCCGTGGCCAGCGAGAGCCCTCGGCAGGCGGATGTGGAGCATGAAGCTTTGTGGTTTCTCACATCACAACCCACACACACGATTCCCGCTCATGGACTGGGTCCTGCTGTGCGTGGAGCTGCACAGCACCGAGAACGAAAAGTTGGGCCCCAATAAACAGGATTTTCTGCATGCCACACTTTGAAGCGTCTATTCTTTTATTTGAGAATAAAGTTTACAAGTTAATAAGATTCAGGTTGTTCATCCATCCATCCATCCATCCCTCCGGATACCCCCTATTTCAGGCCCTGCTTTGCTAAGGGAGCAGGAGCAGTAAAAATTTCAGAGAATTTCCATACCAAGCAGGCTGAATATTTTCCAAACCTATTCACCAGGGTTTCTCATGATCAGTTCCCAAGGGATAAACACCAAAAGTGCTTCAGCTTTGATAGACGGGGAGTGAAGCTTGGGGAGGGGAGTTCTAAAAAAAATAAAAGAACGTAAAAAGTTCGATAGTTTCCAGAGGGAGAGGGAGAAAAGGATAAAGAATCTGCTAGGAAAAAAAATAGCAGCGTGTAGGCGTGCAGGAACGTAATGAGGAGTGAGTGGCACAGAGCTGGGGGTGTCTCAGCCCAGCCGCTCTCCAGCTGTGCCCAGCTGTGCCTCCTGCCTCCTGCAGCCGTCCTCGCAGAGGGACGGGGATGCTGAGGCCTCTCCCACGCCGGAACAAGGTGGGAAGGAGGTTAAATAGCTCCTGCTGCTCCTCCTGTCCAGGATGACGGTCTGCGGGTTGCTGGGGACGAGGTGAGAAAGAGGACGGTGGTAGGGACTGGGGGAACCCGGAGGGGAGCAGATGAAAGGCAGGATCATCCCAGAGTCCAAAGCTCTCCGGCGGGAGCTGCGCTGATGTCCCCCATCCGTCTCCCCGGGGTGCAAAAGGCCTCGTTGCAGGGAGACTGTCCACAAAAAGAAAAACCCAAACCAAAAATCCCAGAGCAGAGCCGGCAGGAGCTTTGCAGCAGAGCTGGCAAGAACACAGGATTTCTGCCACAGGGAAAATCCCAGCATGCTCGAACTCACACTTTCCATCAGACCAGGAATTAAAAAAAAAAAGAAAAAAAAGCCATCTTTCACAGCTCCTTTCTGAATGAAATTGCAAACCATTGTGAATAAGACATGCTGGCACATTGCGTAATGAAAATGTCAAACTTTTAGGAGATGAGACATCAAATGTAGCAGATGTGGGATATAAAAGCGGATGTGTAGACACTGCATGAGAAACTGTGATTTTAATGTAAGCAGAAACATCAAAAAAGCCAACTGAAACAGTGAAGCTGGAACAAAATGTTTTTGTCGGAGGAAAACCTGCTGGCAATAGAGGAACAGAAAGAGAACGGCAAGATGATCTGTTTCTGTTTTCTCCCATCAAAAACGTCCATGGAAATTTGCATGTTTCGGAGAAAACAGAAGCGCCTTTGGCAAGGGAGAGCTGAGCTGTTGCAAAACGTCGGTGCACATTACTCTGCGCCCCATTTGCAGGAACAGAAGTGGCAATAAAAGGCGCAAGGTCACAGAGACTCATCTCCAAGGGCATTTGTACCCCTGAGTCAAACATCCATTGTTTTAGGGGAAAAAAATCACCATCCCTCACTCAGAGCCCAGCTCTTCCATCAGAAACCCCAGTGGGCACTGGGTCACGGTGCCCCGGACCTGTCTCGGTGGCCGTGCCATCCTGGCAGGTCTCCATCCCTCTCTTCCTAATCCCCCCAACCAGCGGCTCGGCCTCATCCGGCACTGCTCGCCCTGCTGTGCCAACTGGGAACTCATCCAGCTGCAAAAATAACTTCTGAATATTTTTTTGACGGCTTATTTTTCAGCCAGATCAGTCCCAGATCTGGGAACTGCTCAGATCTCTGGATCTGGAGTGGCAGGTGGGGAGGAAATGTTTAAGATGGATTGAGCAGATCTGCCAGGAAAATCATAACTGATGGCTTTCAAAAGGCAGGGAGCTGGGCCCATCTTCACCTCTAGGCAGGTGAGTGGCCCTGGGCAAATCATTTCACTTCTTTTTGACCTTGTTTCCCCAGCTGTAACTGGGAGAAATCTCTATATAAGCTCCAACGGGGAATTCCTCTCTGATGTCATGACCAGAGAAGCTAAATGTCAAGCAGATGAGCATCAAATAATAAAAAACAGACTGATGGGCAGGGAAGAGAGATAAGAAAGATGGTATTTATTTGAACAGCCACAGGAAATCAGAGATTGAAAAATGTCTACAAAAAAAAAAAAAGCAGCACATTTGGTTAAAAAAAAATACAGCGTGCAGATGTTTTATACCTCAGGTGGCAAATCCCATCCGATAGCGCCCAGTCCCGTCACAGCCACGACCATCACTTTTTGGCCTTGTCTCGAGGGTAAGCCCCATTGGTTTTATTCAGCGACTCCATGCTGCCGGCTCCCGTCACCACACTCGTGAGTATTCGCTCCACCTCGCCGGGCAGAATTTGTTTCTCTTCGTTCTCTGTCTCCCTGTGGTAGAAATAGTTGAAGTTCGAGACGATGACGGGAACGGGAAGCGCAATGGTCAATACCCCTGCAATAGCGCACAGAGTCCCCACGATCTTCCCACCCAAGGTGGTCGGGCACATGTCTCCGTAGCCAACGGTCGTCATCGTGACCACGGCCCACCAGAACCCATCGGGGATGCTGGAGAAATGGGACTGCGGCTCGTCCACTTCTGCAAAGTAGATGGCGCTGGAGAAGAGGATGACGCCGATGAAGAGGAAGAAGATGAGCAAGCCCAGCTCCCGCATGCTGGCCTTGAGAGTCTGCCCCAGGATCTGCAGCCCCTTGGAGTGCCGGGATAGCTTGAAAATGCGGAAGACCCTGACCAGCCGGATGATCCGCAGGATGGCTAAGGACATATTCTGCTGCCCGTTGAGTTCACTCTGCTGGATCAGCTCGGTGGTGAGTGTCACGAAGTAGGGGATGATGGACACAATGTCGATGATGTTCATGATGTTCCTGAAGAACTCAGTCTTGCTGGGGCACACAATGAACCGGACGAAGAGCTCGAAGGAAAACCAGATAATGCAGGCAGTCTCTATGACGAAGAAAGGGTCTGTGAAGGTGCTGTGGGCTAGCAAGGTGTCCGTCACATTCCTAGCAATCTCCTCGGGGGACTTAAACTCCCTTTCTTCCCTGAACTCTGGCAAAGTCTCCATGCAGAAGATGATGATGGAGATGACAATGACCAAGACGGACACCAAAGCTACGCCCCTGGCCGCACTGGAGCTTTCAGGGTACTCGAAGAGCAGCCAGAATTGCCTATGAAAGTCATTGGTTGGTAGGAGAGTCTCAGGGTCCTTGATGAACCCTTCATCCTCCCTGAACTGGTCCATGGCTTCATCACCCAGCTCGTAGAAGGTGATTTCATCAGCAAAGACATCGATGGGGACATTGGCTGGGCGCCGGATTTTCCCACCGGATTGGTAATAGTACAGGATCCCATCAAAACTGGGCCTGTTCCTATCGAAGAAATATTCATTCCTCATGGAGTCGAAGTAACGCATCCTCTTTTCTGGGTCCCCAAGCAAGGTCTCAGGGAACTGGTTGAGGGTCTTGAGCCGCGTCTCGAACCTCAACCCAGCGATGTTGATGATGACGCGCTGATCCCCCTCATCCATGCCCCCCCGCTCCCCCACCAGGTGCTCGCTGAACTCGGAGGAGAACCTGGACAAAATGGTCTCATTGTTGGCGTTCTCGCTGTTGATGAGGATTCTCCAGTTGGAGAGGAGGTTGGCGCAGCTGGAATGGCCTTTCCGCGACTGGCCGGCGGGGCTGAGGTCATTTGAATAGCAGGGATCCTCCACGATCTGATCAGCGTTGTCAAAACTGACTAGTGCCACCTCCATCTCCTTCCAACTGGACACGTCCATCATATACTAATCAGATTAGCAGCATAAATCCCTGGATCAGATACCAGTGGCTCGAGTCTTTCCCACGCTATGAGGATCTGCAAGTGAACAGACAAGGAGACAGAGATGAATTGTGCATGCGGATCGCTTTTCTCAACTGAAAAGAACAAAATAGATCTGAGGTCAGAAAAAAAAGTACTTTTAACAAAAAAGCTAATTTCATTGCCTGGCAAAAGCAGTAGACTTCCAGCCTGTCTTTCAACTCAGGATCCTGCAGGCCCTTTATATGGCGTCATTATTATCAGTAAACTTCCCAATACTGTGTACAGCAGGATGAAAGGGTAGGTGGTAGCAGAAGGTGGGGATGAACACAGATGTCCCACCCGGCCTTTCCCCAGCCCCTTCCCCCAGTACAAGGGGCCATTTTCAGAGATTCCCAGGATCATACACTGAATCACAGACTGTGGGGTCCAGCATTTGGAGTGGGATTCAGAGTTATTAAACATCCTCCAGAGCTCTCCTAGTTCTCCTTCACAGCAGATCTGATGTTCTCAGGTCACTCCAAGAGCCTGGAGAGAATTTCATGGATGGTAATGTGAATCCCTCTGGTGTCATCACCACTGTAAAAGGCACCATGCACCCAAAATACCCCTGGGCGGCCATCGCCCCGACATGCTGCTGCTCAACCTGACAGCAAAGTCAGAACAGAGCCCAGGGACCAGGCCAAGTTACAGAGCTGGGAAATTACCTGTCCTGCTTTGGGAGAAGTGCGAAGAGAAATTAGAGATTGAGGGGGAACGGTTCTGGGGCGATTTGCCCAGCAAAATGCACCTTTCCGGCAAACTCGGATCTCCAATTTATTGGGAGGTCTCCAACCCCTCTGCCCTCCCACACTTTTCCCTGCAAATATATTTTCTGGGCGTGAAAAAACACAGAAGGACACACAGAAGTGCTCGTTCCTACACGTGAACGCTAATCACCAAGGGCAAGTTGGCTTTCTTAGCCGGCAAAGTTCAGAGAGAGGGACTGAAAAACACAAATGCCCTGAATTGCCGAGAATAGCAATGCAATTTAGGCCACGTCTGTGCGGAAAAGCAGGGGCTGCTCTCCGCGGCAGCCTTAACCACTTTGCAGCACCGCTGGACCACTCATGGGATGGGGTTGGCCCCGCTGCGGGGACGCAGCTCGGGCCGAAGAGACATCAGTTCACCATCTGCCCCTTTCCCAATTCGGGGAGCACACGGCACTGGATGAGACCCAGCGAGACACCAGGGAAGCCATGCCCACTTCCAGAGGCTCTTGAAATCTCTCCCAAGCCCCTAAACCTCCTTATTTTCCCAAAGTTGGAGCTCTGAAATTTTTCTTCCCCATTTCCCCAGCCATGCCAGAAGCACATTCACCCGCCCACGCCAACATACTGCTGTCAAAGTTGGGGAGGGACAAGCTAGAAACAGCACTTTGCCCAAATCTGCTGCAGAAGTAGATGTTAACATCCTGGCTTGCTACGAATCCTTCTTCTTCTCATATCATTACAGCCTAAGAAAGCAAATCTTCATGGGGTGCTGGTACCCAGATGAGTGCTCAACCTTTCCCTTTAGACAGCAAAATCATGAGATGCTGGATTTGGGGACATGAACCAAAGCACCCCCCCCCCCTTAAAGCTCATGTTTCCTTTGCTTTGGTATCCTTAAGACTCCATCTCCCTGCAGTTGCTTCTGGCTCTGTTTTTGTGCCAATTTTCCCACGGAGGTGACTGTTTCGGAAGAAGAGAAGTGAGCTGGGAGGAAGGTTTGGGGCAACAGGTGGAAATCACGCCTGGAGAAAGCAACAGCGGGGTTTTGCTCTGCAAGGAGCCTGCTGCGACGATGAGGAGCCCCGTGTCCCCTGAGCCAACCTTCTCCATCCCCAGCACCCTGCTCGGCAAGGCGAGGCCAGAAGACTTGGGGTGAAAACGTGCCCAAGGAGCTGCAGGGCTCCGTGGGGCTGGATTCAATTCGCGCTTGATGTTCTGACTGCCCAACCAGAGCTGCTGTGGGCACGGTGAGATGTTTGTCCCTCCGGCGACACAGAGGGAGCTTCTAACTTCAGTGGTGGGAAAGCAGCAAGTGGTGCTGGTACCAGAGGTGAGAGCTTGCCGGGGCAGCTTGCTCCGACCCCGGCGCTCCGTGCTCTTTGCAAGCTGGGGTTGGAAAAACATGAATCGGTGACAGAAGCCAGAGCTGTGGAAAACACACATTTTCGTCCCCTTGTAGTATCAGAAACCGGGTGGAGGGAGAAGGGGTGCTGCTATCAGCCAGGTCCCAACAAAGCTCTTCTGATCTCTCTAGGGAAAAACAAGCATTAACACACATTCCTTTCATGTCGAACAAACAGTCAAAACCGAACCAGAGCATTTTAGGGGGTGATTCATCTCCCCAGCAAGTGCCGTGTCCCTCGGAAAGACGAAATGCCGTCGGCGACCGCTGTCTTCCCTGGGCAGCCTGCACTCAGCGCCTGGCTGCGGGCTCCCGCTTCGGCCGGCCGACATCCGTCATTAGGGCCCGGATGGCTTGACCTTTCCTCTCTTGTGTTCCTTTTCTTTTCCTAATCCAGACTCCCAAAGTTGATTTTTTTTTTAAACCAGGAAAGAAAAAAATGAAAAATCAGTTTGAATGGGAAGGACCGTCTCGTTTTTGGCCGGACCACCGGGCAGGTCCAACTCCCTCAGTCCTGCCGGAGAGACCCGGTGCCAGCGCGCACCCAGGACCCCTCTCGGCCCCGCCGCGGCCTGAGCCTGGCTTAAGCAGCCTGTGAAATCACCTCCTCGGTCAGCACCATGAGATGATCTTGGTATTTTAAGCATTAAGAGTGCTTTGCTCTTAATGCCGCGCGCTGACACCATGTGCGAGAAGATTCACCAGCGCTTGCTCCCGCTTGCTCCTTGCAAGAGGCTTGCGGCAGCACGGGAAAACGCGAGCGCTCGGCTTTGCTCTGGAGCCGCCGGGTGCGCAGGAATGACCACGTTTCCCCAAAAAATATTTTTCTGCACCCTTCACCATGTGGGGCCAGGTCTTCCTTTTCGGATAGGTATCCAAAACCTTGCAGATCAGCCCTTCTGCCTCGCTTTAAGTGTAGACTAAAACGAAGGGAGCTTCGCAAAGCCGCAGAGCGATCTCCCAAAGCCGAACCGAGCCGCTGCACCACCTGCTCCGGGCTTGGAGGTTTGAACTAGAAAGTCGGCTCGTTTTTTTTTTCCTCCTAAATCACCGAACATCTGCTTTGCAGAATCTGATTAACTAATACCCTTTATCTGAAATCCCTGGCCAGGGAGGGGGGGGGGGAAAAAAGCGAGGGAGAGGGAAGGCGAAAGAGCGAAAGGTCATTTCGAGCGAGCGCTCGTGTTTTTCCTAGCGCGTTGCATTGGCAGGTTAGTAAATCGGTGCCACCTTTGCCCCATTCCCAGCACGGTGGCAGAAACACTTGCAGCCCGGTTGCTCCTGCATCCCACCGGTGCGAACGCCAGCGATCCCTCGCGGTGCCGGGGACGGAGATGGGGGCACGATAGCTCTCACCCAGGTCTCCCCGGAAAACCGGAGTTGCCGAGTTGCTTTCCCTCCCCATCGCGTCTCCGCTTGGGTGAGACCTTGGGTGACGTCTCCCGTAGCATCCTCCCCTCCCGCCCCGCATCCGTAGGGTCACCTACAGGGACTTACCCGCACGGGGCAAGGAGGTGCCAGCGCACTCGGCATCTGGGAAGAGAATTATTAAATCCCCATAGGGATGCCTGGGAGCAGGATGGGGGGGAAAAGTGCAGCCGTGCCCTTGGAAGGTTCCCTTGGGATCAAGCAGCCAATGTCATTTAAAAGCCTCGCCGCTATTTGGTTCACCGTATCATTGGCAGCCCGGCGAGCAGGGCTTTTTGGCAGCATCTCGATCCCAGCATCGCCCTGGGGTGGGGGGAAAAGCGCCTGGGAGGCCCTAAAAGATTTGCAGCACATCATAAGGCTTTTTTTATGGATTTTTTTTTTTAATTAATTAATCCTGCAGCCGCGGGAACACCAGGCTCCTTCCCAGGCGGCCCGTCCGCGCCGGCGGCAAGGGGACCACGGTGGTTCCGCCGCACGGGACATCTTAGCCCCCTTGCCGGGCTGCTGGAGGCCAAGGCTGCCGGTGCGGCGGGGATGATGCCCGGGGCCCAGTTGCCCACCGGCCTTTGGCTTGTGCCCCGGCGCCGCAGGGCTTATGTGTGCCTTTAATAAATAAATTAAGCCCGAGCCGCCCCGCCGAACGGGACCAGGCGGCTTCTGCTGGGCTTCTGTTTGCTTGCTTTTTTGGGCAATTTTTCCCCCTGTTCTTGCTTTCTTTGCTTTTTGGAGCTGGGCACGTGCCCAGGGTGGGAAGCAGGGGGGGGTCCTGCAGCACCGGCCTTCATCCGAGCACCCCCCCATCCTCCTCCTCCTCCGCGCTTTGGGAAAGCGGAGGCGGCGCTGGCACATTTCTGCCCGGGCGCCGCAGCCTGAATTGCTCCGCGCTGACGCTCCTTTGCTCCTGAGGGATCCATCACCTAAATCCCCCCCCCCCTCCAGCTTCCTTTTCTGTCCTCTGAGCTCTTTCGCCCCCTCCACGTCGCTAATGAGAGCATTAAGCCACCCCGTCCCCGAGGTCCCGTGTCACCGTGTCTCCACCGAGCTTGTTCTCGCACGCGCGCAGACAGCGCAGAGCACTGACCAGCTCGTCACACCGATCGCCCCTGCACGCTGAGCACGGGAGCGAGGGGGGGAGAGCCGGGGAGGCCTCTCGCCTACCTCCTTCTCCAAGCGAGGGTGCATAAGGCGACTTCTTCTTCCCCCCCATTCCTAGACAAAACGAAGCCCCCGTAGACCTCAGCAGACGAGCGTGCGCCGGCTGGGCTCTCCTCCGAGGCAGCCCGGCGCGAGCTTCAGCCCCGCAGGCCAATTTACCGCCGCAACGAACCCCTGCTAATTCCCCTCGTTCTTAGCAAAACTAATTAGCTCAGCGATGCTGCAGCCACCCGGCTCCCGGGTTGTGGCCAGCTCGGGTCCCGGCTGGCCCCGGGCTCCTGCCTGCGGGCGGCAGCGGCGCTCACGGCGCCTCTCGGGCTGCTTAAGATATTGGGGCGGATTTGCCTTATTTCCCAGCTCCGCGAGAAGCCGCCCCGGCTCAGCGCCGTGCCCAGCGGGCGGCAGGGCTGGGTTTTGCTCCAGCGGCTTTTAAACCTCGGCAGCGGTTTGCGGCGGCCGGCGCAGCCCGAAGCTTTCAACCCGCCTGGGTTGATGGCGGGGGCTCCCCGACCCGCACCGGCCGCTCCGAGGCCGACGGAGCCACGAATGGGCAGGAATTCAAGGAGCACCGAGCCTGCGGTTTCATGCAACGGGGGAAATGAGGAGCGGCGCTGAAGCCCTTGGGGTTGCTCCGAGGAAAGACCCAGCAAATGCCGCTCCTAAGCTCAAGACTTGGGCGAATTAAAGCTTTAAGGCCAAGGTTTGCAGGCGCAAACTCACTCAATGGCGCATCCAGCCCGGACACGGCGAGGGCAAGGGGCAAAGAGACCCTCCGGCTCCCCGGGGAGGCTCGGGGCAGCGGCAGGAGAAGTGTGTCCAGTCGGGCACGTGCCAGCAGCCAGGCCCCTTTAATCCTGCTCAGTTTGCATCCTTTATTCTGATTTTTTCCCCCCATATTTATATTTTTTTATATATATGTATATACATAAAAATCAGATTAACAGCAAGCCTGGTACATACCGCGAGAGGGATGAAAACCTGCCTGAGACCCAGACACAGGGCCCAAATTAATCAGCTGTGGATTAACCGGGTCGGGCTGTAATTTAATAAAGAGGAGAGCGCTCGGCGGCCGCCGACGCAAGGGAGCTGCCGGGCGCCCGGGCGCGAGCGGCTGCTCAAGGAGGGCGCGAGGCAGCGCGGGGAGCAGCCGGGATGGTGCGAAACGAGCTCTGCGGAGAAGCAAACGCAGCCCCCGAAGCGAGACCCCCCATCACCTTCCCTCCGCTTGGAGCTGAGGCCGCTCGGGGAGAAGATTTAAGCGCATATTTAAGCTTGAAGCGTGCTCAGCCGCTCCTGCTGCAGGCGTGCTTTTCCGGACGGGACTTGTAAAGCCGCCGCGGTTCGTTTGCTCTCCTCCGGGATTAAGGAAGGGGAAAGCGCGAGCCCGAGCGGCGTTGCAAAGGGCTCGACGCGCTTTAGCGAGCGGCTGGCGGGCGGACGGCGCTGCCGCTTTGCGAGCGCGGCGATTAGCCGGAGAAAAGATGTAGCTGAAGCCTGAGATTGCGCACGGGCAGCTGCACCGAGCCGGGGCGAACGCCCTCGCCGGGCATCCCGGGAAAAGCGGCGGGATCGGCTGTGCCGCCGCGATCCTTTGCACCCTGCCTGCTTGCAGCAGATGCAAGGCGATGAAGGTGCAATTTGAGCCTGGATCAATGGGAAACTTTCCTGATCTTTTCAAAAGCGCTTTGATACCAGGCACGAACAGGCAGGGTCCCCCCCCCGCTTAGAGCTAGGTCTGCGTCCTCAGCCTGCTCCTAATGCCAATAAACGACCTTGTCCGCCCCCAAAACTGGCTGCTTCTGCCCTGGCACCTATTCAACAGCAAAAGCCTCCCCGGAGATTGCGGCCGGAGCCAAAACCGGCACATGCGGCAAGTGATAGGTCACCGATTTGCGGAAAGCAAAAGCCAGTAATTAGGCCACGCTGATATTTGCATCGACCCCGATTTTTGCAACAGCAGCAGCACGAAGAGACGAAGTTTGGGGTTGGGGCGCTGTGCCCCCGATCGAGTGCTGAGCCACCATGTGCCGTAAATATAGCGGCCCGGCTCTTTAGCGGGTTTTAACGGTCGCCCGTCCAGCCCTCGACCCTGAGGTCCTGCCCGAGCCCGTGAATTATAGCCGGGACACGGTGCTGCCAGGACCTTCGGCCGCTGGCATCACTTGCGGCACAGCCGGTGCACGAGCCGGCCCGCTCCGCATCCCCCTCTTTTCCCAAGGACAAACTGAATTTATCCCCTGCATCATCATCACCCCCCCCCCAAAAAAAATGACGCAGAGGGAGAACTGGGACCCCACAGCCCCCCTCCGCTCCACACCCGACTTGGCCCCGCTGCTGAGGATGCCGCAAGGAAGGAGGGAGCAACAAACCCGGCTCGCGCGTGGTCCTCATCCCCCTCCGGCGCGCGGGGCGCCCGGTCCCCCTGCCGCCATCCTCCCGGCGCGGAGGGCGATGGAGCGGTACCCGGCCGCCCGTCAGCTCCGCTCGCCGCCGGCCGCCCGCCGCTCCGGCCCCCTCGGCTCGCCCCAGCGCATGGCCGTGCCAGAGGCAGCGCGGGAAGGACGGCGGCTCTCCTCTGCTCGGCGGAAAGGCGATGCCGGTACCCACGTGAGCCCAGTGGGACTCCTTGCCCTCATTCTCCTCCTCGTGCCTGGGAACGGGCTTCGGCTCCGACGATCCGGGTTGCCTGCCCGGCCTCTGCTTCCCGAGCGAGGGTGATGGAGGAGCACCCCGAGGCCGAAGATGATGGAGGGGGGTCTTCCAAATTCAGCCAGGCTGCTACCCAATTCAAACAGGGTCAGCAAATTACTTTGCCATCCTGCTAATTTGCACGTGCTCAGGAGGAGGAGGAAGATGGAAAAGTGGGAGCCCCCTCCCCAGTTTGCTTCTGGGTATGGGAAAATCCACCTTTCCCGGGCACCTGTGGTTCCCGTTACCCGCAGAGGGGCAGTTTCCAAACTGCTGGAGCTTCGGGAACGGGAACTGCACCCCTGGGTGTTCTTTCGGTCCGATTTGCACGCTGCCTGGGTCAGGGTGCCTGTTCCTCCTTGAACCTCGGTGAGCCAAGAGCCATCCCGGGCAGGGGCTGGATGCGGCCGTAGCCCCTCGGCTCCCTGCGGGCCCTTGGCTTGTCGAGCATCCTCGAGCGGCTTCAGCGGAGACTCGGGAGCTGCCTTTTTCCGCCCCCTGCCTGCTTCATTGTAATGAACTGCAGAGATTTCCCCTTTTTTTTTTTTTTATTTCTCCAGCGCCTGCACAAATCATCCCCTCCCTTCCCCAGCCACAAAATACACATGGAAAGACCCAGCGAGGGCATCACCCCGCAGGACTGGGGGTAAAGCCCAGCTGGGGCATTTCACAGCTGATTTCCAAATGCCTTGCCCAGCCCTTGCCTGCATGGCAAATCCTCCCACCACCTCCTAGGGATGCTCCGGGCTGGACATTCCCCCTGTCCCAAGCCTCATTCCAGCACGTGCAATGGGGGCAGGTTTGCACACTGTGCAGCCTTGGAAAAACTCCGCTCGCAGCAGAGATCAGTTACAAAAGCTGCGGTTCTCAGCCACTTTTGGGCTGCGGGAAGAGCTCGGAGGAGGCACGCCAGCTCCCCTGCCCTGCAGGTTCAATGGGTCTGAGAATCATCACTACAATTTTTATTTTTATTTATTTTTTATTTACTCCCCCCATAGAAAATAGGTTTTATTCACTTGAGGTTTTGCCTGTACAGAAATCTGCGTTAAAAAAAAAAACCTCAGCCTTTTTTGCAAATCAAGCCGCTAAAAACCATCCAGTGTTTCAAGCGAGCGCTGCATTTTTTGGATGCTCTGCAATGGGGGGAAAAGCTCTGCTTTTTGTCGAGCGTGTCAAGAACAACACAAACAAAAGGCTGATAGGGAAACCCATCCGTATCCTCTTGCCGTTTGTCAGAGAGGGCCAAAAGGAAATACTTCCCGGACAGCTGGCATGCCGAGGCACCCTGCGACTCTGCGAGCGGTTATCTGACACAGGGCTTTTTCGGCTGAAATATGATGATAACCATAACGGGCTGGGCTAAGCGGGGAAGGAAAGGCGAGTTCAGCGTCTGCCAGGCGGTTTGCGCCTGCCAGAAGCTGCCCTGGCGCTCGGCACACGCGCCTTCCCCCCGAGACCGTGCAACTCATCACACGCCACGCACGGAACGAGCCAAGAGGGGCTTATGGGGTAACTTTGCGCCGATACCGGCTTGACTCTGACCCTGGTGCTAGCCAAGGAAAGGCTCCTTAGTGCCGTCTGATTGCTTCCACCCTGCCTTTACCCGCCGTGACCTCTCTTCAATGAGCTTTTTCGGTCGTGCTCCGATGCCAGGAACGTTCGTTAGCGCCAGCGCCGCAGCGAGCGGGAAAAGCTCCGGCCGCGCTCCTGTGCTGCCCCACGAGCACGTCCAGGAAAGACGACCAAAACTGGACTCGGAGTTTTGCATGTTATTCTTAACCACCGGCTACATGCAAATTGTACCAAGTCCACAGGAATTAGGAGCAGGATGGGTTTGGCCCAGGGTTGCCATTAACCCTTCCCAAATCCTGCTGCATCGCTGGTGTAAAGGCTGAAAAGTGCCAAGCTCAGCAGGGCTTCCCAGGCAGGCATCCCAGATCCCCCGGGATCACCCAAAACATCCCTTTATTTCCCGGCAAGATCAAGCAGACCTAAGACAACGGCCCATTAACTATCATAATTATTACAACCCGAATCCAGCGTCATCTATTTCCACCTCTCATCGCCTCTGCATTTAATTCATACCGACGGAATAAATGCTGCCGCTGCTGATTCAAGTTTTAAGCGATCACTTTGCAGCAATGGATTGCAGCCTGGCAGAAATACTGACGAATTATTTCACCCCCAGGTCCTTAAGGTTGAACCTGAGCAGGCTAAACGCGGCTAATATTTACCTGTACGCGTTGCAACGTCTTTGTTGTTTCTGTCTTGTGCTTCAAAAAAAGTAGACTGCAGAGGCCGATGCTTTTCTAATGGAAAACTTGCAATGCACAGAACAACTGTTTTAAGTCTTGGGAAAGGAAGGCAGGCTGTAAACATTCAAAACACAGAACATATCTGCTAGGGTTCAGGAACAAACCCAAGAGCATCCAAAAATCTTTTTTTTTTTTTTTAAATCATATTAAGCACAGCTTAGTATAAAAACACAAGCCAAGTATTATTTCATCTGGACATAAATGGGAGCCTTTTCAACTAGTTGATTCTTCCACATCCCACAGATAATTAATAAGATAAAAGGACCGGCTTAATGAAGGATCTTTCCATGTTTGTTAGGCTCAGCTACATCTCTGTTATATCATTAAGGCCATTCAGACTTTTATAAGCACAGTAAACGAGACTAAAGGCAGCCACTCACCTGCAGTGTGGTGCAGCCAGCCTAAATTACAGCTCCTCCTCAAGCAATGGAAGATCCCGTCTTGGATGGATACGGACGTGGCCGGCGTCCGTTCGTCTCTGACACATGGGTAAGGATTAAGAAAGAGTTTGTCTCAGATAAGACTCAGATTCGGAAATCCTACACCCCCATGAAACCCTATCTTATCTCACTGTCCTTGGCTTTAAAGGCAACACGAGGAAGAAACGCTGTGAGCGGGGCTGCTTTAACAAAACCGGTGGTCACGCACGTAGACAACAACAGTGGCAAACAACCCAAAACTCCTTGAAAACCAGTCCCGGGAGAAGTCTACCCCCAAGAGCTTGGCTCCTGAGCTGAACCGCTGAAATGGTAATTTCTTCACTTGGGAGCAGATCTGGCTCCATTGGTGCTCCATGAGCTTCACAGAAGGTGAGGGAGAAGCCCTCACCTCTTAACGTGGTTAAGAGCTTCCCACCTGGGCAACTAGCAGCAACATCCAGAAGTAGGCAGGTATTTTAAGACTAAAAAGGCACCAAAGAGTCAAGCAGCTCTTACCTGCCTGGGTACGGGCTGCAGCTCGCCCCGCTCGCTGCCTCCTCACCATGAGCCAGGTGGTGGCATCAGACAACAGAAGGGAAGAGCCGACGCAGCCTGCAGTCGCAGAAGGGTCTTTGATGGATCCTTTCCAGTCCAAGATGTGGAGACCAGGTCTCTACCTTCTGAATCTGGCTCCGAGCGCTTCCTTCCCCCGGGAAGGCGTGGGATGGGGTAAACCCATCTCCCTTCATCCGGATGAGGAGGTGGGAGGAAGACACAGCCCCAAGCGTGATGACCAGGACAAACAGGTCTTCTCCCCCTCGCCTTGCTACGTTCAGATGACCAACATGGAGTGTCACGCTCAGTCCCACAGTCCCTCTGTAATCATCAACAGCAAGAGCTGGAAGGAGAGGTCCATGGCTTACCCTAGTCATCAGCTTGGCCATTTTGCTTTAACCCAATACACAAGCAAGCCCCAAACAGCTCCCAGCTCCTTCAAGCACCATCCACAGCAGCACCCGCATGCCCAGCGTCCCTAAGAAAAGTCACCGCCTCGTGGGCATTTCCCAAAGGTTTTGGTTACACTGCAGTAACGGGGGAAATCTCATTAATTACCCGCGCGGCTCAATGGTGGCGACGCGAAGGCGCCGCGCGAGGGACATATCAAGAACTGTGTTAGCACGGCAACTGGAACAGGGACAAGCGGCAAGGGTGCCGCGCCGCAGAAAGGGCTGAAGTTGTCACAACGCCGTCGGCAGGCTCGATACAAAAGGCCGGCTCATCAATAGCTAATGGGCAAATAAATAAATGATGCACCCGCTCCGGTGAATCGTGTTTCTCCCTCCTTGCTGCGCCCTCTCCTTTCTCCCCGCTTTCTGTCCCGCTCTGGTCTTTCTGCTCCTCTGTCTTCCAGCTTTTCAAGATTTGGAGGGGATTTGCCCATTTTTGAGAACTTTTAAAGCTGTAGCTGCTGTGGAAGGATGACGCCGTGGCTAAGGCAGGAAAGCACAACTGAGATACATGACTCCAGATATACGGCTCCAGCTCCTGCCTGGGAGAGCCACCGTCCCAACCATGGGGTCGGATGCTGATGGGAGCAGGATGGGCTCATCCGGCCCTGGAGCTGCTCTCTGACCCAAACAAGGGGGCAAGAGCAGGACAAACATAAAAGATTATTCCCTAGTGAATCCCTGCTGCATGTCTTGCTGAGCCCAGCACCAGCTTCACCGCTACCCTCTCGGTTTGGGTCAAAGCCGAATTTGGCTTCTCCCCAGGGTCTTGGTGGCCAACATCCATCCAGACCAGGAGGACGGGGCACCACCAGGCAATGCTAAGCTTGGCCACCCCAAGCCCTTTCCAAGGAGGGTTGACATTGCTCCAACGTGTGAGGCTTCCCCAGGCTGTGCTCTTGCATCCCTCATGGTGCCAGGGCTGCTCCCGCTCCGAGGTGCCATCAACAGCCCATGCCAGTCTCCTCCAGCAGGAGAAGCCGAAAGCGGAGCGCCGGGCAGCGAAACCAAAGCTTCCCGAGGCAGCTCGTGCTCCGCGCCCGGCCTGCCTGCCACCTGCCCGGCACCGGGCTGGAACCGCTCGAGCGCTGCCGGACACGTGCCAGCAGCTCCCCGGCGGCTGGTCCATGCTTCAGCAGGTGCCTGGCAGGGAGGGAGAGGAGGGGCTGGTTTGGGGGGGTTGTGGAGGGAGAAAAAGGGCCCCTGCTTTGCCTGCCCGGGGGGGATTTTGCATCCGAGCCTGCGCAGAGAGGTGGGGGAGAAGGTGTGATCCTCTTGGCTCCTATCCAAGCACATCCTCTGCTGAGGCCCGATAACTTCATCACACGGTTGAGCCCTAGCATCATCCTGAGTGAAAGGAGCAGCTCCCATTCACTTCCAGCTCTGCTCCTGGGCCGAGTCCTTACCGCTCCAAGGGACCATCCCCACCCCAGCAACACATCACCCGGCACAGCCAGGTGTCTTTGAACACGTGCACCCAGGAGTTACCATCCCCGGCATCCCGAAACCCCGGACCAGGAGCACGGGAAGCCGAGGCTGAGCAGAAGTGGCTCTCTGGATCCCCACATCCCCTGCACGACCCAGCCGGCACTGGGAGCCCGAGTCCTGCAAAGCCAGGGACGGAGGCAGATCCGTGTCGTCAGTGTGGCATCGCGTTTTGGCAACCGCTTCGCTTGCCGGCCTCGATTCCCCTCCCCGTTGGTCGGATGCGGATGGTGCCGCAGGGCTCGGCGCCCGCAGCGCAGCTGCCTCTGGGCAGCAGGAATGCAGGAAATAATAGTCTGGGCTTGGAGATGCTTGTACAGATTAACCCCTCGCTGCCGCTTGGAAGCGGAGGAGCCGGTTCGCTCCCGAGCGGAGCCGGGATGGTGGGTCGCAGTCTTTCGGGGGGAGCTCGGGAGCCAGGTTTGCTGGGCACATCTCCCTTCCGCGGGGTTTCCTGCTCGTCCTCCGCATTAAATCACCGTCCCCGATTCACCCAGAGGGGGTAAGGAGTTTCGGGCAGAGTCAGGAGCCGCATCCCAGCGGCAGCTCTTAACCGCAGGGCGACGGCTCCACCATCCCGCCCGTCCCCCAAGGCCTCGCGTCCCTCGCGCTCGCCCATCTCTAATCTTTCACGATCGCTTTCCCTCCCCGCTCTGATTTCACGGGGCCGCGCTACGCTATCCCTCCGCCAGGGCCCTGCGTGGCAACCCGAGCCCCGTCCCCTCCGCCCCGTCCTCCGGGGCGCCTACGGATAGAGCCGCCGCCGCCGGCCCCGGCCCCCGCGCTGACCCCGGTGAAGCTCCGCTCCCCGATCCTCCCGCGCCCAAGCTGACACTGCGCCGCTAATTGCGCGGCTCCTGTTCCAGGGATATTACCTTCGCTTTGGGTTTGCATAACCCCAACCCACGTCACAGCAGATCCCGGGCACCGAAATCAAGCTGTTCTGTATCGGTAACAAGAAACTTTAACCACCACCTCTGACCCGAGCAGACCTCTGCTGCGGCTTCTTCTCCAGCATCTCACCCTAACGCAGCCAGATGAAGCAGGTGGAGATGGCATTGGTGCAGGATGCCGCCATCCCAAAAAGCGGTCCAACTCATCTCCCAGCAGCAAAAGCTGAATTCCCCACTGGTGTCCAGAGCCTCGGGTCCGGCCAATATCATTCCTGCAGCCTCAGCAGCTCCTGGGGAAGCAGAGGTGGAGGAGCATGAGGAAAAGCCCAGCAAGGCAGGAGCCTGCTAGATACTTGCTTCTTCCTGCTCACGATAGAGACAGCATGCCTCCGAAGGGCACATTCCCGCTTTTCAGCTAGCCATAAGGCAAAGCATGGCTTTATGTCATCACCAGACCTCAAAACAGCACTGAAGGAGGGGTTATAGATGGGGAAACTGAGGCATGGGGCATCCAAGAGGGTCGACCTGCAAAAAAACTCCAGGGCACCCTCCACGTCCCTGCGCTGAGTGACGGAGGGACCCATCTGCTGCACCAAGGTGAGGTGTCACATACCCCAAAAAAGTATGCTCCCTCCCCACTGGGGGACTACTCTCACCATCTTGCCTTCTTTAATTAAGTTTGAATTTTCAAAATTTTTTATTTTTATGGGAAGGATTCATACAGGATCGGAAGGCCCTTGGCTCTCTCTGCATCACCTTTTCGTCCCTCCTTCGCTGACTTTCCAAAGACAACCGCTTCCCCAAAAGCCCCATCTCTCCCCCTGGTTCCCAGCAGGGAAAATAAGCGGCGTGTCTTTATGTCCTGATCCTCGCTCATCTTCCCCTGCTTTGGGCCTTATTTATTTCCCCACGTCAAGTCCCTGCAGCATCTAAAGCCTGTAACCTTGGCAAGTGCTTGCTGGGGTCTCCAGAACAGCAGCCTCCATCCGCTCTGCGGTTACCGGGGTCTCACTGGCCAAGGGCGGCTCTGAAAAACGACCAAGAAAATTAAATGTATTGACGAGTTTTCTTAAATTTGCCTTGCAGGGGAATTTGTGCCCCTCTCGGGAAACATTTAGGGGACTGTAACCCTAAAAAGCTCAAAATCCCAAATTCCAAGAATTAAATCCAACAGTGCCCCTGTCTGGGGAATGGAAATATAGCAGCCGAGGCTGGGACATTTCGTTTTTATAGCAGCCCACAGCATTCACATATATCTCGCCAGGATGGGGCGCAACCCGCCGTAGCGCCCTGAGGTCCCTGGCAGCTACCGCCTGACCTCCCCAGGGCCCTCTGCCCGGACAGCCCAAATCCGGGGGGGTTAAAACAAATAAATAAATAAAATAAATAAAATCAAGCCTCCAAGTCCCTTCCTCTGCCCTGAGAGCTCCTGGCCTTACTCTGCAGCAGGAAGGGGTGCACACAGCAGTTTTACATGGGAAAGGGGTCCGGCACGGCCAAGGGGACACTCACGGCTTCGCACGCGGTTGCAGCCAGGACGCCTGGGCAGCAGCAGTATATCAGCGGTGTATCGGCTCCAGCCAGGAGAGGACAGTGCTGCACGTGTTTTTTTTTAGCTAGGCGCTGCCTGCAGGCACAAGTATATTAACGGGGACTTTAAGGGCTCTCGCCTGCACCCAACGGGGGTCGGGGCTACCCCAGGCAGCAGTATAGGTATAACTGCACAGGAGCAGCTTTGCAAGCCGCTGTCTCCATCTCAACATGCGATCCGAAAAATTTCCCAAGCCAAGGTCAACCGACCCCAAAGGTGAGACCTGCCTGCAGAAGACGGTCCGGTCTATCCCTCCTCCTGGCATAGCTTCCTGCTCGTGGATAAGAGCACCAAGGACTTCAGCAGGGCCAAAAACCTGCTGGGCCCCGTTCATGCACAGGGCTCCCACCGATGCTCTGCGCCCCGGGCTATTTGCAAGCTCCCTTTCAATCCCAGCAAAGGGCACCCACTCCGTGCCATCCTCTCGTTTCCCAAACTAAAAGCATTTCTACGCACAGGAGTTCAGCGAGGTGGTGGGAACGCAGGGGTGCAGCCCTGCCAGCTTGCATAGCTGGGGAAAAAAGAAAAATTGCACCAATTCTCAAAGTACAGGGAGAGGGAGCAGATCCCCCTATTTGCTGTCCCAAAATACCGGTTTGCAAAACAACCCCTGCCCACCCTTCCTCATCCTTTCCCTGAGCAATGACTCCAGCCCCCTTCCCAGCTCCCAGGCACCCACCAGATCCATCGGGAAGGCTGATGCACAAAGGAGCTGGCAGCGGCCAAGGGCCTTTTCTAGCCTCAGGCAGGTGGAGCTGCTCACCCTGATATTGCCCTGATTCCCAGGTGCCTGGATTGGGAATGGCTTTTGCAGGCTGCGGCTCTGTGCGATGCTAACGGCAGCTTTCACGGCAGGTCCGAGCAGCTGCCCTGGGCTGGCTGCAAACCTGCGGGTCCGATCAGGCTGGAGGAAAAAGGCTGCAGCCCCCAACCCTGCAAACTGCAGGTGTTTTTGCAGGGATAAACTCATGGAAAAACAGCTAGACCTCGGACAGATGAGGAAACCCCATCCCCGTCCTTGTGCTTTCCCAGATTGCTTTTGGAGACTGAGAGCCAGCAGCAATTCCCGAGCTGGAAACAGCTCCGCGGATGTGCTGTTTCTTCCATGCAGGACAGAGCTGCTTTTCTTAGCTGCGATTAAGGAGAAATTATTATTTTCCTCCTGATAGTAATTGTCACTGTGGAGGAAGGTGCGCTCCAGCGTGCCCGGAGCCGGCAGCTCCGTGGCTCGGATGCAGCTCCGCAGCTCAGATGCAGCCCCACGGCCGGCTGCCTCCAGCTCCCGCCCGGCTTATTGCAAAAGCCTTGAAGCAAGAAGATTAAAACTCTCCCCGCCAGCAAATCCCACCCGGAGGGTGCACCGCAGCTCCGGAAGAGCAGGAGCGCTTCAAGCGGTGGGAAAATAGTGCAAAAACTGGTTTGCTCCTTGCAAAACGACGTCCCCAGGCCGTTTGGGAGCAGGGTGCCGCGCTGCGTATGCTCCTGCAACGCCGACTCGTTTCGGCAGCTTGCTCCCCTCTTGCTGCTCCGCGGAGGATTCGCAGCCTTCCCTTTCCGAGGCCTCGGCGGCTGGAAAAGGGAGGCAGCCCCCTGCATTTGCAAGGAAGCTCTTAAAAAAATCCCCCCCCCCAAATGAAGCCTCTTCTCGTGGCGTCCGCCCCCCACCTCTGCCCAGCAGACACGTGCCGATTTTGGGGTGCAAACAGGTTGCCCCAGGCTTGCAGATGATCCCCGGTCCCGGGAAGAGGAGGCATAGCGTCGGGTGGGGTTTTTGCCGCCCACTTCTCTCCCACTCGTCCCCTCCAAATCCTGCCCTGGCTCTCCTTTACCTGCTCCCCTTTGGATCTGGCACCAAAATTGCCCCCCAGGTAAGGGGGATTTTCGGGAGACACTGCCAGGGACCACTAGGTCCATGCACCTATATCTATACCTTGCACTCGGTGCAAAGGCTGCCAGGTCGGTCCCTCCGTTCCCATTTCCAGCCGCTTGGTCCCTGTTTTCCCGCGATGCTCTGGCGTCCCCCCCCCATGCCCATCACTAACGCCGAAAAAGGCGCAAGGCCCCGCCGAGGGCCGCGGGAGGACTCCTCCACGCTGAATACAACCGCCGCTGCCAAGATAAAAGCGAAGCGGTGAATAATTCATGGCTCAATCTTTTTTTCCCCCCCACCATCTGCTGTAAATATTTAAATAGCACCGAGATGTCTAGGGCCGGACCTCGGCGGGGACGGGGAGGGAGAACCGGAGCGGCGGGCTGGGGGCAGCAGCGCGGTCCGACGCCTCCAAGGAGGAGGCAGGAGGCCGGCAGGGTTTATCCGTATCTGGATTGCCGGCGTCGGCATCGACGAGCCCCTTCTGCACCTCTGTTTTGGGGGTGCAAACGGGGGGGTGACCTGCCACCGGCGGGAAGGCGCCGGGGAGTCCTTTGGGTGCACCGGGGCACTGATGCGGGGCCGGAGCGTTATTCCGAGCGGCTTTGCCATTCCTGTGGCTCCGACACTCGGGAGCCACTTCCCATGGGATAGCTGGGATGGCGGAGGCCGCGGGGACGGGACGGACGGACATCACCGCACATGCCCTGGGCCGGGGAGTCCCTCATTGTGGCCTCTGCCCTCAATTTTTGCAGAATTTGACCCGAATTTACGATTGCTGCAAAATCGATCAGCCGCCTGCACAAATTCCCTCTGCGCCAGTCGGCAGCTCCCCGGGGTCTGCTCCCACCTGGAAAACACAAAGCCAATGGGGCTATTTTGGGCGAGGACCCACCTCTGGGCTCGGGAGCATCCTGGTGGCCGGGGATAAACCCCATCCGGATGCGGCAGAATAGCAGCCGGGGAAGCAGGAGAGGAGGCAGGAGCCTGCGTCCCCCCAAAGGCTGCTCCTGGAGTGGCCTTTGGGAACGCGCCCAGCTGTTTGTGCTAAAAGAGAAACGCTGGGTGTTTTCCGCCTGGAGATTTAGGTGGTTTTCACCAGGATTGGGGATATTGCAGCTTTGCAAGAGGGCTTTTAAACGTGCCGAGCGCCCTTCCCTCTTGCGCTTCCCTCTGCGCCAGCCGACGGGTGCAAGAAGGGATGGAGACATGGGATATGTGTGCCGGTGCCTTCTCCCAGGGAGACTCCGGTCTGGCAACAAATCCCTTCGGCATCCTCCAGCGAGGAGGCAAAAAAGAGAGAGACCTTCCTGCTCGTGCCGGCGCTTGGGTTGGCAATTCAATCCCTGCAGGAGACCCAGCGGCTTTGGGGCGATCCAAACGGAGCAAAAACGGCCCAAAGCTCCCTCTGCCCATGGGTGTGGAGCGCGACCCTGTGATCCTTCTGCTGAAACAACTCCCGGTGCTTTGCCCGATGCAAACGGAGCAATGGGACGTCGCCGCGTTTTGGGGGATCTGTGTATATTGGCCCTAGGGATGCCGGTGGGAATGAAATGGCCGGACACGGCTTGATGCCACGGGATGCGATTGCAGACGGCTGCCGCGGTGGGATACGTCGTCGTGTTCCTGGTTTGCACCAGAGACCTGTTCAATGGAGCAGGGATGCAAACAGCTTTTCCGTCTTCTAGAAGCTTTCAAGGAATCCGTCGTTTTTCCTCCCTCCATCAGCGTAAATGAAGAGATTGGGAGGCCAACGAATTCTGCAGCTCAAAAATCCGAAGAAGGGTGTTCCTGTGAATCCGAGCACTGCCCTCAGTCTTAACCTTTTAAAAAGCTCTTTCAAACTAATTCAGCATTTGAAACAAAAGAGGGTTGGGGTTTTTTTTTAACAGAAGAAATGGTGTTTCATTTTGAAAATTCCCAATAGGATGTTTTCAAAAACTTCAACCCCTTTTCCCACATGCATTTCCAAGCCAAGAAATTAATCAAAACAATGCGTTTCTCACCAAAAAAAGAAAGAAATCCGTCCATGAGTCATCATTTTTCAGTGAAAAAGAACATTTCCCCAGGCTGCTCCCCGACTCCTCGATCAGGAACGGCTCCAATGCTCTGCGCCAGCCCCTGCGAGCAAAGCCGTCGCGGGGGATCCTGCAGGACTCCCGGCCCGATTTGGGGTGTTTCGGGGTGTAGGTGCAGGTGCAGGTTGGCTGGGCAGAGGTTGCTCGGTTATTTGCTGCGCAAAGAGGCTTCGTGCTGGCTCCTGAACATATGGCTGGGAGGAAAACGGTCCCTGTACGCTCAGGAATTGGTGATTCGTGGTACAGAGCCACTAGACACCTCCTGGCTGGTCTGACAGTGCTGTAGACCGAAATCTGCTGCTCCTGGAAAAGGGAGTAAGCCGGGATAAGGATACATCCTGCTTCCTCACAGCACTGACCCCAGCGGGCCACCTGATTTCCCACCGGAGGCAGCGTGTCCTTAGCGAAGAAGCCTGATTTTCTGCAGCCGGGGCACTGGTGGGTGGATTCTCTGCTGTCTCATAAGGGTTCAGCCCCCGGTGCGGCGCCAGGGTGAGGGGCTCTCACTCCTTTGTGGTTGCACAGCAGGATCTGTAACCTTTTCAGTATCCCAGGCTTTGCCAGGTTGCCCAATTCCACCCATTCCCAGAGATTTCTGAGCCTGCAAAGCTGCAGGGGAGCGTGCAGCAGCCAGCCGAAAGCAGCACCCGCTTTCGGGTGAGCCGCGGGTGGCTTCCCAGCTCCCTGATGGCTCTCCCCAGCTCTGGAAATGAAGGTGAAGGGAACTGTGCATGCACCAAGGAGATTTCATCTGTTGGTAAGGCTTGAAGGACCTGACGGGGGGGGGTCTTCAACCCCTTCCAGCCAGGAGCTCGCATGGCCACACAGGCCACAAGTTAGCTCAGATGCCTTCTGCTGCACGTGGATCTCACCAGGCTTCCTACAGACCGTGGCCGCTTGTTGGGCTGGTTATCCAGCACCAAAATCCAGGGCTGATGGGGAAAGCCCACCGCGCAGGGGGACTTGGACCCCCCCGAGATTTACACCCGCTGCAGTAGAGGCGAGAGGAGGCTGGAGCCCGCAGGGTGCAGGGTGCTGGGTGCCGTCCCCCACCGGCGCTGCCAGACGCAGGCTGCTGAGGGCGGCCCGGCTCAGAAAGAAGAGCGAAAGAATGGGGGGGGGGGAAAGAAAACGTCGAGATTAAAACCCCTGTCAGATCAATTTTCCGCAGAAGGCCTCTTGAAGGCTGGCACGTTCGCTCTGCGCTAAGTGGTTTATAGATTACCTCTAATAGGAGGCTGCAGCTATGGGTACATTGAGGAGGGTACAGATCTGGTGGTGGGGGACAGAGGACAGAGGTGGCGGCTGCTGGCTTCGCCCCTTCCTCCCGCAGCAAGCGCATCCAGCAGCTCCGCAGCCAGCGAGGGGTTAACGGGGGGAGAGACCCTGAAAAATGCTGCCTCCCACCAATAACGCAATCAGCTTGTGCATAAAGGCAGCGCGACGAACCGTTGCGGGGGGGGGGGGGGAACCGGGTTTTTACAGCGCCTACGGGACTGTGCCAGAGTGACCTGCCCGAGGCCGTACGGGGAGGCCGGAGCAGGGCCATTTTGCCCGCTCGCGTGGCGCGTCGAGGCAAAATCAGGTGAAAAAGCCCATCACCGGGGCATCCAAACAGCAGAAAGATGCTCGTGAGGGAGCACGTTGGTGGGCAGATGCCCATCGGAGCAACGTGCTAACGGGTGGATGGATACACCAGGACATGTGCATTAGCAGGTAGAAAGACGGACACCCTGGTCTGATAGGTAGATACCTGTGTGCCTCCATCCAAAGTGTCTGAAGGGCTTCACCAGGACACCAAGAGAGGCAGAGCACCCACCTCGCTGCGTGGCACGTGGCCACGCTGGCTTGTGAGCATGATCCTGCCTTAATTTCCCCTCCTCGGTACCAGAACAGAGGTAGGGTCCCAGCCGCGAGGACCCCGGCGGGTGTGCATCAGCCTCAGCTATGCCTCCTCTTCATCGCAGCCCTGCGCCACTCGGGGTTTGCAGCTCAGGGGTGAACCCATGTGTGAGCAGGGGAATGAGGAAGAAGAAGACCCTGCATCTAAACGAAGTGGAGAAAAGGTGAAGGAGAGATTTTTTTTTTTCCGATGCTTAAACGCTACTGGCTCATCCCGAGGGGAATTTCACTCTAGCACCATCTGGAGTTTGGAGAAGTTTCCATTTAAGCCAACAAACGGTTGGGGGTGAGCGGTCTGGAGTCGGAGGGAAGTGACTAATCAATCCAGTCATCATTTATTTATAAATACAGCAGTTGGGAGCATGATCTGAACCGCTGAAGACAGCAGCCGGCCACAATCATTGCAGGAAGATTTGGGAGGAAAATGGACAACAAAGACAATAGCTTTCAGAGGAAGGTCTTAGCTGGAGGGCCCAATCGATAGGGACAAGGACCAAATGAGACTTCTTGTCTCTCCCCAGGTCACCAAAAATCTCTCCATCCCTCCCAATGCTTTTATGAAGGAAGTCACTGAAAATGAGTGGCTTTGCTTCGAGGTGGAAACATCACCAGGTCATGCTGAGAAGGACGTTTGTCACTGCCGAGACACCCGGTTCAGTCCCATCTCCCTGCAGATGGCTTGTCAGCCCCCTTGCAGTGTCTGTCACTCCTCTGCTGAGCACAGAAATCCTCTCGGGGACAGAACCAGTGGAGAGGACACATCTGCTTTGCTCGGGATTGCAAAGCCGTGAGGCTGTGCCGATGGGAAGAACCTTTGCCCACTATTAAGAGAGCAAGGAAATAGAGGATTCCCCTAGAAATAACATCTTGTGCCTCCTATTTAGGAGTCTGCGTGGACCAAATGCTAAATATTCACTGCCCAAAACAGCCTGGGCTCTCCCAGATCAGCCTCCCTTGCTCCTACAGGGCTTGGGAACCCGCACTCTTCACCATCACCCCACTTGCAGCCAAAATTTCACCCTCAATGAAGCCAGAGAAGCAGTACCAGGATGGGGTACATGACCTTTAGGCATTTTAAGGTCCATTAGCTGGCAACTTAAAGGCCTGAGCCTCATCAGGCAGAAGACTGGATTAATTACAGAGATATCTGCAGGGTTATGGCTAATACGGGGAGAGAAGGCGCATACGGGAACCTGGATCCCCATCGGGCTGGTCACCTGGGGGTGGGATTTGTCTCACGTATGGAGGCATCTCCAGGAGGACACGTTGTTTTCAAGAGCCCTGTTGTAGTCAGCAGCGCGACAGAGGAACTCCTATGCATGATTCATCGGGCTTAATTTAGACATGTGCCTCAAGGCCAGGAGAGCCAAGGCCTTAAAAGACCCCATTTCCCTGCTGGAAGGGGCCAGGGAAACAAGCTCAGATGGATCAGCGATGCCTACTGTTGGCGCAAGAGATATCACCTGAAGATACGTGTGAGGAGCCTGCAGTCCTCGATCACCCCCCAAACCGTGGTTGTCCCATGCTGAGAGCCCAGGCCTGCAGCAGACGACGGCACCTGTGGCACTGCGCTGGCTGACTGTGTGAACCAAGAGCTTGCTGAGGGAAACCATCCGACAGCGCGTGATCAGGCACCGAGCCATCGCAACAGCCGGCGGCAGCGCGGGCAGCCAGGAAAGCGCTTCACGAGCACCGAGTGAGCTAAAGGCAGGCGTCCCAGAAGAGAGCATCCAAAGGGGTCTTTTCTCTTCTCCATAGGCATGCGAGGCACCAGCTGCTGGAGCAAGGGGCCGTGCTCTCGTGGTTTCATTGCAGAAATATGGATCCAGACCGGGAGCTGGTCACGGGAGATGCTATTCTCGCATATTCTCGCACAGTGCCTGCTCTGCCTGTGCGCAGATCAGAGACACCACGTCACACGCAGCTCCCAGCAGCTAGGTTTTACTAAGGACCTTGCAGGCATCGGTGGCGTGATGAGTGGCAGGCCTTGCGCCAACAGGAGGCATCTCCGCTCTGCCTGAGCTTGTTTCCCTTCCTCCTTTCACCACGGGTGCGGAGAAATGGGTTCTTTTAAGGCATGCCTCTTCTGGCCTGGAGGCAAATGTCTAAATTAAGCCTGATGAATCATGTGGGGGAGTTCCTCTTTCTCACTGCTGGCCATGACGGGGCTCCTGAGGTTGAGACCAAAGGGAGAAGTCTCGCTGGAGATGCTTCCATGTGCGTGAGACAACCCCTGCCAGGAGACCCAGCTGCTACCTGGGCAAATGCAGTGGTTTCCCTGTGCTGTTTGCTCCTGAACACCGACACAGTGACAAATCCGCTGTTCCTCCTTGCACGGATGAGACCAGTGTGGCTGCAGGGTCAGGGCCTCTGGTCCATGCAGAAGAAGCAGCGAGGGTCATGTCTGCCTGGGTGGATGTGAGCAGCGGGATGAGGACGCTGATCAATAGGACGGTCGTGTTCCTGCGCCATCAGCAGCCTCTTGGAATATATTTAATACGCTAAAACACATTCCCCCAATTTTCTATTTATGGCGAATGAGTGTCTAATCCTTGAGCTGCGGCGGTGCGCGTTGTGCTGAGCCGGCTGTTCTGCCGATGCCGGCGGGGAGGGAGAGAACGAACTCGCAGGAGCCACAAACTGCAGAGCAAGCGGCGGAGCCGAGCCGCCCACTGAGCCCCCGCGGAAAGCCAGGGAGAAGCCGGCTGAGCAAAGCCCTCACCCTCCGGCAGAGCATCCCCCCGCCTGCCCTGTGCAGCAGCAAAGCAATCGATGCTCTGTTTTTAAAGACGATTTTGTTTCTCTTCCTGGAGCTGTTAGGGGCTGCTTTCTTCCAGGGGCAAGTGCCACCATGGTCAACAGGCTGAGATCCTACCTGGGAAGCTCTTGACCTAAACCCACGGGCTGTTTTTCACTACGGCGTCATCAGTAAAGCTGAACGGGTCTTGTCTGCAGGGCCTGGAGGGGAAGGGACCTGCAATCAGTGCTCGTCGGGATTTAATATGTGTGTTTGCACGTCCACACGTCAAGGAGCGTGTCCATGCACGTGTCCCGTGAATGTGGACTAGCCGGGCCATGCGCATGCTGGAGAGGTACCTGCTGGTCTACTAAAGCCAGGGAGATTTTCCAGTGCTAAAGGAGCCGGGAAGCAAGGGCAGCCCAGTGGCCACCGACATCCGAAGTCCCGGCCGGCTGCGTGCAGCAGGAGCCTGCCAGGCCGAGGCCACGCTCTCTGCAAGCCCCGTGCAGGCAGGCGGCAGAGCCCGTGCGCTGCCTGACGTCAAAGCAGCACCTGTGCCAATCCTGGCTGAACGTCAGCGGCACCCAGGAGCATTCACGGGGGTTCAGAGTGCGCCTGGGAGGCCCCGAAAATCGGGCACAGGCACCAGCTGCCTTTTGCCTGGGCTTTCGCTGGTGCCCGAATATGCTGCTTTACTTTCCCCGCGCGGGCTGCTTTGCCGATGCTCAGAGGACGGAGCAGCATCGGGGACCATCCCAGGCACATCCGCAGGGCTACAGCGGAGGGCGGCTAATATTACCCGCCTGGCCTCCATCCAGAGCGGGGAGGAAGCTTGAAGGTTGAACTGTGCTGCAGAGCTCTTTGCAATGACCTTGCTCCGTGTCTGCGGCCGGAGCACCTGGACCAGACCCCTCCGGCAGGCCGGACCGCCAGCTCGGCGGTGTCCCCTCCCGGCCACGTCTCGAGGGACCTGGCACTGGCCAGGACTGCTGCCGAGGGTGGGTTGTCGCTCACATAAATGTGTGAACGGGAAAAAAGGCCGGGCTCTTTCCGTCAGTTGGCTTTTCCGCAGCATTTGTCCCAGGCGGGATGAGAGGGGTTAGAGAGGTTTAATTCACAGAAAGGCTGTCCCCCACCTCCATCCCCACGCCTGTTTGTCGGGGACTGCGTCCTGCCAGGGATGTGCTGTGCAGGGAGACTTCCAGAAGCTGAATAATAAATAAAATACCATTACAGTGGCCGGGAGTGGGCAGAGGAGGCCCTTGCATTTAAACCCATAAAACTGCAGTAAGAGCTTCTGCATAAGATCATCACCTGCGCTTCTCTGCTGAAATCACTGCAGACGTTTGGGGCATCTGAAGCTCTTCTTTTGCAAAGCACTTTAGAGCTGCTAATGAAAAGCACTGGGTAAGAGCTACGTAATGTCATCATCATCAGAATAATAATAGTTACTATCAATGTCTACCTCCTGCCAACCTTCCTTGATGCCACAACCGGTTTTTTTACTCTGCCTTCATGAAACTATGCTCTGCTACACCAGGTGTTTATCTTCTGTAAGTTTTTCAGGCCATTATAGTAACACAAAGCATTTAACAGTGCTTGTGAGTGAAGCACTTCGGGCTGCTGGGATAGGAGATATTATGTAAGTGCAAAGCGTTCCTCTTATTTTACTGAGATGCTTTGGGGTTAAATTCTCTTTCTGCTTTTTAAAGAGCTGAAGTTATCACCATGTGAATGTTTAAGAGCATGCATCGGACGAGGCTGCAAGCGGAAGAAGTTGCAGCCATCTGGACCCCCTCTGCAGTTGTTGGAGGGAGACCAACGGCGAGAAGGAGCGCAGACAGAGCTACCTCCGAGGTCTCACCTAATTCCGGCAGCAAGATTGTGCCGCAGGAGAGGGTGATGCACTTTCCAGACACGATTCATCTGCACGCGGACACCGACTTGGGGGTGAGAGCCATTGCACCTAGAAACACCCGCCCAGGGATCTGCAAACACCTTCATTTGCCCAAGACATTTCCCACAGCGTCCTTGGAGAGCCAGACAGTCCATGGGACCTCCCTGCGGGTCCATCTCCTAGGTTGTCCCCAGGGATGACTTGGGAATTTAGTTGGTCCGTTCAGCTGATCCCTTCGTAAACTCGGAGGATGGGGCTGTACCTGCTGTCGCCTCCTTCTAAAACTCCCGAGTTTATTATCCCTGGAGCCAAAGCTGGTGAGCCGCAAGATGAAAGTGCTCTTTCTGCCCGGGATTTCTGCAGCTGCCTCTGAGCACTCGCAGCCGCTTTCGAGTTATTAACACTCAAATCTGAAGAACTGTGCTTTTTCTGCAGAGATTTGCCTTTAATTAGCCAAGGATGAAAGGACAGGGGAAGACAACCCCGAGCCGAATCGGAAAAGGCTCCACTTTCACACAGTGCGCCGTTGGCATTTTTTTGCAAGGAAGGGAGCAGGTGTCTGGCACAATATATTTGTTCTGCTTCCCTTGCCCACCCCCGACCTTCCCCTCGTGCTGGGTAAAACGTGTCCTGCTCGGTGGGCACAAGTGCACAGAGTGCGGGGAGGCGATGCCGGGGCCGGGCCGGGCAGGGAGGATGCTGCTGACTCCAGCAGCAGCTGGCGAAAAGCCGTCAGTTAACCGTGCTTGGCTGATCTCCGTGCAGATATAGGGAGCAGAATGACCTTGGAGTCTCCCGTTTTCCCAGCCCCGGAGCTGCTCTTTTGGGGAACCGATTTTGGCTGCCTAAAAGCGGCAGCGAAACAAACTCCCTGAGTTGCCCAGCCCTGGAGCTGCTCTGATAACCCTGACTCCGTGATGCCCGACCGCGTCGGGTCCCGGTGCGTTCAGTAAATCATCCTGCAAAGCAATAGTCTCCAAAAAGCTCATCTGGTCCCAGTGAAGCATTGCACAGGTCACGCTTGGCTCTCTGCCCCCGGCTCCTGTTCCCGGCTGGGGCGGTGAGCAAGCTCACGCTCTGCCTCGCCCCAGCGATGGTGAAACGCAAAGAGCAGGATGGGGACAAACCTGCTGCCGAGCCTTGGGTAAATCTCCCACGCACCCCGGACCCAGTTTCTCCCACGCCTGCGTTTAAGGATAAATTGCTCCAGCATTTCACTAGGGCTCTTTCTGCATCTCTCCCAGCAGAGGCACAGGGCAGTGTCACATCCCAACACCAGCGGCGCTGGGCGATGGCAGGACCTCAGCAAGCCAGGCTGAGAAAGGCATCTGAAGTGTCAAAATCAGTGTAACCTTGGAGCAAGGGGCCTAAATATTTGGGTAGCTCTAAATTTTTGTGCAACTCTAAAAATGTGGGTAAATACGGCTTGCATCCTGTTGGCCCCTGGGTTTTGTCTTCTCTTGTCTGAGAGGTGGCAGACGCTAGCGCACATAAATGCTTTGCGGACTCAGGGCCTCAGCAGTTGCAATCCTGCGTCTGTAAAATGGGGGGGCTAGAGTTTCTTTAACGTGCCCCGATATCGCCCTGATGTCTAGAGCAGCCCCCACGCTGCAGCCTTCCCCCGAAGCTCCCCTTCTCCTGCCCTGCCCATCCCACCTGGGTGCAGACCAGAGCTCTGCTCGCAGGGATAGGGTTTTTCGACACGCAGCAGAAATGCAAAGGAGGGAGAAGAAGGAGTAAGAGAAAGTGGGAAGGAGAAAGAGGGACCTGTCCTGATTTTCCCAGCCGCAGGATGAATATGCATCTTGGCAAGAGCTGTGCGTGTGCAGAACCTTTGCCTAGAGGTTACCTAAAGATAGGCTGCGGGGGCCTCGCTTCAAACTCCCACACTTGCAAATTTTGTGCTGAGCCTCTGGGTTCAGGCCACTCCAAATTAAAGGCAGCACGGCAGCAACGGATCGTTTCCGCGCGGCAGCTCCTGCTGGATCCTCGCCGCGTCGGGGGGTCGCGGAGCACTTGCTGATGGGCATCGCCGGCAGCAGGGCAGAGCACCAAGCGCGGGCTCGTTTCCCCTTCTCCTCTTTGCATCCTTTGCCAACCGGCCTTCGCGCTATCCGCGTTTTACTTAATGGCCCTTCCACAGCCTGGATCTGGGAGGTGCTCTCAGCATCCGGCTGCCCGCTTTGCCAAATGGAAGCCGGCTTGCTAATAGGCAGCCAGGGCAGCTAAAAATTCCCACCGGTCCCTGGGGTCCACGCAATGGGCTGTAATGGGGTTTTAGCATCCTGAGCTTTCCAGGACCAGCAGCAGAGGTAGTGCTTTCTTGGCACCCAGCTCATTTCCTTCCTTGACATAAGCAGGCAGGATTTCAAGGGTTTGAGCCCCGCTCGGACCCCAGCGGGGACAGGAGCTTTTGCAAAGCCAGCTTCGGCGTGCCTCCCCCAGACGAGGTTGCCTTAGAGGACGCCGTAATTTATGAGCCTGAGCGGATCCGGGAGGGTTTCATGGGGTTTCAGCCTGGCAGCGAGGCAACACTCAGCGAAGAAAGTGCAGGAAAGTAGGTCATTTCCCACACGCGCAACCAGCCAGCCTGCGCTCAGCGGGGATCAGCTGTTCTCTGCAATCAAGATCATAGGCTTGGAGCAGCCACCGCGGGTCGCGGAGCCGAAAGGGCTGCCGGACCGCAGGGAGGCCGGTGGCTTGCTCTGCCGAGCTGCCTTTGCCGGCGTCCTTATCCCACCCATAGCTTCATCTCTTGGAAACGCGCAACCAGCGGCGGTGGCAGGAGGCTGCAGCACCCAAGCATGCCCTGGACGGTGCGGCGTGCAAACAGTTCAGCAATTTGAAAGCACTACTGGATCCATCTCATGGCCTCCTTCTGATGTTCCTTTCGAGAGCCTGTGCAGAGGACTCCTTGCACCATTTTGTATTTAGATATTTATGAGCCCAACTGGACAGAGATAAGAAAAAGGGTTTGGTGTGAACCTGCTGGGCTCTCTCCTGGGCTTGGAAACGTGACTGAGGAAAACCAACTGGCCCTGTTTGGACATCATTTCTGTTCAGTGTTATAGCAAAGCCCATGGCAAGGTTATTGCTGATTTAGCCCAAGGTACGGTGCTTAGCAATAGTTCTGTTACCTTTGTGCATCCTACTGTTTTTCTTTGCTTAAACGTTTAGCATTGACTGCTCTTAAATACCTCCCTCCTTCTTGCTAAAAACATCTATCCATGGGTTCATCTGCCCACTCACGCATTTTCTCTGTCCCAGTATTGATCTAAGCTTTGCAATTTGCTGCTTCGTTGGACACAGCTTACCGAGCTGTGTTACAGATGGGGAAACTGAGGCACAGAGCAGGACATGACTTCCACTGGCTCAGCAGGCTGCTAGCAGAAGTCCAACCTGAGCCCAAGGACCTTGACTTTGAGCCCTACCTAATGCATCCTCTGCTACTGATATGAGGGGATTTGGGGGCCACTGAGGTGGTGAGCACTTAGGAGTGAAGCCAGCCAGGACTCATGGCTCATGTGAAATAGCTGAGCATGCTCTGCACCCTGAACTGGGTGGTTTCTATGCACTGTGGAGGAATCCTCCAAGGATTTCCCTCCTCTGAATTTATCCACTCTCTCTTGAAAGCCATGGCAATATTGGCACTCATGACATCCCATGACGTGGAGGTCGACTGCTCAGCTCCAGGCTGGGTGAAGATCCTCCTCCTCCTGGGGGTCTCAACCTGCAGGACTGAGATTCCTGCCAACCTGAGACATCTCCAAGTTGGAACCCAAAGCCTGAACTCATCCCTCTTGACTCCCCCTCTAGTCAGCGGAGAAACTGGGCTGTTCTGGCACATGACGTAAGACAGGTCAGATGAATCATGCTCTGGAGGCATCTGATAAGGCTTGCACATCACTGATGCTGCTGGTGCACACGTGCCAGTCCACTCACACAAATGCTCAACGTTGCCCTTTGAGTTGTACTCTTGGATTCTTGCTCTTCTGCAGGGCTGTTGGCCAGAGGGGAAGCACAGCGCTGCTGAAACTCTTCGGAGCTGGGAAAGCAGCCTGCTAAAGCAGTGATGTGATAGGGACGGACACTGGCTTGCCGTGGTTGAGGCTTGGCATCACTGTGCCCCTCCATTCAAAACCAACCTGGTGGCACGGATTGTAGGAGGAACAGGCTGGATCACAGGCAGTTAAGTGTTTCTGACAAGCGTTAGAGGGCCAAGCACCCCAGAGGCCCCGGAGCTGTTCTGCTATGGCACAGCCCCAAGCTATTCCTCCTTTGCCAGGCATCTTCCGACAGAATCGATGTAGGGCTGAAAGCAGAAGTCCTGGCCAGGGTCACAGCTTCCTCCAACGTGATGCATCATCTCCAGAGAGCCTTCACCCACTCTGCCCAGAAAGAGTCTTTCCAGCACTCAGGGGCTATTTTGGCAGCCTCCAACTCCCACATCAGGCGCTGATGTTAAGACGTCGGCTCGCTTTTTGCATGCTATGACTTGTTGCAAAGCGGTAGCGTTGCAGAACAGCTACAGCATGGGGCTGAGTCATCCTGGGTTCGTTCCCTTGCTGCCGAAGCCTCTGTGGGTCTAGAGCTGGCGACGGCCCCTGAGCCAAGCAGGGCCTCTCTGTGAGATGCGATTCACTTATTGCAGTGACACAAGTCGCATCTCAGTGGAGCAGAGTTGGGTTGTTTTTTTTTTTATTTCAAAACAGGCTGTGCCAAGGGTAGGACATTTTCAAGGGAGACAGAGTTGTTGCCATTGCAAGAAAAGATTTATTTTTCTCAATGTGTGGAAGGGCAAAATAGCAAATCTGTTTTCCTAATGCTCAGGTCCAGTCTTCTCACTCCCAGCTCACTGCAAGCCCTCTCCAGCTTGACTGGGACTAACCCAGAGGGACAAGATAGGAGGAAGAAAGCTAACCTCAGACCCAGCTGATGAGCCGAGGCATGCAGTATAGATGTGCAATTAAACTGGCACCGTAGCCTTACGTTTTGCTCCGCACCCCGTGACCACAGCGGGATCCACGTTTGCTGCCCACCGCTCAGTAGACATCTCACCTCCAGCAGCTCCCCAACATCAGATGGCTCCAAGGCGGCTCCGGCTGGGAAATCTCGGTGAGTCACGGGTCAGCGAGGAAGAGAACGAACAGGCTGAAGTTCAGCTCGGCGCTATTCATCTGTGCGCATTAGGTAAAATTGTTGGAAAGCAAATTTTTGGCAATCGGCAACGGACTGGCACCAGAAAACTCGTGGTGTGATGTCAGGCGGCACCATGGCAACCTGGGGATTAATTGCCTGCTTGAACCCAGCCTGAGGACTCAGCTAAGCCAGCGACAAGCTCCGCAAGCCAGTCTCAAACCCTTCGGGGCACAGGAGAGCCTGTCACCGGCGTATTTAAGATAAAGCATTTGCACTTCAGCTCTCATCTTGGTCTCCCTTTGCCGGAGATCGGCTAAAACCCCGAAACACAAGCGCCGACCGCCCCCGCTTCCTTCCCTCCCCTCCGCTCCCCCAAGACGCTCGTAGGGCGAGGAGAAGGCAACGCAGCAGGAGAAAACACTGCCCCGTTGGCTCTCTGCGGACGGAGCAAGGAAACCGTCTCCTTGCAAGGGAGCCAAAGCCTTCCCCGGGGTAATCCATCCGGGCTTCCCGCAGCCCACGAGAAAAACCGGTCTCAGCCTCGATATCCTATTAGGAGACGTCCCCGGAGACGCGCGAGCATGGTTTGCACCCCCCGGAGGACTTGTTACTGCCATCGTCCCCGCCTGTTTGGTTTTCTGTCTTTCGAGAGCGATCGCCAGCTTCTGAAAAACACCACCTCGGTGCCAGGGACCTGCAAAGCTCCGGGGGCTGGTTCACCCGCCCGGCATCGCCGGTTCCCAGTTATCCGCGGAGCTGCGTGGTGTTACCTGCCGAGCCGAGCGGATGCGGCCGATATCCAAGCCGGGGAGGTTTTCCCCTCCAGCAGCCTCCGCAGGGCAGCCGAGGATGGGAGCACGTGCGAATTTTTCCACCATTCAGGCTCTTCCGTTCTTTTCTCGCAGAAAGTTTAGATGTAGAGGAAAAAAACAACCCGCCTGCCAAAAACGCGTCCGCTCGTCTTTCTCTTCCCCACCCGCCACAGAACTGATAGCAGAATAACTCCTCAATAATATACATATTTATTTTCTCTTATTTAGTGCTGATATTTACAAAAATTGTGATACTCTATGAAGAATAAATTATATACACTCATGATAAACCAGACAGCAAATGCTCATTTGGAATATGTATGTACACAGATCTGTATACCTATATACAACGTTCAGCCTTATTGACCTGGGTGTCCCCCAGCCCGCACGAGCCCCACGACCCCGGGGACACCCACGAGTCGCCAATAAGAGCGGTAATGTCTATACACACTGTGCAATTCGGATACAGCTGGTGTCTAAATTTGTGCCTAGCAAACGCATGGTTAAATGACTTGAAATTCCCACGAGTCCTCCTTTAACAGTGTATAGGCCTCTCTCCGTTACTGGTCCCATTTCTCCCGTAACCATGGAAACAAAAGGTTCAGTTCCAGCATCGTTATTACGAGTCCTTCTTGGATTTCCTCTTCCTATTGATGCGCTCAGATTAGGCAACACGGACGGATTGGAGCCAAGGCCCCCGTTTTCCCTTGCGCTCCCGGCGATGGTTAGTGCATGACATTGGAGGACAGTAGCGCAGGCTCAAGCAACGAGGGAGCAAGTGCAAACGAATAACTACAGTCTCGTACGTGACGGAAAAATTTAAAAACACCACCGAACCAAAGAAAAAACCCACCAAAACCCAACCCCAAACCAGCCATACAAGTCTGGAAAGAGTACGCGGCTCCTGCGTGGCCGCGTATGCACGCGCAGACCTTGGCACAAGGCCGTTGGCACGCGACGCTCTACAGCTCCTCGAAGCCAAACCGTTGCCCGGAAGAGAAACGCAGCTAAGGAATTTATCTGTCTCTGCAGACAGTCGGGCTGGGGGATCGCGTCAGCTTGTGCACAGCCCTCATCCCCCCGCGGGGAGGTGAGCAGCAGCCAGCCCCGATGGGGGGACCAAGGGGTGCACTGGACCTGGAGGAGGTTGAACGCTGGAGGAAGGACCCACCACCTTTTTTGGGTGCAAAACCAAACGGCTCCGGGTTGGGAACCAAAGACTTACTGCCGGGACCCCCAGGAACGTAGACCCCGAGGTGGCCGTGCTGGCTCCAAACGCTGACACCGTCCCTTCAGCCATCCTGCCCCTCGCCAGGACCATCAAACCAGGATGGTTGGAGGGAATTGAAATTCTGCCATTACCAAAAAAATAAATAAATATATAAATAAATAACACCCCACCCTGTGTGCTACAGCGGTTGCACTGCAAACAAATCCCTTAGATTTCATTTTGGCTTCGCTTGCATAGTCACAGAAACATGAGCAATGGGCCCAAGGTGGGAACTGGGATCCAGATCCAGGTGTTGCAAAGCTGCTGGTTTGGGGACAGACATGAGCCGCGCGCCAACTTGGGGCACCGTGTTTCGGCCCCCACCTCCACGGCAAAATCTGGATCCGTCTCTGTGCTTGGGCCCATCTCGAGACATATTGCAAACTCCAGAGAGGCGAGGAGCCTTTGGCAGCAATTTCAACAGCTGACCCAGGAATCATCTGATAACAAAGCAAGGCCCTTCCCGAAATACCTCCTCCTCCTCTGTCTTTTTCTCTCCTTCTGTGTATTTATGCACAAATATGCCCATATTTATACACCCACATGCTACACGCTCATAACACCAATCTTGGGATCCTTTTCTTGGGAGAGCACAGCGTTCAAATTTGATGGACTTCGACACAAAACGTCGCTGCGGAGATCAGCTTTCCCACTAAAGCACATCTCCACGTACTGATAATTTTTTTCCTAATTCCCTGATGGTGTCCAGTCAGTATATGAACCTCACCTGAGTGCCCTTAGCAGCTATTTTGGAAGCTATTAACGGGCTGATGTGTTGCCTGCAGGCTTGACCATGTGGTTGCATGTTAGAAAGGGACCCATGCCGTAATCGTGGCTCTCCAAAACCATGGCCATGGCACAAAGGATAAAGCTCTTAAAATATGGGTACTGTCTCCTCTGCATACCTAACCATGGTATCTAGGAGGACCAGAAAGTTTTATTTTTCCATACCATCCATGGAGAGAGGCGAGTATCTCCAAGGGAGGAGGAAAGAGGAGCCCAACACCTAGGTTAGGTGGCCTTATGCGCCTAACGTAGACGGTGTCTCGCTCCCCTGCCATCCATCCCTTATTTTGGCCAGTCTGAGCCACTACATTCAGTCTGAGCCACTTTGCATCTCGCTTTCACATCCTTGCGGAGTCAAGGGGAGTTTTGGACGCTCAGTATCGCTGCAGAAGCAGGCCCAAAGCCTCTCAAACCAAATTCCTCAAGAAAAAAAAAAAAAGGAAAAAAAAAATCACAGTCTCCTCCTGAAAACTGGTTCAAGATCACATCAGTGAGTCAGAAGCAAAGCTAGAAATAGCACTCGAGCTCCGACCTGCAGGCACAAATCCCATTAAAAGCTATAGGGGAATCATTTCTCCACGTGAGGGAGAGATCTGGACCCTCCTGCTTTTTGCAGCTCGACAGCTCGTTTCTGACCGTGGCCTCCCGTGACCCTCACGTCAGGCCTGACACTTCGGTGGGGAACACCGGTCCTGGCTGGTGCCTGCCTGCTCAGCACGTGGGTTTGGGTCTATCCAAGCCAATTCACGCAACCGCGCTCCCCTCCTGCCCAACCTTGGGAAGTCCTTGGGGCCACCATGCGCCAATGGGGCCATGGGAACCTCTATCCTACTGGAAAACCATGCAACACGAAATCTTCCACCTTCCCGAAAAACAGCCGCCCTCCCCTTCCCAGGACGTTCTCGGCATTTTGGGAAATGCTCCCCACCGCCTCGCCGCAGGCTCCGGGTACAGCACAGCCGGGGCCAGATCTTCCAGGGCTGGAGATGCCGAGAGGTGAATTTTCCAAAGCCCTGGGAGTTAACCAGCGAGGCGCTTTGCAAAGTCGCGCTAAGTGTCAGCATCCCCCGGAAAAGCCCATTGCAGCCTGGCCTTGGCCTTCGGCACAAAGGGGCTGGCAGTGTGCCATTGGAAATGCCGGGCTGGGAAATCCCCGGCAGCAAGCAGCCCCGAAACACGGGCCGCGACCCCTCGCGAGCTCACCTCGCCGCACGGCCCGGCTCCGGGATGGATCGATGGAGGCTGGCCGACCTCCCCGGGAACCGTGCCTGAGCGGCCACTTTGCGCCAGCCCTGTTCCGTTCTCCAGGATGAGCTTTAAAATAGAGATTTATTGCTTGCGATTGCATTGCTTTTTTTTTCTTTTTTTTTTTTCCTCCTTCCTATAGTACTTTTTTAAGGTGTCAAAAGTGATTTGGGCTTTGGGGACACCCGTTTCAGAGCTGCATCAGCGGAGAGGGAGCGAAGGATTCCTAATACAACGAAACGTAACTCGAGACGCCTTGGAGGCCCCATGCTGCGTGGTGCCGAGCACCTTTCAGGCCCAGTGGGCTGCATTGGTGCCGATGGTGCTCTGCACCCTGCAGAAGCCAGGACTCTCGTGCACTAACCACGGACACTCGGTAATAATTATAGCCAGGCCTGAATCAATCAATCGCTAAGAATCGGGAGCGATTCCGCTCGGATGAGCGGAGCCACGTCAGCACGAGAGATGAATCAGGCCCAAAGCAGCATTTTGAACCATTGCTGTAGAATACGCTAGCACCGTTGTTTTATTGTTATTATTATTTTTCCCTTGAAGAGCCAGGAAGGTAAGATCGACCTCGCTCGCCTGCTCTGCGATGGGATGCCCTCCTCGTACCCTCGCTCCGCAGCCGTGGCGCGGGGCTGGCCAGCCCCGAATTCAGCCAAAGCAGATGGTTTCAAGAGGTCGCTAAACCGCATCCTTCACCGGAGATGCTTTACTGGCCAGGGGCCTCCGAGGAGGTTTGCATCCCTCTCCTCTGGCCTGGGCAGAGGATGGGGAGCCTCTTCCAGGAATAGTCCCCCAACGTGGGAAAACACAAGGAAACCCAGAGCAGCATAGGGAAAGCAAATGGGATTCACCGGAAAGTACAGCCAGGGCTATCCCTGATAGCTGGGCGGGCTGAGCCGAGATGGAGCCCGGCCTCGGCCGTGCCCTCGCTCCGGCACGCGGGAACAACCCCGGACCTCGCTCGCTGGTCCGGAGCCGCTTTCCCGCGCCGCGGGACAGGGTCTGCAGCAGAGCAAGTTAACGGCGGGGGATGACCCCACGACTACACGGACCCTCTCCCGTGGCGCCGGTCGGGCTCGCTTGGAGTTTTCCAGCCCAAAACGCTCCATGCCCGGCTATCCCGCGGCCCCGAACCGGGGACGCCCCCGAAGCGCCGGCGTTTGCTGAGGATTCGGCCCATAGTCGCTCTCTAAATATCTACATACACACACGCGCGGGAATCGGAGGGGAAAACGGCTGGAGGCTGCTGAACAAACAAGCCGGGGGCGCCTCTCCCCGCCGTCCCACCCGGCCTCCGCAGCCTCCCGGCATTGCGCAGCGGCAATTCCTGCTCCTGACGCCCGGATTAACGGCTAATTGCTCGCCCCGTGATGAGCGCAGGTGTTTCACTTTCAGCTCACCTTCCTTCGACTCGCGGCGCTCGGGTCCAAACGCTCGGACGCGCAGGCTTTGCCTTGCTACCTAGCCGACCGCAGTCGGCCCATGCCTTCCCCGAGCCGGTTTTTCAAACAGAGATTTTTTTTTGACTCCCGTGAATCTCCGTCAAGCCGCTGGAGAATCTATAAACACTATAAACATGAATACTGTATAGTCTACTAAGAAAATATATATTTGTGTGTGTATTAAATATTCAGATTCATGCAACAAATACCCATGCAGCTGTACTGTATTACTGGTTAAATTTCACTGCAGTATAAATATATTATAGGCCACAGCGTAGTTGCTCCAGTTTTATATAGAGATATAAAAAAAGATGCTTTTTTTTTTTTTTTTCCCAACTCATTTTCAATGTGTCAGTGGAGGTGTCTTTGGTGATCCTGGAAACAGTGGTGATGGAAGTGTCATCTAAATAAAGAAAGAAAATCCAAGCGCTTGAGTTGTTTACTCGGCCCTCCCAACGGCTAGCATCGAAAATTTAAGACTTAATAAATAACGTTCTGCCATACTAATTATCCCTCCCGGGGCCTCACGCCGGCACACTGCAGTGGAGGGAACTATTGCAGCATGCAGCATTCTCCGTTACGAAACACGAGCCCGGGAGACGGGGTCCCACCTAAGCCTGCAAGCCAGCCGGCCGCGCGGAGCCACCTTCCCTCGGCTAAGCCCTGCCGGCCCTTTCCCCAAGCGCTCCCGAAGCTCGGCAGCTGCCCGCCACCCCCTCGGGAGGCGCTTCGGCGGGTGGGCGGCGCGGGGAGACGTCGGGGGGCTGCTCGGAGCTTCCCCCCCCCCCCGGCGGCTCCCCCGCGAGCGCGATGACGCGACCGGGACCCCCGAAGTGCCTTCAACGCCCCATCCCTTCGGAAACCCACGGGTCTGGGATGGGAGCAGGGAAACAAAACAGTTGGTGCATGACAGCTTATTCAGCGTGGAAATCAAAGGTTAAAAGTCACTTACACGGCTATTGCTTCCCATGCAGAACCAAATATACACCGTAGAAAATACTGTGTTGACTACAATGCAGAGCGGCACTCAATATCTGCAGTTGTTCCACTTCAGCTTTAAATAGGGGACTAGGTTTTAGCGGCTAGACATCGGTGAGCATTTTGGTGATATTAACATAGTTTGTGTTAGCTAGGGTGCAATTGGCTGTCTTCAGGTTCTCCTCCCTAAAATCCTCATTGCTGTTGTTCACACCTTCCTGAATCTCCATGTAATCGGACTTACTAATGGTAGAGGCACTTCTGCTTTTCTTTAGGTCAGGGGAAGAAGGGATCTTTGGGCAGCTGGTCACCTGCAAGTATTGAGCCTGCTCCTCTCCCTCCGTCTCCCGGTGGTAGAAGTAGTTGAAGTTGGACACTATGACGGGCACCGGTAAGGCAATCGTTAATACGCCAGCGATGGCACACAAGGATCCCACTATTTTCCCACCGATGGTGGTGGGGACCATGTCTCCGTAGCCAACGGTCGTCATGGAAACCACGGCCCACCAGAAGGCGTCGGGGATGCTGGGGAACTGGGACTCGCTCTCATCTGCCTCTGCAAAGTAGACGGCGCTGGAGAAGAGGATGACGCCGATGAAGAGGAAAAATATCAAGAGGCCCAGCTCCCGCATGCTGGCCTTGAGAGTCTGCCCCAGGATCTGCAGCCCCTTGGAGTGCCGCGAGAGCTTGAAGATCCTGAAGACCCGCACCAGGCGGATGACTCGGAGGATGGCCAGGGACATGGCTTGCTGGCCTTGCTGGCCATCCTCCGGCTTCTCAGCCAACTCCGTCCCTAAGGTGATGAAATAGGGAATGATGGCTACAATGTCGATAATGTTCATGATGTTGGTAAAAAAACCCGCCTTGCTGGGGCAGGCAAAGAACCTCACCAAGAACTCGAAGGAGAACCAAATGATGCAAAGTGTCTCTACAATGAAGAAGGGGTCTGTGAAAGAGGTGGACTGCTGGTACCCCATGCTGCTGTTGGAGTAGGGCGGATGGCTCAGCCCGCCGCCGTGCATGTCTTCATTCTCATCCCGAAAAATGGGCAACGTTTCCAGGCAGAAGCTCACGATGGAGATTAAAATCACCATGACAGAGACAATAGCTATAATCCTGGCAGGGCCTGAGCTTTCGGGATACTCGAAGAGCAACCACACTTGTCTCTGAAACTCGTTCTCAGGCAACGGTCTTTCCTCTTCTTTGATGTAGCCTTCATCCTCCCGGAACATCTCCATTGCTTCTTCCCCCAGTTCGTAAAACCGAATCTCTTCCGAGAAGATGTCTAAGGGCACGTTAACAGGCCTCCTCAACCTCCCACCAGACTGGTAGTAGTACAAAATAGCATCGAAGCTGGGTCTGTTCCGGTCAAAGAAATATTCGTTCCGGAGCGGGTCAAAATATCTCATTCTCTTTTTAGGATCCCCTAGCAAGGTCTCTGGAAACTGGGCTAGCGTCTTGAGCTGCGTCTCAAAGCGCAGACCCGAGATGTTGATGACCACCCTCTCGCAGCACTCATGGTCGGTCTCGGGGTTATACGTGTCCTGCGGGTGACCGGGAAGAGCTGCAGCTTCGTCTGCAGGATCTCCGGTAGCAACTGTCATATTTAGGTTTAAAAGAAATCCTTAGGCTAAACTCTTCCGAGTGCCCGGCGGTGGGATCGGACTCAGGACAAGGCTACTATCCTGCAGAAGGACAGGTACGTAGGTGTGGAAGTGTCTCATGAAAAGGCGAAGGGATGATAAAACAGAGAAAATAAAAAAGGAAAGAAAATTGCCCCTGCTGAGAAAGAGAGAGATGAAATAAAGTCGGGGGGGAGGAGAGCAGCTCCCTTCGCTAGCATGTCTATCACCCTCCTCGGGGGATTTTAATCTGCCTTCCTTGGGACAGAGGTCAAAAACTCCCATCTAAAACCCCTGGGTGGAAGAGAAGACACCTGAGGAAGCCTTCATCTGTTCAAAACCAAGGCCGAAAAACGGGCATTGGCAAAACAGAACTTTTGTGGCTAAAAAAAAATTAAGAAAAAAAAAATATATATATAGAAGGGGGAAGGGAAGTGAAAGGAAGGAAAGAAAAGAAAACCATCCAGCCCCAAACGGGTGCGGGGACCACGCGGGTGCCCAGGAGAGGCAGCTACCGTCTCGGCTCGATGCCGGGCATGCAGTTAAGGGTTAACACCGAACCGTGCAATATCAGGCAATCCGGCGCTAGCCTCCCGGAAAGCGCTAACGGCTCCGGCACGTTCCCGCTCCTCCTGCCCCGGCCAGCAAGCTGCAAGGCAACATGCCGCCCTCCCTACGCGGAGCCAACCCGGAGGGGCCGCGGCCGCCCGGATCGGGGGCCGCCGGCTCCTAGGCTCCCCGCGGAGCGCTGCCGTCGCCCGGCTCGGCCGCCGACGTCCCGGCTCCTGTCATTCTCGGCAAACCACCATGGCACACAGAAAACAAATCACATTACCTGGAGCAGGCAAATCTTAGTGGCGCTTAGTGACACCAGGTATCTGACCCTGGGGAAAATCCTAGGGAGAAACACAGGCTTCCAAGATGCCCCTAATTTCCTCTCTCTTCAAAGTTAAAAATAATGGTGAGTCATCGCAGAAAAGGAGAAAGGACAGGAAAAAAAAGGGGGCAGCTTCCCGGATGGTGCAAGTCGGGTCTCGTAGTGGTTTGGACCGGAGAAAGCGAGAGAGAGAGAGGGGAAGGGAGAAGGACGGACGGAGCGAGCGAGTCTTCCCAGGAGCTGTTGCAGATCCGCACTTCAGGGCAGACGACCGTCTGTCTGCTGCCTCCGGTACGGCGGCGGCGGGAAGGTGCTAAGCTCAGCAAAACCCGATGTCCCCAGTGTCCTCGGGAGGTGTGGCATCGCCTGGAAAAAACAGCGAGAAGGTAGGAAGCTGCCGGCAGCATCCGCAAAGCCCCCAGGTCCTCCGGGCAGCCCCCTTTTCCCCCCCCCCGCCTCCTCCCGCAAGCTGTTTTCCTGATGCCCAGCTAAGCCTGCACTGCAACACGGGAAGAGGGGGAGAGCGCGCTAGCGGCGGAAAAAAATAAATAAATAAAAAAAGGCAGGAAAAAAATCCCCCCCCCCAGCTGAGCCCCGTCTCGCCGCGGCGGCTGCCCGGGGGAGCCGGTGCCAGGGAGGAGGGAGGCAGCGCAGGGGGAAGCGCCGCAGCCCCCGCCGGCGGAGGATGCTCGGCAAAGCCGCCAGCAGCCGGGTACCCGGAGGAAGGATGCTCCGGCCGACGCCGCGAGACCGAGGCCGGCTGGTCCCCGAGAGGCTCGGGAGCATCGCAGCCACGATACCTACGCGACCTCCCCAAAAGCCACCCTCTCCCCCCCCCCCGAATAACCCACCCCCGGGGGCATTCGAGCGTGGCGGGGGACGGCGATGCTCAGGTCACCGGCAGCGCCGGGGCATCGGCCTTGTTGCTCCGTCCGGGCACCCGGGGAGACCAGCCCGGCCGCCCGCTTGCAGCACGGGGATGCTCGACACCGAGACATCCAACCGACCTTTTTGGCTTTTTTCCTAATTTTCCCCCCCCTTCCAAAGGAAAAAAAAAAATCCTCTAACCTGCCTTCTTCGGCTCCAACTCCACTTGCCTACTTTGCGCCAGGATTGCAGAACCGGGGAGGGGAGGCAGGTGGAAAATAACCTCCCGGTCCGCGTCTTCTCGGCAAAGATCTCGGCCGTCGCCAGGCCATTTACGCCTGTTGGTTTTCCCCCTCAGCTGCAGCCGGGCACATATTGCTCCCGACCCTCCTTTTCCCGGCAATTTCCCCTTTCTGCTCAACCCTCCTCTCCCTTCTCCTTATGCACTAGGAAAAAATAGTACAACCCTGACAAGGCTTGCAGCATTCAACCGCTTTGCTTAACCCTTTTCTGCCAGGCCCACAGCGGAGCAGGTTAGCGCTTGTCCCAGTTTTTCTCCTTTTCCTGCATTTTCCCCCCTGCAGCGGCTCGCTCAGAAGTTCTGGTGGATGCAACCTTCCTGGGCCCGTAGAAGTAGCAGGCTAAAAAAGCCGCAAATATCATGTATTTTCTGCTGCAAAAGTGTTGGGTATTTGCTAGCCCCCATCTCATCCCCCCCCCCAAAAAAAAAACCAACCAACCTTGATTTTTATTTTTTAAATACAGTTTTTCTTCTGCCCCTAGACTCTCTCCTCCCCTTTCTCCCTTCCTGAAGGAACAAGGTTTGTTTAACAGCACAATGATTTACTTTTTTTTTTTTTTTTTAAAAAAACATGTTGATTTTTATTTGGCTGGAGATCTGGGCTTGTTTTTCCCCCCCATCCGAATCAAAGCAGCTAGCGCTCATCAGCGATGGTTTTGGTACCAGTGGGGTCGACGTCGCCCCTCCTGGTGCCCCGTCCCTGCTGCTCTCCCCCCCTTTGCACGCTTCCTCGACTCCCTTTCCTTAGGGGCAAACAGCCTCCCTCCCTCCCACCCCCCAGGTATTTTCTTGGTCTAGTTCATGCAAATTTGGGTTTTGGCAGGAGCGGGGGGGGGGGGGAGGAATGCGGAGAGGACCGTTTGCCGGGAGCCCCCCCTCGGCTTTTCCTTGCATGCACAGACCCGGCTCAGCCCGAGCTCACTGCAGGCGTGAGACATTCCCGGGGGCCGGGCAGGATTTGGGGCTGCCCGTGTCGGGTGCAAGGTCGCGCTCGTTTTCCCCTTTGCAGCCAAAACAGCAAAGCAAAACACCGTTCGAGGCGGGAAAGGGGGGGGGGGGAGAAAAAGGCACCGAGTTGCCCAGGGCTCTGCAGTGGGGCATGCAGCGAATGCACAAGCAGCGCCCCGCTCCCGAACCCCCAACGGCAGCCCCCGGCGAGGGGGCGACAGCCGCTCCCCTGGGTGAACCGCCGAGCGCAGCCCGGCTTCTCCGTGAATATTCGGAAGATTAATATGAGTCTTCCCCCCCACCACCACGAGCAAGAGACCTAGATTTCAACCACCGGGAAGTAATCACATCCCCGGGGATGTGATGCTGCTCTAGCGCGCGGCTCCCATCCGCACCAGCCTTGGCAATAGCCTGGATCTGCCCCAGGGAGGTTTGCAGGGGGGAGGATGGCAGTTGGGGGATGGAAAGGGGGGGGTGGGAGGGCTGGGAACCCAGAGCAAGCGCGGAGGCCAGCGTGCAGCCACGGGGCTCCCAGGCCACGTGCAAACCGTGCACCGGCATGGCCAAGGCAAGGACACACACGATCGAAGAGCCCCTTAAATCAGCAGTTTGCTCATTGCCCACCTTCCCCAAAAAGGGGCGACCACCGTGCACACGCAGCCTTGCTTCTCTCCACGGCCTTGCAGCCTCCTAAAACCCTTGGGCAACCTACGGGTCGGCTCCCGTGCTAAAGCACCGGGGGAAAATGATCCACGTGGATCGCCCTGCCTTCATCCCGCTGCCCCGAGGAGAGCGCCGGCCAGTGCCGCAAAGCGCCCGGGATCCGGCGCAGCCGAGCGCCGGGGAGATTTTCATTCCCGCGCCCAGCGGTTGAATTTGCAGGGGGCCTTTTTAGCCTTTTCCGAAGGCAGATCGGCCGCAGCAGAGAAGGGTAGGCTGAAACCAGAAAATTATTTGTCCAAGGCTAATACTCACGCAATACGCAGGAACTGAGGCCGGGCGGAGAACAGCTCAAGCAAAGCTGAATTTATAACTTGTTAATCCTGCTGCTCCATCGCGACAGGTTTTGCAAAAAGTGCTTTTTTCCATGTACACAGGGAAACCGTCTCCTTTTAAAGGGCCAAAACACCATCTATAGCAAGTCAGCGGAGTTTTTCTGAATTGAGTGATGCTCTCCTGATTTACTATCCTAATTGTGGAGCTATTATCATAGTCGGTGCGTCTGCACACGCCTCCCTCCGCCGCACTGACAATTCAGGATTCAACCCAGCGTTTCAGAAAATTAAGTGAGCCGATACACAGCACCCACTTGTCTATTTTACATGCATTTAAATGGCTGAGGTCTTTGCTACAATAGTATAGCTAAAAAAACATGGAGTGGCGTCAAATCTCTTCCAGGCTGTTCCCACTATTCCCATGGACTTTAGAGTCGGCAGGAAAACTTACACCATCTCTTCTTTTTTTAAAATAAAGATTTAAGCCACACGTTTTTCCGCAGTGCGTGTTGCTAGGCTGGGCAGAGGTGCAGCCAGGCCATGCCGTTCAACCAAAAAGCCAAAATTTCCCCCCAAAGCCCCTTGATAGTAAGAAAGAAAAATCAGCAAACCCCTCAGGTCCATCCTCACCCCCTTACTCAGGGCAGCCAAACACAAGCCCCAAGGTCAAGCCTGGCCCAACCACAGCCCCCTCACAGGGCACAGGACGCCTGGGACTGGCCACCAGGTTTCCTGATGCAGCGATAAGCCAAGCTGCTCCCTTATCCTCTCGTGGGGAGGTGCAGGAACATCTCTGGATAGGATGGACATGCTCCACCCTACCCTGCCATGGGTCCCATGCACCCTTGCAACGATGGCACATGCCTACAGCATCCTTGCTGGGGACCCCATGCCACCTCCTGCAAGGATGGATGGGCTTGGAGGGACAGGAAGGAGCAGGAAAAGCCTCATTGAGGTGGGTTTGGAAACATGGATAAGCACTGCTGTGCTCACATGGTCCCTAGTGGATGAGGCTCAAGGCAGGACAGACTGCTGGGTTCTCATCTCCGCTGGAGCTTTCCAGCGCCCAGGGTTGACATGACTGGGCCCCGGGTAATTTTAGGAGCTGTGAAAACCATAAACAAGTTCCCCAGGCTGTGAGTCAGCCTCGGGGAGGAAGCATCTGCCTTGTCCCCACCACACTGGGGCAGCTGCAGACATCAGAGGAAGGCATGCACATGCCCGCATTTCCCCCAAATCCCTTCGCCACGAGTGCTCATGCCTTGGTGTGCAAGTGCAGGATGAGACGTGCAGAGATGTTGGTAACCCCAATGTTACAGCCCGGCAGCTAAAAACACAGGCAGCCCAGGAACAGCCTGACACAGGCACGAGGACCAGACTTTCTCTGGCAGCATCTGCTATGGAAGAGCAATCTCAAGATATTGCTGTGAGGGAGGTCAGAGCATCTCCATGGGGAGACATGGAGATGAAGGGAGATCCAGGCCCAAGGTCATATGGGGAAGGAGTAGCAGAGCAAACAGTGGTGGCCAAGCTCTCCAGGACCTGGGAGAACCTCCCAGTCCATGGGAGGACCTCATGGTCCCCAGTCACAGGAATTGCCCTAAAATGCCATGAACAGTCCATATTGCTCCTCTTCCGAATCCTAGCAATAAGATAGACCTGAGTCACCAACTTCATCATTTTGGGGGGTCTTCTCTGAGCCAGAGCACAGAGCCAAGGGAGCCTCCACCAGGGCACATCACAGCCAACAGGGAAACAGCAAATATCACCCATCTGCAAAGTTAACATTAAACATGTTCTCCCTGTATTTCTCCAAGTTGCCCTTCATAATTAAATGGGTGATCACTGTAGATTTAGAATCCAGATTCAACTCTGGATTTTTCTTTGGTCAAGACTGTTGAGTTACGACATCTTTGCCTCCAAAGATGCTCCAGTAGGCTGTACTTCTTGCCTGGAGAGGAGGCAGTTTCGGTTACATTGCCCAGGCATCGTTCATCGAAAATAAAGGTCATTTTGCCCAGCCAAAACACAATAAGGAACATCAGGTCTTGGGGGCTTGGGAACTCGCCGAGACCATGAATATTTCATGCCGCGTGCCCGCTGGCTCCAGGAGAGCTAATGGACATGGTGCCTTTTAGCGCTGCTCTGCGGGGGCACAGCTGGCACGGGGCAAGTGCTGGCTGCCAGCGGGTACCTGCAGGATGGGTGAGCGCCCGCTCCGGCCTCGCCGGTTAAAAGGCTCTCAAAGACACTTCGACATGCACAAAAAGAAAGGAACAGGCCAAATTATTAAACAGCTGAGAAATCAATAGCCTCCTCCCAGCCAGGCTGGAGTGCTCTCAGCTGCAGGAAGAAAATCCTTCCTGCAAGCAAACCTGCCTCGTGCTGCCGCATATCATTGCCATATGAGATCTCCCCAACCCTCCCCAGGGCTGGGACTTTATTTACAGCCTCAGCTGAGCTCCCACGTCCTCTGGCCGGCTGCAGGCAATCGCCTCCCCGCAGAGGGGACCCAGCTGCATCCCTCCCTCCTTCGAGGGCTCATTGCAGAGCTCCAAACCCAGCGAATAAACAGGGTTTCTCCAGGGCGCACGGGTCCGGCTGGCCACGGTGGGGACACTGAAGGCAGCCAGCTTTGCAGGGCACGTTTTGGAAATCTGGCCATCTTGAACACGCCGCTGTAGCTCCCACGGCGTGAGCTGATCGCGGCTCTCGTTTGGGGCAGGCGGTCAAGGGGCGCCGCGATCCCCGTGTCGCCCGAGCCGGAGCTCCGGGTCCTGCGCTCGGAGCGGCGCCACGTGTGTGCGCGCCCATCGGACAGCGCAGTTTCCACTGCCCTCTGCTGGAGCATCCCAGCCCATCCCTGCACCCAGAGGGACCTTTTGCTCCCCCCTCCCATCTCCTCTCTCTTTTTAATCCCCCCCACCCCGGGGCTGCTGGTCCTGGTCCAAGTGCCTGGCTGCATCAGGCCATGAGGCTCAAGCCCATCCGCAGGGGCCCCCGGGGAGGCTGGGGAAAGCCTTCATTTGGGTGCTGCACCAAAATAGCCCCCCATCCTCTGCATCCTGCATGCTTCAGTTTGGAACCCTCATCCCAGGGCAGAAGGGGCTGTGTCCCTGTAATATCCCCTTTTTTTGTTTTGTTTCATTTTGTTTAAGGGCTTCATATTTAACTCTTATCCCAATTCCTCCGATTTCTGCCCCATCTAGGGCTGCTGGAGCAGTGAGGTCTGCAAGCTCATGCCCAGTGGCACAGAAAATCCACACATCTATCAATATCTCTTAAATGTGCTTTCCCCCAGCTCCAGAGGTGGGAACCCCCCAGAACCAGGTGCTAGGACAGGTGCAGGCAGCAGCCCTGGCTGCAGCAGCTCTGTCACAGGCACTGGGGACACCAGCAGAGCCCACCCAAGGGTGCCACCACACCAGGTGGCCAACCCAAACCACAGGGCCCCACTGGGTCGCAAGCCATGCCAAACCCCACACCGTGCCAGATCACAGGCATGCCACACTGCGGGCCATGCCAAAGCACGGGCCATGCCAGGCAGCGAGCCATGCCAAGCTGCTGGCCACACCAGCCCGCTTCAGCCACCACGTTGACCGTAAGCATCAAAAGCCGGCCTAGCCTGGATGAAAGCTGAAAACCAGGGCTGGAGGACAGTGAACGCAGCCTGCGGTACCCAAGCTGGCCTTCAGCAGGCTCCGGTGGCCACAAGGAAGGCTGCAGCGGCAGCAAGGTGACGTGCCCAAGGCTACGCAGGCGGGCAGTGTCGGAGCCCCGGTTTCTCCCAGGGCTGCGCTACCCCACGCACAGCGCCGCTCATTACTCCATACCCCCGCAGCATCCTCTTCCCTGTCATTCCTCTGTCTTATTTACTATTTCTTTGTCTCCCACCCCCTCTTTTGGGAAGAGCCAGACTTCCCCGTTGCCATGGAAGCCCTCCCCCTCTCCCCTCGCTTCTTCAAAGAAGGTTTTCATCTGCCGCTTGATAAAAATGGCTATTTTTAGCCCCGGCTTCCCCTTCTCCCCCTCCCCACCCTCCGCTCACGGTTTCCTGCGTGACTGGCCTCCAAAAGCCACAGTTTCTCCTGCAGCCAGTGCGGGGCTTCCCATGGGGCCAGCAGAGAGGCGACCCATCCTCCTCCAGGCAGCGCTTCAGGCCCCCATCTCAGCAGTTCCCCCCCCAAAATCCTGCCACAGAGCTGCTGAATTTCTCTGCAGAGATAAAAAACTGCTTCTTTTCCACAGAAAGGTCCTGGGAGCATCTGAAATTGCCACAGCTCTCAGCATCTCTGGTCAGGATCCTTGGGAAAGACCTCAAAGAGGGGCCACAGTCCCAGCCAGTTCCAAAACAGAGCTCGGGAGCTCCTGCTCAGCTCTCCTTCGGGAGAAGGACTCGACTGCAAGGGGCTGCTGCAGCGTTCATCAAGATCTCAGCAAGCTCTTTCCCCCCAAACCAAGCTAGTTTGTTGGCATCTTCGTCCCGCCTGCAATAGATGGGTCACATCTCATCTATGCAGATGTATAAATCAAGAGGGGACTCACATGTGAACATCTGCCTGGAAGACAAGTAGATGAAGACTCCTTTCATGCTTTGATCACAGAAAAGCAAAGACAGCAGAAACCCTGGGTAAACTCTTGGTATCAAGATTGTCCACAAGGGCAAACTCATAGAGACTATTAAAAAAAGTAACCTTAGTAGTCCCAGGGATAGATGTGATAGAAGGAAGAGCAGTCAACAAGACTTTTGGAAGGCAACCACACCTCCCTGCTCTGCAGGAGCTCTTTTGAGGAGCTCTGGGGAAGGGTAACCTACTTCAATGAGATGCCACCAGTTGCAGATGATTCCCCAAAAGAAAAATTCCCCAAAGAAGAGATCTAGATGGATGCCTTGAAAAATCCAGGTCTGCTCTGCAAGCAGATTACCCGTATCCCCAGGCAGATTGGGATAGAAAGGAGCACCCAGAAGGAGTTTAACATCTGTTTAAAAGCTAGGAAGTGAGGTGTGGGGGAAAAAAGCAGTCGGCTCCCACTGCTGAGAGGGGGGAAGCCAGCAGCATCTGGAAAAACATGCTGCTAATTTAGGCCTCATTAGCATGGTTTGCTGAGAGAGGAAAATACCATGTACAAGACCAACCCACGGAGCTGGGAGAGCCCTGGAAAAAGACCCAGCCGACAAGACCAAGCGCGGAGGCGGGTGCCGAGGGCAAGTGGGGCTCCCAGCTCCCGCACCCAGAGAGGTGGGAGAGATGGAAAAAAAGAGAGAATAGGAGCAGGATAAAATCCTGAATGGTGGCAAGATGGTGAATAGGGAGCGATTAGTCACGACTTCCTCCTAGCACAAGTAGTAAGTGGCACCCAGGGAAGTTTCCAAGCAGCAGACTTAAAGCCAGAGAGCGAAGGGCTTATTCCACATGTCGCATGGAGACTCCTTGCCGGAGGCTGCTGGTAGCCACACGGTCATCCCAAACCCGTTTTGCCTGGGCTCTGTTGCATTTAAATGCTGCAAGCCCCGGCAGCGCAGTGCTGTGCTGGCTCTGTAGGCAGCTCCGCACACTCTCTGCTGTGTTACTGCTACAGCAGCCTTTACCTGTCACCTTTTATAACCTGCGGAGATCCAGCCTGAGACATCCACCACCCCCAGGTTGACCTACATCCCCTGATCTTTGCACTGTTCCTCCTTCCAGAAGGAAAGGAGTCAATAAAAATCAAACTCAGGGGGGTCAGCTGCCAGCACTGACCACATCCATCCTCTCCATGCATTTTATTGCCCTAGGCAGTGGTATGGGCTTCTCCACTGGAAACCCTGCCATGGGCATCTCAAATCCTTCATGGGGACCCAGGGGTGATACTGGGACTAGGCATGGGCATGTTGCAAGTGCAGTGCAAGGCATCTCATCCTTTTTTTTCCCCCCTCCTTTGCCAACTCCAGCAGCTTGGCTAGTGCCAGACCCAGTCCCTGCTCCTGGCTGGTTCGGACCACAGGGACTCACGTTGCCTGGAAAGCCGGGCTGCATCTCGAGCTTTTAGACATCCTGTTTTTCACAGCTGCTGAAGCATCTCCCCATTTAACCACAAGCTCCACGTCAACCAAAACCCACACGCTGGGCTGCCCCAACCCTCAGAGCCACCTGCATCTTGGGGACAGCAGACTTGCAAGCCTCCCTCCTGCAAGGAGCCGGCTCCCCAGCAGACCTTGTGTTCTAGGAAAGCCAAAACCGCACAAACCAGGCTTGTCAGACACCGCTTCGAGGAACCCGAGAGCGCTGAAGAGGCAGAAGTCAAAATAATCACAAGTCAAGAGAGACAGGGGCAGAGTGAAGACATGCGGGGAGTCCCCGCACCGTCCAAGAGGCCGACAGGTCAAGCAAGAGGATTTGTAAAACACGAGAAGCCAAGCATCCCCATCGCTGCCAAATTCCCCCATTTAAGACCTGCTTTCAGCAGCCCGGGCAGGCGCAGGGCTGCCTCACCGCTCCCCATCCCACCGGTTACCAAGCCCCCAGCTCAGCACCTTGAGCCTCCCACTGGGTCCCCCTGGATTTCAGCCCTCCAGAAGGGACTTTCAGGACACCAAGTCACTGCAGAGAGGAGCCTCCGCAGCTGCATTTGTGCTCCTGGCTCAGCCAGCAGCATGGAAACCCCCTTGCACAAGCCCAGTCTCAGTTTGAGGAACCCTCCCAGCCTGGTCACACAAGCACCAAAACCCACCAGCAAGGCCAGGCTCAGAAATAAAACCAGACCCAAACCAGGCAGATGGAACTTGCTTTCCCCCATCTCCAATTTCACTATCAACAGCGCTTGCATTTGCAGTCCAAACCACCCTGGCACCATCTCTAATCATTTATCCTGCAGGCTGGGTCTCCCTCAAGCAATCCAGATCCCAAACCAGCCCTCACCTTCCCCACACTCACCTCAAACCTCAGGTCAGGATGGGGTGTTGTGATGTTGTGTTGTTTTCTTTTGCTGCACCTTGGGCCAACCCACCTCACAGCACCCCACTGGCTTCCCTAAAACAGGAATGTGCCCCTCTTGCTTTTTAAATGAAATCGGTGAATCTCAATGACAGGTGATGCAAAAGCAGAAAGAATTGGGAAATCACTTCCAGCCGGTCCTGGAGGCCCTCGCCCAGCCGGTCTCTAATTGCTTGCAGCTCGCCCGACTGCAGAAGCGACACTGGCTACAGCTGCCGCAGATTAAATGCGGCTTGCAATAGCGTAGCTTGTTTTCCTGCCCTTCTCTCCCTATTCCATGTTTTTAAGGCAACCGGTAGCACAGAAGCTCTGACACCGTCTGGCCGCGTTTGCTTCGGGGCGAAGCTCAAAGACGCGGCAGGCGGCTCAGGTGGCAGAGGACGAGGTTTCCGAAATGTCCGTCAGGACGCTGGAAATGGGAATGAGTTTGCCCCCTCTAAAGGAATAAGTTATTTCCTTTGGAAAAACGAGAAGTGAGGTTGTCCGGGGGATGTAGCGTCTTAAACCTCCTCCTCGCAGCACGCTTTGCAACGCCAGCATCTTCCCCCCGCCCGCCTTTCGTTTTAAACCCGTCTCATTACAACACACAGGACACGGGCTTGTTTTAGATGTTTTATTGCACGTGGCATATGAAATACCGTCTGTAAGGTCTAAGGAAAACCGTTAAAAAAATAAATTCACCATTCAGCTGCTTCTGCGGCACCCAGGTAGACAAGATTTAGCCTCCTCCCGGAGAGGACTGTTGAGTTTCGCGGTATGAAACACTGAATTTCCAAAGGGGCCGATGGGAAACAAAAAAAAGATGAATTATTTCTGCACCGGCCGTCGAAGGTGGTCAGGTAGCAACGTCCCCCCCTGCCCACGCAACGTTTTGGGACCCCAGGCCACAAACGAAGAGCTTATTGAAAGCTCAGGTGCTCAATTCAGCCGTGGGAATATCTCACCTTCGGCACTGAAGGCGATTTTCCTCCCTAAATGCCAGCTTAGGTCCACGCAGACGCGGTTTTTACATGTTGCTTTACCCGGCATTGCGAGACCTGAGCACGCCGAGCGGCCGAGTCCCGTTCCCAGCGCCGTAACGGCAGGAAAAAAGGGACGAGCCAGCAAACCTGCCCCTTCCCGGCATTGCTACCTCTCCCCCCCCGGAGAGCTTGGTAATACCACTCGGCTTAAGAGTCCAGGTATATCGACATATTTTAATTGCCGGCTAGGCCGCCCTGCTCCAAAAGCATCCTCAAAAAGTGGAGGAATCCACTTAAAACAGAGCCAGCACGGCCTTGCCTTGCAATGCTCGGAGAAATTACGTTTTATCTAAGACACCAGCCGGTGACGGCGGATTCTCAGACCGCTTTAAAGGTGCACGGACGACGTCGGCTTGGAGAGGGCGGAAAAAATCGCGGAGAAGGAAGGCCAGCAGAGGGAAACACCGGACTCAGAGCTGCGTGATCCGGCTCGCCGGGAGCCGCCCCTCCGCTCTCGTCTTCCGAGCCCTGGGGACGTCTCCGCAGCTGGAGCCTGCCAGAAGGGGCCCGATTCGGCAGCGCCCTAAAATCGGGGGCTCCACGGGGTGGCGGGCGCCGTCGGCTGCCGGGGAACCTATAGGCGCTCGGTCCCTAAAGGGCACCTATAGCGCCCGGGCTCTCGACCAGCAGCCGGCGTTCGGATGATTAAGGGAATAAACGCAGGCGGTTTTCCTGCTCTTCCCTTGATGTCGCCCGTAATTAAATCCCTCTCGCATTCTTTTTTTTTTTTTATTAAATTGACTGGATGCGTTTTTAATTCGCCTTCCCTCGCCGAATCCAGCCTCACGCTCGAAACGGCACCTTTGAGTTCGGTTCCTTCGGAAAAGCACTAAAGGGGATTTATAGACCCTAATTTGGGCAGAAGCGTGCGCACGGGGGCTTCGCCTGCCCCAAAACGCTGACAGCTTCTTCTGCCGGGCTACAAACAGGTCCGGAGCGAACCTGAACCCAAAATTAGGATCGGGAAAACCTCGGTTTCGCGCCGCGAAGCTCCGCTGCAAAGCGAATACGGCGCGGCCTCGCTCCGCTTCCCGGCCGCGCGCTCGGGACGGGACGTCGCGGCCGCTCTCGGACGTTGCCCCCGGATGAACAACTCGCTTCTGCAGCGGTGGGGGGGGGACTGGTTTTTGGGGCGCAGACGCCGAGCCCCCAGCGAGTCCCGCCTGCGTCGTTCCCACGGAGGATCCCGAAACCTTGGCGAGCACAGCCTTGCTCCGCCGCTGGCGCAGGTCAGTGCTCCAAGCCGGGACAGCGACGGAGCAAAGACACCCGGCTAATGGATACATCCGTCGCGCTCTGGGAAATGCAAAACCCCTTCGTTCTGCATCCTCCCGCGGCCGCTCTGGCTTCCCGGAGCCGAGGCCGGACGTGGCGGTGGCACCGAGGGACGAGCCAGCGTGGAAGAGCTCGTTCCCCAGCAAGCGGCTCCCAGATCCGCGGCAGGAAAAGCCCACGGAGCGATCGTGGCAGTGTGCAAAACAAAGCGGGCAGCGGCCAAGGGGGGAAGCGTTTCCCTTTTATTGCAGTATTAGGGAGAAAATCCTATAATAGTCCCTGGCGACGAAGCACCGCGTAACGGGGGGGGCGGGAGCCGGGGCTCCCGTGAAACGGAGGAGGGACGCGAGATGGGCCGGTGTTGGGTTTTATAGCCGTTCCACGCCGGGAAGCGCGGTTTTCCGGGGTTTTTCGCGGAGCGGTTCGGAAAGCAAGGCACGGCTCGTTGGCTGCCCGACACCGCTTCCTTCGGCGCCGGCGGAGCCGCGGCTTCCCTCGGGGTGTCGCGTGGACCGAAAATCAATCCCAGCCTTTGGTACAGAACCTACCGACGAAGGATGCACATGGAGAAGTCGGGAAAACGGGACAAACGCATGCGTTTCCCCGGCCAAAAGCAGCCTGTGTCACTGGAAAGGGACCAGCACGAGCAGCCGAATTTCCCCCGCTTCCCTCCCACCCGGAGCAAAACATCTGGGCTGCTTATGAGCAGCTCTGCACAACGTTTCCTTTCCGCTGGCTTCACCTTCCAAGAGATTTTTTAAGTTTTCTTCTCCCCTCCCGCCCCTGGAAAAGCCTGAAATAACATCCCAACGATTTCCACCTCCCCTTCCTCCTGCTCTCCCGGCTTCGCTTGGTCTCGCCGTGCCGCGCGCGACTCGCGGATCCTCCTCTGGCCCCGAGGACGTTCCCGTCTGTGCACCGCACACGTCGGAAAACGCGGATCGCCCGCGGAATGGCCGCAACGCGCTGCCACTTTGGTCCCCGGCGCCCGCGGCATCCTCGGCGGGATCCCGTTCGCCGACACGGCGCCGAGGCTCCGAGTTTCGCGGCCTCTTCCGGCACCTGTTGGGCAGAGCAGACGACAGCTGGAGCGCAGCCCGGCTTGGGATGCGAGCGGCGCGTTCCTTATTTTTCCGGGCCGAGCGGAGCATATCCCGCGGGCTGAGCCCCCTCGGCTCTCAAATCTCTGCACCCCACAAACGGGAAGGGAAAATCCGCTAATTAAAACCGTTTAACAGGCTAAGCGCAACACAGTCTCCGGCTCTATTTAGAGCTAAAGATAGAAAAAGGCCCATTAAAGACACTCAGATCGTTAACTATTATCTGCCATTAATGGCGAGTTCCAAAGCCAGTTCCGAATAATTAGCCCGAAGGGTTTTTTTCCCTCATCACGTTTTTCTCTTAATCAAGCCGGTTTCATTAAGACCTGCTACGATTTGCCCAGTATTAAGCAACGGGCTGATCCTAGAAATTCAGTAGAGAATTAACACGGGCTGAGAGCAGCCGGTTTCGACGCGGCCGGTCCGGCTGCCCGATCCCCGCGGCCGGGCTTTGCCGGAGGGAAGCGGGAAACGCTAACGGCGCAGGCTAACGAGCCGCCAAATCGGCTTACGCTGGCCCGAAGCTTCGCTGGCGGCTGGTGCCGAGCCGCGGCGGGATGATGTCCCCCGTCCCCGCGCGCCTGCCCGGCCGGGAACGCGCTCCTGCTTTTCTGCAAACCAGTGGTAAAAAAACACCGGTTCAAACCAGCCAGCTCCCTCCGGCGCTTCCGGGGACCCCGAGGCCGTTCCAGGCTCTGGAAGCTGCTCTGGGAAAGGGGAAGAAACCTCAAATCCTCAAACCTTCCTGATGCTGTTAGCTCCCTAAATTCACCGAGTATTGGGGCAAAAAAAGTCGGAAGCGTTGGATAGATGTTGCTGCTCCGGCTCCTGAAAGGCTCCAGCTGTATTCCCGGAGGAAATTCCCGCTGTTCCAACAGCAGCATAGGACATTAACCAGCAGCCACCGCTGCCGCGAGATGTCTTGAAAGCGGCCCAAAAGGTCGCACGCGTGAGCTCGGAGTTGGCAGAGCCGCGCGCCCGGCTGTTCACGTTGACCGTCCCTGGAGTCCCGGAGCAGCTGCAATTCCAGGGGCCTGGAAAACAGCTCCTGCCGCGCCAGGTTTTTAAGAGAGAAACAAGGCAACCTGCAAAACGATGGGTCTGTCCGCCCGTCCCCGATCCCAAATACGCCGGGACGGCCGAGACGGCCAGCGCAGAATTAAGCACGGAGGTATAACTGAGGCCAGCGCAGGGGGCTGCCTGGTTCGCAGCCGGATATTTTGTGCGGTCGGTGCCATTTTACAGATGGGCAAACTGAGGCCTGGGGGACGTAACCTGCCCAAAGCTCTGCGGATGCCCAACAGCAAATCCCCAGCCCAGTGTTCCTGGATCACTGCCCGCCTCATCCTCCAGCTCCATCCTTGTCCTTTCTGCGCTCCGCGGTGATCTTCGGGCTCTGGGACCCCGTGGCCGGGCCCTCGAGCGAGGAGCCTCCCCCGCTTCCGCTGCCGAGCGAACCGTGACACAACCCGAAAGGATTTTCCGTATCTGTCCGCCACGGTGCTTCGGAGGACGCGAGCGAAGCAGCTGGGGCTGGACAGCGTCAAAGGAAAAGGGAATGGACTAACGCTGCCGGACAGCGAGGGAGAAGCCGTCAGAGCCGCACGTCCAACCCGGGGCTTCCCGCGTGTGCAAAGACGCTAAAAATTAAGTGCGAGCAGTGTGGAAAAGCAAGAGACGTGCCAGAGCTTAACGCTGCACGGAAAAGCACCTGAATTATGAGTCCGGAGGAAATGAATCGCTCCCAAAACCCGGCCGCGCACGCTGTCTCCATTGCTAATCCAGAGGTCTTAACATCAGTGCGCAACATGGTCGGGAAAAGATTATTCCAGTTATGAACAGGGGAAAAGCAGCAATCGGCAGGATTTTAGCTGCTTCGAACCGGAGAGACAGCGAAGCTTCAGCTCGGAGCGACACGAGCCAGGTTTTAATTTGCTCGAGCACATCCCGATTTATAAGACGGAGCAAACGGGAAGGGACAGGCAGGCGGGAGAGTTTCGCCGTCCCCCGCGAGGCCTCCACGGCGGTGGGATGCAGAGGGGTTCCTGCGGGCGTCGCGAAGCCGTGCGCAGCCGGACGGAGCAAGCGCAGCACGGTGCAATTCCCAGAGGGTTTTCTCAGGGCGTTTTTGCTCCAAGTTTTGCCTCAGGATCCCAGCAGCTGTGATGAGCCGGCACCGGGCGCATCCCGCTTCCGCCAGGAGGGAAGTCGTCACGAGCAAAAAATGTGAGTTGCTTTAGCCCGCTGACGAGTAACAGGCGCTCCGGTGCCGACGTCTTCCAGAGCACGAGGCAGCGACCGCGCGTCGCCGCTCGGTGGGATGAATATCCCTTTCGTTCCTCATTTTCCTGCTCGGGAAGCCAAAGGTCTCGATCATGTCTCAGGCTTGACCGCGGCAAAGCCAGGAGCGCTCTGAGCTGCAATGCGGAAGGAGCCTCCCTCTGGCTGGCACAGGTTTCCCATGGCCCCGCATGCAGGTCGGGGCCGGCAGGTGGTTGCTCCAGACCCGGAGTGGCGGACAGACGGACGGCCCTGGGGGACAGACGGCCGCAGCGAACCGCGCCAGCTCCTCCAGCCTGCACGAGAGCCCCGGGCAGCCCCGGGTGCCTTGCTTCGGGGTTGCTTCCCTGTCAAGGGAGACTCCGGACGATGGCCTGAGAACTGGACAACTCGTCTCACCTCAGCTCCCCCATTTCCAGCCGGGTATCCCAGAAAAAAACCCAAAACGAAGCTAAGAAACGTCCCCCCGTCCTGGCAGGGCAGCGATTCCCGGGCCGGGACAAGCTGCCCCAGCCACAGGCGCTGAAGCGTCTTCCCGCGGGAGCCGGGACGGCCATGATCCCGCCCTGCAGCCGCTCCCAAGTAACTACCCTCTTGGAAAAAACACATCCAGACCTCTTCACCAAATCCCCAATTCCCGTGTTAAAAAAGACGCCCAACCCGGCGACGCACCCCCGGGGGCCTGGGTGCTTTGCAGCACTTCGGGGTCCCCTGCGTTAGTGCAGCCTCCACCGTATACATGGAAGTAAGGAAAACTAAGGAAAACTGGGAAATGCAGCAGCAGCCTGGCTCCCGGCCGCACAACCCTGCCCCACGGGATCGGCCGGCCAAATCCCCGTGCCGAGCTCGGCTCCCGTCTCCGTGCTGCCGCTTGCCACCACCAGGTATCGTCATCACGGTGAAACCCTATTTGCCTGGTTTTCCACACCAGAGATGCTCCGTTAAAAAAAAAAAAGGGAAAAATGGAAAACAGCCTCGTCTTGGAGCGGGTTGGGCTCGGAGCCTCCCGGTGCTCTCCCGGAGACGGGCATATTTTAAAAGCTTGGCAGGAAGAGGGCTCCAGACTACACGGTTAAACCGATCTCACGAGGAGCGCTAGCCCGAGCTGGACGGCGGCACCGGCTCGGGGCCAGATTCGGGGAAAAAACTGCGGAAAAGGGAAAGATTTCCTTCGTCGATGGAGCAGCAAGGGCTGCCCGGGAGGGAATTCCACGCTCCCGGAGGCAGCGGGGGTCCCCAGCCCTCGCCGTGGCGGCCAGACGCCGTCCTGGCTGCCGCTGCCCGAGCGGCACGTGTTGCGCCGGCAAATCCAAGCGTCTCCCGAAGGTTTTAGGTCTGAAAGTCCCCAAAAAAAGGGCCGGAAAGGTGATGGCAGCAAGGCAGCGAGCCGAGGGGCCGGGCTCGGCGTCGCAGCGGTGCCGGCAGCCGGCGTCGCTTGGTCTCGCAGAGGACGGGACGAAGGGCAGAGGCGCCGCGAGGAGGAGGAGGAGGAGGAGGAGGAGGAGGAGGAGGAGGAAGGGGAGGTTTCGGAGGGCACGGCAGCCGCCGCGGGAGCTGCCGCATGGCGCGCGCAGACTCCAGCCGGGGAAAGCGGCCGGCGGGCGCTGCCGGCTCCCGGCCTCGCCGGCGCTCCGTTCCCGCGCCGTTCGGAAAGGTCGGCCAGGAGCTTTCGGTAACGCAGTTTCCTCCCTCTAACGGGATGAGGCCGGCGCGGGCTTCCCGGCAGCCCGGCCGGACGACACGACGGATAACCCCGCTCTTCTCCTGCTGCCCCCTCTAAGCACGAGCCGAACGCGCTGCAAGGGCTGCGGCTCGTCTTTAACCGCTAGAACGGTCCTAAGAGGGAACAGGAGGCGCTTTGCGTCCTCGCCACGGACGGGGAACAGGCAGCCGGCTGCAAAGAGACCGATTTTTTAGCAATCGCGCCCGGCAAAACGCGCTCAGCAGCAGGTCGGAGGGAAGCTGTCGGTCCGCAACAGCGTGAAACGTTTATGTTGCGTTAGACTCACCGACAGGGCAGGGAAAAGAGGCAGGCAGCCATGGGGGGGTCCGTAGGAAGGATATCCCCCTTTCCCTGCCAGCTTTCCCACCTGCGCGCGGGTCCCAAAGCTGGAGCAGCAACGGTTTGCGTTTTGCGGGCTTGAGACGCCGCCTTCACTGCGCTGCTTTTCCTGGCCATCCCGCCCGTGTGTTGCCTTTTGTTGTCAATAAAATCGGTTTTAAGTCATTCCGGCCCTGCCGGCGCTCCGAATGAGGCAGGGAGGAGTCGGGAAAGCCGAGGAGCGCCCAGGCACGTTTCCGATGGCACAGCGAGCTGAAAATCCTACTATGCCACCTACACGCTAACATGTGGTTTCCATCCCAGGTTGCCGCACGCACAGCTGCCGCCGGGAAAAATCCGACGCAAAACTCGTCTGCGAATCCTCCTGAGTGGGAAGAGTGTTTCCACCGCTTCTAAACCCAAATTGTCCTCGGAGGAAGACGCGCGCGTAAAACCTTTAGTCACGATACAGAGCCAGAGCTTGCAGCGGGAAAAGACGCCACGGCCTCCGGCGGCGCTGATGGAGAGCTGCCGGAAGGTTATTAGGAAAAGGCCTCCTGGATCCGGGTCCCACCTTTCCCACCTTGGAAAAGGCTGCCCAGGAGACGCGAGCTCCCTGCGAGCTCCCGCGATGGCAAAGCGCCAGCGCGTCTAACTAATAAAGATTATTTGGTTGGATCTGCAGCCGGTGTAAACTACTGCAGCTCCAATAAAGTTGTCAGATCCCGTTAGCCGAGGAGCTGCTCCAGCGTTTTGCTTCATTATACGGGTTTTTTTTATTAACTGAGCGAGATCCCGGGGCTAAGACGAGGCTAAGCGAGAGCGTTGCATGTTGCAAATTGTTCTGATGCTTTTAAGTCTGGGTAAAATCCCAGCTCCGCTCTGATTTCTGCAGGGCCACGATCTCCCCGGGACAAATCCTGCCTTTCTGCACGCTCGGGAATTGTATCACTCACCTAGGTTAAAGTCCGGCCACTCTTTGCTGAAAGAGGCATTTAACGGCATTCCCGGGCGGCTCGCTACGTCGAAGGAATCTGTTTTCACTTAGCGAAGGACAAATAAACCTTTTCAGCGGAGAAACGGGGCTGCAACGAGCCGCGTGGCTTCGCTGCCCCTTGCGCCCGCCCAGAGCGAGCCGCTTCGCGACGGGAAAAGCAAGCGGATCGCAGGAGCCCCGGGGCTCCCGTTCCGCCTTACCCAACCCGCACCGGCAGCGCGGTCCGGGTGCTCAACTGCGCGAAACACGAGGTTTCTCCCCAAAAGCAGTGGGCCCTTACGAGGCGCTCGGCGCCCCGTGAAAAGCTCACCTGCTCCCGGCACACGTCCCGCCGCCCCCGGCGTGTAGGGAAGGACGAAGCGGGCACCGTTCCCCCCCCCTTCCCGGCAGGATTTGGGGGCACTTTGCAATCCCGCTCTTTACGGCCCGGTGGCTTTCCGCCTCGGCTCGAGACACCGGCATCGCTCGGCGGCAGCGGGCGGATTTGGGCGAGAGGGAGCTGGGGCGCCGCGGGCCCGGCCGGGTGCCGACGGCACGGCGGCCGCCCTCGGCACGGCTCGGAAGGGAGCCGCTTCCCGGGGCGCGGGGGGCTTTTTGGTGCTCGTCGCACTAAGCGGGGGCACCGGCCGTCCCGCGGGAGCGGGAAGCGTCTGGAAGGGCGGCTGCGGGCCGGGCACCCGCCGAGGGGGATGGGAGACGGGATGCCATGACAACCTTGGGGGGTTTCCCAGGAAACCGGGGTCGCCATGGCAACTGCATCACTCCGGTCCGAATTAGCCACTTCCGCTGCGAGGCGCCGACGGCCACTCGAATCTCCCGAATCTCCCGGCGAGGAGCGGCCGTCGCTCCTGTCGCTGCGCCGCGGCCGGGCGGGAACCTCCCGGCGGTTCGGGTGCCGAATGCCGCCGCCGCCGCCGCTGGCAGCCCCGGGTCGGCGCCGGCACCGCTCCCCGCGCACCGGCCTCTCGCCGCATCCACGCGATCCTGCGCTTTCGCCTCCCCCCAGCCCATGCACACGCTCGCCGGGCGGCCGGCAATTCCCCATCGGATGCAACAATTCCGTAGGGTTGCAGGGGGACGGGAATTAAGAATAGAAAATGAGGGCTGCTTTTTTTTTTTTTGCCTTTTTTTTTTTTTTTTT
>NW_020447553.1:295248-419677 GCF_003343035.1 Apteryx rowi
GGGGGGCGCGAGAAAAACAGAAGCAAAGCAAGATGTCCCCAAAACCGAGAAAACAAAAGCAGCCCTGCAACACGTTGCAGAACAAACACCTGTTTCCACGGTGAGTGTGTTTTGCCTTCATCTTCCTCGCCTTTACCCTTTATCCGTCCTCTTTTCCTCCGAGCATTTTAAATCCTCCTTTTTATGACCGTTAGAAAGGAACCATCTAAAAAATAAAAAATAAACGTATAAAACCGAGGGCACACACAGACCGACGATGGTGCATGTTCCACACAACACCGAGTACACAGTCACTTTGCATTATTGGTAGTATTGGTTTGCAACGCCGCCTCGGGTTCTCTGTTTGGTTGTTTGTTTGCTCTGCTCTCAAACGTCCGTAAAGATCTTTTTGATGTTCACACAGTTGGGATTGTTTGTGGCTGTGCAGTTGCCTGTCTTAAAGGCAGCCTGTTTGAACGCACTGTGGTTGATCCCCCCTTCTTCTATCACCATGTACTCCGACTTGCTGAGGGTGGAGTTGCTGCGAGCCTTCCTCATTTCCTCGGTGGACGAGAGGTGCTGGCAGCTGCCGACGTGCATGTACTGGGCTTGCTCCTCACCTTCGGTCTCCCGATGGTAGAAATAGTTGAAATTGGAGACGATGACGGGCACRGGGAGAGCGATGGTTAGCACCCCCGCGATGGCACAGAGAGAGCCCACAATCTTGCCCCCGATAGTGATGGGGTGCATGTCCCCATAGCCCACCGTGGTCATGGTCACCACTGCCCACCAGAAGGCGTCTGGGATGCTACTGAAACCCGAACTGGGGTCATCAGCTTCTGCGAAGTAGACAGCACTGGAGAAGAGGATGACGCCGATGAAGAGGAAGAAGATGAGTAAACCCAGCTCCCGCATGCTGGCCTTGAGGGTCTGCCCCAGGATCTGCAGCCCCTTGGAGTGCCGCGAGAGCTTGAAGATGCGGAAGACCCTGACCAGGCGGATGACTCTRAGGATGGCTAAGGACATGGCTTGCTGGCCATTCCCTTGCCTCTCGGCCAGCTCAGTGCCCAGCGTGATGAAGTAGGGAATGATGGCCACAATGTCAATGATGTTCATGATGTTCTTGGAGAAGGTGGCCTTGCTGGGGCAGGCRAAGAAGCGGACGAGCAGCTCGAAAGAGAACCAGATGATGCACAATGTCTCCACCACAAAGAAAGGGTCGGTGAAGGACGACACCATGGAAGCATTCGAGGATGAGGAATTGGTGAAGACATCAGGCGGGAAAGGGCCACCGCCMGTCCCAAAGGTCCCTCCGGTTCCCTCATAGTCGTGGTCATCCCGAAATTCAGGCAGGGTCTCCAGACAGAAGATGACGATAGAGATGAGGATGACCAGGACGGAGACTATGGCGATGCCTCGGGCCGGCCCAGAGCTCTCTGGGTACTCGAAGAGGAGCCACACTTGGCGCTGAAACTCCTTGTCGGGGAGCGGCCTCTGCTCCTCCCGAATGAAGCCCTCGTCCTCCCGAAACTTCTCCATGGCCTCTTCCCCCAGCTGGTAGAAGCGGATCTCCTCRGAGAAGATGTCGATGGGCACATTGACGGGCCGCCGGATGCGCCCGCCCGACTGGTAGTAGTAGAGGATGGCGTCGAAGCTGGGCCGGTTGCGGTCGAAGAAGTACTCGTTGCGGAGCGGGTCGAAGTAGCGCATGCGCTTGCGCGGGTCGCCCAGCAGCGTCTCGGGGAACTGCGCCAGCGTCTTGAGCTGCGTCTCGAAGCGCAAGCCCGAGATGTTGATCACCACCCGCTCACAGCACTCGTGCTCGCCGCCCTCCTCAGCAGGGCCAGCGCCCGGCACCGGCGCCCGGTCGTAACGCTCGCCGCCGAGCAGCGGGTGCGGATGCTGCGGCTCCTCCGGCGAGGGGTCGCCGCCGCCCCCCGCCGCCGCCACCGTCATGCCGCCTTCCTCCGCCTCCTCGCCCTCGTCTTCCTCCCCGCGGGCGCCGGGCTGCGGGGCGGCCGGCGGCGGCTGCTCGCTGTAGCCCAGGTTGTGGTGGCTGCTGCCGCCGCTGCCCCGCGGGTGGCGGCCGGCGGCGGAGGCGGCCGGCGAGCGCAGCAAGCTCAGGCGCTCGTCCATAAAGCTGCGGGGCGGCCGGGGAAAAGGGAGGCGGTGGCGGCGCCTCTTCCTCCTCCTCCTCCTCCTCTTCTTCCTCCTGCGGGCGGCGAGGCAGAAGCAGCCGCCCGACCGCTCCGGCGCCCGCCGCCGCCGCTGCTCTGATCGCGGAGGCTCCGCTCAAAAAATCCGCCCCCAGCCCTGGCGCCGCCTCGCTCGCCGGAGCCTCCCCCAGCACGGCCCGGCCCCCCGCCGCCCCCGGGGCTCCCCGGCCGTGCCCGGCCGCTCGGTGCTGCCTGGGGAGAGGGGTTTTTTCCGCCTTCCCCCCCCCCCCCCGCTCCCTCCGCCGGGGAAGCCGCAGTGGGGTTTTTCTTAGCTGCCCGCGAGCCGCCGTGTCGGAGACGGGGCTGCGGGGAAGCAGACGGCGCGGTGCAGAGCAGCCAACAGTTGTTTTGAATCAGCGTTTTGGCTGCAGGCTTAGGGTGTTTTTTTTTTTTTTCATTATTTTTTTTTTTGCACAGGGGAGGGATTGAGACGGCGCGGGGGTGCGGGTGCGTCCCCACAGCCCAACCGACGGCGGAGCGACGTCCAGCCGGACGCTGGGTGAAGGCAGTCGCGGGCTGCAACACAGCTCTGCGTCTCAGCAGCTCCGGCGAGCAAGCCGAGCGGCTTTTAATCCCCCCGCCCCCCCGATGCACACACACACCTTGAATCGATCCTCTGCAAACAGTTGCATTTTGATGAAACGGGATTTTTTTTTTAAGGAAAAAGYCTCCTCCGCAGCAAGCGGCGCCCGGCGTTGCTCGTGCGAACGCGCCGGCCCCACGGCATTCGCACCCCTCGCTCTCCCAAAGCCCTTTAATCCCAAGACATGGGCCAAGCGGGGCTCGGGCAATTCAGGGAGTTCCCAGCTGGGGAAAAAGCTCAGCCACGAGGGTTGTCCTGCTGCGAAGGAGGTTAAAAGCGCTCCGGCAGATTGGAGCCCCGCTTCGGCTTATTCCCGCAGTTATTTTTAACTGGAACAGCCTCCAGAAGGTAGGGAGAGAAACAGATGAAAAGATCAAACTTATTTATACTTGAAATTAGCAACAAGCTGCACAAAATATACAAAGCCATAAAAGAAGCCAAGCACGGGGTGGAGGGGAAGCGACAATAAATATTGCCGCGAGAGCTGGCTCCGCACCGCATGCGGGAACGCCGGCTCAGCACCGCCAGCAAGGTCGGCACGRGGATAAAACCCGCTGTCCCGAGGTGTCCGTGACCATGCGAGCAGTTTTCCGGGAATTAGCGGCACCAAGGGATCCCRCCGGCAAGGTGGGCGTCCCACGCGGCACCCAGCCCACGCGGAGCCTCTCGCTAAGCTTCCCGCTGCGGCTGCATCTCCGGAAAGCATCCCCAGCGCTTTTTCCGGACAGCAGGGCCGGCAGGAAAATTATTTTGCAGCAGGAAAATTGCAGCCGTTTGAAGACGGCCACCTGCGACCATGCTGGCACGGGGACGCGCGCCTTGCCATGGAGCTAGACGCATGTCCCTGGTTGTCACCTCCATCCTTGGCTTTAAACCCCATCCGTTGAGTCCCGTTTCATCCAAGGCTGCGAGCGGGGCCAACAGATCCCCGTCCGCTCGCCCCGTCACTCCTGCGGCAATTAATATCCGCGGCGTGCTCCAGGCGAGAGCAAGCACTGCTGCCTTCCAGCCTGGAGCATCTCCCAAGCTTCCCGGCTCATGGCCTGGGCTCATCGTTAACCCTTGAGCTCCCCGTGTCGCTCATAGGTTAAGAAAGCCAGGAAAACTCCTCGAAAGGGCTGCTCGCATCCAAGGGCGAGGAGCTGTTTCCCGCGCGTTTCGTGGTCGTGAAACCATCCGCTGCGCGCCGCATACGCGCGTGCAGCACTTCCAGACTTGCCCGGCTCTTCTCTTTCCGCTGCCAGGATTTCTGCCAATAAATCACTGTCATCTGGTGTAAGGCAAACAAACAAGGCTGCTTTTATACCCTAAACATTTATTGATGACAAAAGGCTCGCGGCAACAAGGCGTAGCTTCCCTGTTCRCAACCGTTTCGTCTGGGTCTCCCTCGGGGGAACCCGGTTGCCAGCAAAGCCGCGCAGAGAGTGCCGCGTACTGCAGGGTGCTGCCGGGAAAGACCCTCCTCCGAAAACCGGGAGCAGGATTAAACCCTTTCCCCCATCAACCTGAATGCGTGTTAACCCCGGGAACCCGTCCCTTTGCGAGCAGCCCTCCGGGCTTGCCGAGCTCCCACCCGGACCTGCAGCATCCCAGGGCCAAGAAATGCCCTTTCCCGGCCGGGAGCACCACCGGCCTAGGCAGAGCTCCGTTGAGCTTGCAGACCTGCTTGCAGACCTGCTTGCCCTCCTCGTAACCGTTGACTGGTTCTTCCCAGTCAGATTATCCTGGATTTTTAGGATTATTCRCTCTGCAATCGRGGAATAAGTCACACAACGCTCTCTMTGCCTCCGGATGCCCGGTTCTGCYGTYCTCCCCTTCTCCCCCGGGCAGGCAGGAGGTGGGAACACTCCTGCGGTGTCTGGTCCACTTTTTTGCTCTGCATATTCAGAGGCTAAGACAAATTCTGCCCTAACCGTCTGCACTGGTGCTGTCGAGGCAGCAGGAGAGCAAGGGAACCGAATCTTCATCTCCCAGGATTAATTTAGTGCTCTAACCGCTGGACCACACCGTCACTCTTCCTGTTCCTGCCTTAGTCACYGGCCACGAAACTCAGCGGCGGCGTGAGTCCGCGAATGCGCCCGTGACTCAGTTTCTCACCTGTAAATTTGGAGCAGTTCTTGCCTCCTGCCTATGCTCTATTTAAATCCTCCACTGGAGGCTTTTAGCTGTGCTCACGAGTCGAGAAAATGAGCAAGATGCAGAAACTTTGAATAACAGGGAGCAAAAATCAGTGCTATCCAAAAAACGCTGGCTGCTTGAAAGTCAGCGCGGGTGAGGACCGTGGCTGCCAGCTCCGGAGGGCTAACGAACGCCTCCCGTCAGCGACACCCAGCCCGCCGGGGCCCGGAGCCCGCCAGGCTCGTCTCCTCTTGCTGCAATCTGGCTAACGAAGGCAGCAGGTCGTTAGAGAGCAGTCATGATTTTTAATAGATGGGGGGAAGTGGAAATCGAACTGCTAACCTGAAATAGCAGAGCACGGACAGCAGCTATTTTTCATGTTATTTTTTGCCACGGTACTGCGGACTTAGCCAGTGAGTATCATTTTGCCATCGGAGAACAAGGTTTGGTGGCTAAAAGACACCGGCCAAGTTATTCTGCATTGCTCGGAGTTATTGCACTCAATGACTCCATCGGCTTTAATAGAGCTGTCCTAGCTAAATCCCATCCGGCTCTTTGGGAGCCCAGGGGTTACAGCTCAGGATACAGTTAGACCTATTTGAATGCCCTAAAAAATGTGATTACCGGGTGGGATTATGTTGGCCAAACAATGTTAATGCAAATTTTGCCGTAATGAGGATCATGTTCCCGGGCCTGCACAATGACAGCAAAATGATATCCAGCGCGGCCCCGGCAGCTCCTGTTGCACGCCATTATTTTGTCATTAAGAGATAAGATTACATTGGCAGAGCGATTTTAACCACAAATCCACCGAGACGGCATGGCAACGCCACCGCGTTTTCATTGCAACGGTAAAAGCGTCCACGCGAGGCTACGACGACCGCGTTACGGCGGGAAGGCGAGCGCCAGCGAAGCCCAGCGCCGGGCTGCGAGAGCGCGGCCACATCCCAGGACGGATCCGGTTTCAGCGTAGAGGCTCGAAAGCCCAAATTTGGGGCAGCGGCAGTGGCTCGCCGTGCTTTGCACCGAACGGAGCGCGGCGTGCCGGTGAGGGGTGAATGCTCACCCGTTGAATTATTTATGCTACGGCTGTCACTTGTTTCGGTTTGATGACGGAGCGTTTGCAGCCTATTTAAGCCAGGCGAGCTGCAATGGCATCTGACGGCAGTGAAAACTGCGGTCGCTGAGCCCCGCCGATAGCCAAACCCAGCGATTCCTCTCCATCTAAATTAATGCAATCGGGAGCCCCCAGGGCTGCGGAAGAGTTTGCCCTAATATACAGACTCGATCTCTTCCCGACAGTATTTTAGTCTGAGTTTTCAGAGGAAATCAAGGATATTCATTGTGGGTTGGTGGGGGATCAGTCCCTTCGCAACAGTAGGTTAGGCTGAGTTTTAAGAGTGAATTGGTCCCTGACTCCCTTTGGCTGCACGAACGACTCCAACCCTGGGATTTTCCTTTGCGCCGAACTATCRGAGAACCTGCAAGCCGCAGCCGCGCCACGAAACGTCCTCGTAGAGGCTTCCAGGCAAAGATATATATTTTTAGAGCATCCACTCTTCACACTTTTCTCACTGTTTAGACAATTATATGCGGATAAATAAGCTGACTCCCAGAAGCCGAGTGATTTTTCCGGGTGGCGGGGACGGATGCCTGCCTCAGCCCCTCTCTGCGCTGACCGCCAGGCTCCCGGGCCTGCTGGCAATTAGGTCAGCGCGAGCCGAGCCTGGAGGAGATCTACGGCGGGCACCAAGCTGTCTCTCCAGAGCAGAGCATGGAAAGCAGGCAAGGCCTTTCCGCCGGCGTTTTGTCGCTTGCATCTCTTCCCCCTCCTTTCCCAATCCTCYGAATCTTTTTGTAACTTTTCCTTCACCGCTTCAGCGAACATCGTGTTAGAGATAGGGACCACGAAAGCCGAGCTTGCAGGAGTTTGAGCTATGCAGCCCCGGAGCCAACAACGAGGGACGAGGCGTTGGCGTTACGCCGTGCTCAAGCGGGATACGTCTTCCATAAGCCACGTCTTCGATGTTGTCAGAGAAGAGCCATATTTCAGCAGCTTTGGTGGCAGCCAAGAGCGAGGGTGAGGAACACAGCTTAACGCAAGCATCAGCATGCTCAGCTTCGTGACAAGCCAGCTGCAATCCGGACACCAGCCGTGCAAACGAAAGGGCGGTTTCTATTCATCAACCAGCAAGGAAATGTCTCCGGGTGCTGACAAAGTTTGCCCCAAACTGCTTCCCACCTGCTAGGTGGTAATTGGAGAGAGGAAGCAACCACCCAGCAACCCACGAGCCCAGCCGGGAGCTGGTGCCCAGCTCTTGGAGAACCAGGCTTGTTCTCCAGAGCATCCCAGTTCCCTCTGGAGCAGCAGGACTGGGGGAGCCTGGACCCCTACCCAACCCAGATCTGAGCATCTAAGGACCCCATCTGATCTGGGTATCTAAGGACCCCACATGACTATGCTAGCCAAAAAACCAAGGAACCTTCATGGTTTCCTCCAAAATCACGTTGCAGATTTCACCGGAGATGAAACCACTGGTGGTTATCGTGGGGAACACGGAGGGCACACGAGAGGTGTGAGGGAGACAGGAAAACCCGCTCTTAGCTCTGCCCTTTTCATCTTCTAACAAAYGCAGGAGCCACTCGCTGTGGTGTGATTGCTCTAAAGCCTTCAAACTTCCATTAGGGCTTGATAAAGTTGCAGGAACAAACAGGGCAGCTGCTGCGCTTGGAGGGCAACAGCGTAAGGAATGGGATGCTCCAGCGGCCTGGATCCCCCGGCGACACAGTCCTCGGGCTTGATGTCTCAAAGGAAACGGCGAACTAGAAAATTAAAACTTGCACACGTCGCCACGCTAAATGCGTTCCTGCAGCCCTGTCTTCCTGGCTTCATGGTTTAAGTGAATTAGTCAATGTTTTTGCAGTTCTTTCAAACCGTAAAGCGCTGCATTAAGTGCTAATATTGTCATCCTTTGCTTCCTAGCTGGCAGTCCGGGGGAAATTCTCGTCTGCCCAAAGGCCCTTTCRACTCTCCTCCACATCTTCGTGTTGAGTTTATCCCATGACCATCCCGCTGGGAACGAACTCGTTGTAAAAAGCGCTTCCTCCCTGAAACATTTTGCAAAGCCGGGCGTTATTTTCTGCAGGGGACCAGGGCTTACAGTCACCGAGCAGTTTGCAAAACCAGGCAATAAGTTTGCTTGCGTTTAGCTGTAACATCTGGATCCTGGTAAATGTGCAAAGCTGATGCTTAGCGCTTCGCAGGGAATAGCCAAAGGCCCAGTCTCTTAGCTGGGATATCCGAACCGACAGACACTCGCGCTGGCAGGATTTGGGCAGCAAAGCCCCGAGCTCTGCAGCTCAGCCCTGCACTTTAGGCTTGATCATATTTTCTGCTTTCTAATGACATCAGTTCGTGTCTGGGATCCCCCTTCTTGCAGAGCCCATTTCCGAGAAGCTCCRAAAACCTTCTCAGAAACTCCCTGAGCACCGAGGGCGTTTGCAAGAGGAAGGCACCGAAAACAAGGCCTTTTTGGCAAGGCGCAGATTAAGCACAACAGCAGGGCTAGTAATACCGAAAGAGATCTGCAGAGAACTCACGGAGGGTTTGCTCAGCCAACTTTTCTTGCACAACCTCCGAAGCAGAAGCACGAGCTTCTGTTTTCCTCTTTTCCATTTCTCTAGCAAGACCAACGTGACCMTAGGAAGGACTGGGGGATAATTTCTTTGCAGCGGCGGGGGGGCTTCCTTGAGTTTTCCCCTTTGCTTTTTCTCATCTATTAGGAAAATGAGGTCCTCGCCCAGCTTGGGGACAGTAGCGAGACGGATCCGCGCTGCCACCTGCGACAGTAACCCCAGCAACAGCTCAGCTCGCAGCAGAGGCAGCAGAGGATGCTGACTCACTGCCTGCTTCTCTTTCACAGTTCATCYTTAATAAAAAGCTTCGCCGGAAGAGCCTTGCTATTCTTTTCCTCCGCCTTCCCTCCCTCCCCACCCCCCGCTAAAAAATTAAATAAAGAAACTCAATTAGAAATGAACACATGGAAAAGCGGCAGCGCCTGTTAATGAAACTTTAATTCCGCGAACGAACTCATTTCGGTTCAAAAGGCAGCGCCCGCCATTAATCCGCTCAGGTCGTTACAAACAGAAATAACTACCCCAGACGCCAGGTTTCGCTGCAAATGTAAATCACTGAATTATTAACAGCCCGGAGATAGCAAGAAAGGGACGGGAACCTGAGAAAACCTTCTTAAAAGAAGAATTCTCCCCAAAAGGACTGAAAGTCTCTTTGCTTTGACCTCATTCCTTTTGTCTGCCGCTCGCTTGCTTTTTGAACGCCAATCTTGTTCTCCGGTTCTTGCTTTCTCCCCCTTCTTCTCTTGGGGAAGCACAAGACGAGATGGAGAACAGGCGAGAGAGAGGCAGTCGGCCGCCGTCCCCGTCTGTCACAGCTTTTCCTCCCGGGAAAGCCACTTTGGAGGGAGAGCAACGGGCCCCCAGCACAGGCACCGGTGCCTGCGGTGCCCGGATGCCACTGGGAGCCGGGTCCAAGAGCAGCTTTAAGCATCGCGGGGAAGGACGCGGGGCAATAACCTGGTGCCCCGTTGGAGCAGGGAGGGAGCCGAGACGCCGCGGGGGTCTCTGCCAGGATCTGCATCCGCCCCGCAGTAGCGGAGCTCTGTGACACTCTTCATTATAAACAGTGAATCTGGCAACGCGATTTTAATTGCCAGGGTTTGTTTCTGCTTTTGCTTCGTCCATCTGATCCATCAGGAGGAGCGAGGATGCAGAGGTGCTCCCCGACGCACCGTAAAACCGCCCTGACGGTCTTGCCAGATCTTGCGATGTCTCAGGCTGGGTTCCCTCTCCTGCTAACCCCAGCTCCCGGCGGCCGGCAAGGACAGGAGACCCTCACTTTTTGCTTAAAAGAGTGACTTTTTAGCCCACACGCAGAGCAGAGACAGCAAAAACCCCTCAGAAGACAGAGCTATCCTCCAAAATCTCGTGAGCAGTAGAGGCGTCTCGTGACTTCGGGGAGGGGGAAGAGCAGAGGGTGAGATCTGACTCACGCCTTTGAAAAGCACGAGGACGGCAGAGCCCTCTGGAGACAAATCAACCCCAACGATCTTCCTCGCTCAACCATTATCAAAGGTYCTAATTCAACTGTGAAATCCTGCTAAATCCTCCAACTTCTGCAACGCGTACAATCACCCCGGGCACACATCTACCCCAGCGCAGGACCCCAAAGACGCCGGAGCCCAGCGTGTGGGGACATCGTGGGTCCTGGCTATTGAAGACCAGCCCTGCTGGACCCTACAGATACTATACACTTTGCTACGACACCAACCTCTCTGCAGGCGCCCAGCAGCTCGGTGGACGGCGGGCCGATGCCACGACCTGTACCACGCTCACGGCCATCGCGGTGGCCAGCCACCGCCACGACGGGGACACGGACACTCACGCCTTTCTCCATGCTGGCAGGTGACAACCAGCGCCTATAGGTGAGCCTCATTGGGAGGCCCTACGCGAGAAGGTCAGATCCCTCCGTGCCCGGCCGCAGCGTCTGTGCCGGCGAGAGACGCTGCCTTCAGGTCCATCCATCCTCCTCCTCCTCCTGGAGGTCAGGCGACGCGTGTCTTGCCCCGTGTGCCCTCCGCGCTGGGGTGTCAGGCTCTGCCCGCGCGTGGCTGCTGTCTGCTGCCTGCCTCCCCTGGCAGCTTTTAATAGCTCCGTTACGGCAGCAAAGCCAGCGCGAGGCCTCTCTGCAAAGCCGAATTGTAAATGCGTTTTAACGAGGATGATTCACGGTGCCTACGAGCCCCATTGCCAGTCCCAGCACCGCGCGAGCGGGGCGCTGCCTCGCGCCGACGTTTCACGGCGAGGACGCCGGGGGGAAAAGCTCGCGGCTTTCGGCAGCTCTAGGCTTTTTGCAGGGCAGAGGGGAAACTGCGAGCGACATTTAGCTTCGGACAAGAATAAATCCCCAAAGCAGGGACAGCAGAAGCTCCCTGGACCTATATTTCRGGGACTGCTTTAAAATTCGCAGATATCTTAACCGCAAATGCTTGCCGGCRCTCTGCTCCCAGCGTCGGGGCGCAGAGCCCGGCGGGCTGAACCAGCACCCACCTCCAAATCTGGATTAGTCCATCCTAAAAGCAACACGACACACGACTTTGTGACCATTTCCACCTCTGATGCACGAAGATGATGCCCAGAGGGGCAGGGTGACTTTCCCCAAGGCGATGCCCAAGGACTAAACCCCCCGTGCCCTCGTCCCTGGTGGGTGCTGGGCTTCCCCCTCCTCTCGTCCCGGGTACCGATGCTCCGCAAAACCCTTCGGAAATGCTGCTGCTGGGGCCTCCGTCTCCCTATCCATAGAGCAGGATATGGGTGTCGCCCTTCCTCTGCAGAGCATCTAGGGAAGACACGATTAAGACGCTGGTTATGGTTATTTACGCCGTCCTAACCACGTTTTAGAGCCTATCTCGGGTGCGGCTAGATTTCTGCAATTGTTAGAAAGATAAAAAGCTTTTTTGTCGGTCGGCCCGTCGGCTTCCAGGCCCTCTTTGACGCGCCCTGTCTGATAGACATTTGATTAATTCTCATTTCTGCCGCTGGCCTTTAAAAGCCGCCGGGCAGACTTTGTGAATGGGCTCGAGGAGAGGCAGCGGCGAGCCCACAGCAAGCCGCTCCAATCCTCATTAATACAAATCCCCGCAGGCCCAACTCCCCGGCCCGCGCTGATGCGTTAGGAAGCCGAAAATAGCAGCGTTTATAATAATAAATAATGGGGTGGGTGCTAGAAACCATGAAGCGCCTCCGAAAGATCTTGTGTGTGTGTGTGTGTGTGTGCGGGTCCCAAAACACCAGCGACAGAAACGACCGAGGCTTCTGTCCAATTGCGAGCGTTCGGAGTGACTGAATTGCTGCCTCGTTACATATGGACCGATTTAGACCCTCATTATGCATTTGGCAAGCACTTAGCATAACGAATCGATTTAAAGCAGCACAGGAGACTCAAGTAATTCACAATGAAACTCCAAATCAAGATTACAAGGCGGGACTAAACCTTCCCAGCTCAGATTACCGGGATGGAAAGGCAGCCCGCGAGGAAGATGAAGAGCCAGGAGCAGGGAGCAGCTGGGGCTGCCGCCATCCTCGAAGCCCCCTCAGCTCTGCCACCGCTTTCTCCATGGCCTTGGGTCAGTCATTTCGTCCCTTTGGGCTCTGTACCCTCATGCCAAGACTGCACGTGCCGTGCGTGTTCGAAGGACGCGGCCCCATCCGCCGCGGCGCAAAGCAGGGCAGAGCTCTGCCGAAGCCGCGCTCGGGTCCGGCTTCGCGCACCCGGCACGGCCGGGAAAGGCGACAACACACCAACGTCCTCCGAGCAGCTGTCTGCTAAGGCTCTACCTCGTTGCATTTTAGGAATTATACAACCAAGATTAAAATCGACTCCCACCCCTTCATATTTAAATATAGGTTTTCGGGCTAACACACACACACACACACACAAAGAAGACAAGGCTTTGCTCAACTAGGAGCTGAATAAATAGGGATGACTAATATGATGTGCTGTGGGAATTGCAGAAGACACTCCTGCCAGGACGCAGACCCTTGCGGATGAAGGCTGGTGCGTGCGCAGGACGGATCATCTGGGCTTTCCAGGACAGCGCTGGGGCAGGTCTCGAGGCTCCCTTTCTCCCGAGTCTCCAAAGAGGCTGCTTTGCCCTAACATCGTGTAAAAGATGAGCCTAGAGGGAGCTTGCTGGGCAGGTTAACCAGCCGTCTCCTCCCGTTCCTTTGAAAAGGTCCCAGATAAACCCCAGAGCCGGCCGGGTGCCCTTTACTCCAGGTGGCCCCTGATTAACCCCCAAAAATTCAGGAGAGGATTTTTTTCCATAGCTAATTCCAAAACTCTCTGCTCCCAAAGCACTTGCGCTCCCGTGGCATCTGACACTGCCTTCTGGCCCACCGTGTAGCTCAGCTAAAAGGTATTTTACAGCCTCGCTGCTGCATGCAGGAATTCCCAGTTATATAGGGCTGCTGCTATAGGATCGTGAATGGCAGGTACAATCCTTAACCTCTCCATTATAACATAATTCACACCACGAAAAATACTTGGGAGTCATTCCCACCGTTGCTGAAGCTGTTACCGTGCTACCTATATAGATATCAGGTTCATGCAGTGGCRGCTCTGATGCTGTTTAGCTGCGGAGGATTGCAGCAAAACAAATTGCAGGTGCGCGTGTGCACACACACATAGCGCGAGAGGTTTAGGAGAACAGTGTCATATGATCTCCGAATGATTTTGGCTGGAAGGCACCTCCGGAGGGATGCGGTGCAGGCGCACCGATGCACACGAACTCCGAAGGCAGTCGAGCGTCGCTAAAAAACGTTCACGGCATCTTGTTAGATGTTGCGACAAATCAAGTCGCTACATGTCCTATTAAGTTTCCAAAGTGTTTTTTGCTTGTTTTTTAAACTAACAGAGCTCCGGGATTTATCCCACAGAGCACAGCAATAAAGTTACAAGATCCTTTACATGGCAGCAGCTGTTTTTTCCAGTTTTCAACATGTAACAACTGAATATTCTCCTCCTCTTAGTATCACCTTGACATGGAAATAGGCTACACTGTTTTTGTTTTGCACAACAGTCTTTTCTTAAGCCTTGACCGTGCTATGCCGTGTCACAGTTAAGACAGAACAACAGTTTTAGTGAGGAAAATAAAGCTTTGGTGTGATGGATCCCATCATCTCCAATGTGAGAGTTGCCCCAAGGTCACAGCAGCTTTGCAAAGTTTTAGCACAACTACAGTTCCCGCTGCCCAGGCGGTTGCTCATGTCTCCCGTGTTTGGGTAGCTGGATCCATAGGGAGCTTTATATCAAATGTCCCGTTTTCCAGTTCAAAATGACTCATTGTTTCATATAGAATAATAACAAAAATGCTACCAAAGACACCTTGCAGGAGCCAAAACCAGAATGAAACACTCTGATTTCAAAGTTCCCACATCCTTATAAAATTAAGAACAATTCATGGGCAATCTCRAATAAAGTCGAGAAGGAAACAGTTCARAGTGACAAACCATGTGAAACAGAAACCCTGATCCKCAGCCAGCTCTGACRTACTGCAATCACTGAATCCGTCTCYGGTAAAAACAAGCRACTTGCGGCATCTCTAGGAATATCAGAGAGTTTTGTTAGGAAACCTTGAACTCGGTTATCTAACCCAGAAAGGGAACGTGTGTGTGTACACGTGTGTGTTCACATATGGATTTCCTTCACTGGGTAACTGGGACATGGGGTAAGTGCAGACAGTGCATTTTAATGGAAATTAATGTCTTTCTGTGACGGTTCTCCGTTAATATTTTGCAAGTTGCACCCCATGGGGACTTCTTTGCCCGGGACCAAGGAGCTGGCAGGTTGACACCAGCTGAAAGCCAAGCGCRGGCAGCTAAGGGTCGGAGCTCCTTCTGACGTGCCAGCGCATCGCCGGGAAGCAGCCAGCATGAGAGCAGGTTTATGGGCTGTCACGTAACCTCCTGCTGCCATGTTGGGGCTATGTAGGCCACGTGTCCTCCAGGGAGCCTCCGAGGCGGATCTGGYGCTCTTGATTACTGCGAGTTGTGCTGCAACGTGTTCGTTGGCAGATGGATTATCTGGGCCAAATTCTGCACTCGGGGATACCCGGCATGTCTCTCACTGGCTTCATTAAGGCTCCGTTGCGGTGGCTGGAAGGGCCTCCCATGTGTCCCCAGCAAGCTGTCCACGTGTGTCACGGCAGGGTAGATGCAGAGTGACGCACACGGGAAGAGCTCGCACCCCTTGCAGGGCAGAGTGGGGTGCAGGCAGCCGCAGAGGCAGGTCCCTCGCCACGTGACCTGGAGCATCTGCCCCCACCCCGGCACTCGGCAAAGGGAGCTGGAAAAGGTGGAGCTGGTGGGGTGTCCGTCGGCTCCCCAGCATTTGGGTTTTTTATTTTAAGCTAAAGAATTGCTCAGACCGCAGCAGAAAAATCAGCGAGTCCAAAGCTATCTGAGATGGCACGATATTAATAGACCGGCTGGTCCAGAGACGTCAGCCCCTGGACTGCATGATGCGCTGAGCATCTGCCCTGAACCCTCCCCAAAGCCTAAATCTTGAGAAAAGCCAGGTCCCAGACGCGTGAGCTCAGCCTGTAAGCGCAAATGATAATAAACTCTTTACTAAAGAGAATCCATCTTTCCYCTGCCCCCCCTCACACGCACAGATCGATGCGCTCGCCCTCGCAGAGGAAGGAGCTGACCTTGTTTCCAGCTGTTCCCCCGCTCCGGAGCAGCCCTACACCAGGGAAGGTGACACAGTTTGGAGGTCCAGCTGTGGCACGCAGCAAATGAGCTCTTATCTTGGCCTTTGTTATAGGATCCTGCAAGAGCCGCACTGAAAACCCGGAGGGCTAACATTTCCAGCACCCACCTCTTGCTGCAACAAGCTCTTCTAAATATCTGTTAAGGCACCTGAAAAGAGCTTCATACTACTAGAAATTCTTGTCCTGGTCAAAAGACGACCCCTGCTCTGAAATACTCATAGYCTAAGTTTAGCCATTTCTTGGGAAACGGCCAAGCTGTGTCCCTAGAACAGACCAAACCCATTCTCACTTGACAAATAGGTTAAGAAAATGATCTGGTCTTCTCCACATCTGGCTCRACGTTAGGACAAAACAGAGATCTGAAGGCCAGAAGGAAGGCTTTTGATCATSCCTCTCTCCCCGTTTAACATAAAACACATTTTTGCTCTGTAGCTCCTAAATCAAGCCTAATTTGCAGCAGAGCCGGAGATCTTTAACATGACACCTGATCTCAGCACAAAGTTTCCCCTACTTGTTCCGCTCAGTCTTTATCCCCTGGCTGAGTTTGTTTAGCTACATCCTACAGCTGTTCCCCAAAAGAGCCCCTTCCCCTGGGGAAGATCCTCTTCCGACTGCAAATTTTAGGACCCCAGCTCAAAACATCACAGAAACGGAGCCATCATTGAGAAGGAGGCGAGAGCGGGAGGAGCATTTCCCTGCCAAGTATTTTAGCACTTGAGCCTACTGGATGGAGCTTCGGAAAGGCAGCTTGGCCCAGCTTTGTATTCATTCTTTTGTGATGAATGAAAGATGCCATTTCGCTCAGGAAGAAAAYTTTATCTCTGCAAGGCAGCTGAGGGAGAGACAGCGTCACGTCACCCAGCACCTTCCCTGAGCCAACACAGCAATCAATCATGGAAATTGGAGGTCATCCAGGAGTTTGTTTCTCATCCTGCTTTAGCACCACTGGCCGCAGGGTCCAGGTGGYGTCAGGACAGGACAAATGCAGTTCACCCAGGCTGTCGATTGAAACTTCTATTTGTCGCCCTCAATTTTGTTTGATGCCGACCCTATTACCTCCGAAACGTCCCACGAAGGCCTTGCACTGCTCTTCTCAGTAAGTGCCTCTGTGCATTATCCAAGCCGAGCAAGCTCAGCAGTGGCCAAATCCTTTCTGTTTCTTGCATTAATCCCCATTATCTCCATTTTGCCTAATAATCTCTGTGTTGCTCTATTTATACTGCTCTTTTGACCCCCAGCTGTGCAGGCTCTCCTGCACTCCCTGTGTAGGAAACCYGGGGATTAGGTTTGTGAATTCTTCAGTCCTGCAGGCATACGCCTGGCCTCAGCAGTGCGTTAAAAAACCTGGCTTYGGGCTCACCATTTCATATGCCCCTTTTTTTCCTTTTTTTCAGAGCTCMGCGGGGCCCCGCACACAGATTCGGGCAAAGAGACAGAGCAAGGGAAAGATGCGGCAACATTCAGGGCCAATGAAGCACCAAAACTTGAGAAAAAACAGCAATTCACCAAATCAGAAAAGGTCCCGTCCCAGACACATCACCGAGACACTGGGGACAAGGAGCTGAGGATCCCAGCGGTGGCCTTTYCATTTTGGATTAGCCCAGATACAGAGGCTCCCTGTCTCAGACTGACCTGCCCATAAAGATACGAGGAGAAAATAAAAGGGAAATAAAAGGAAAAAAGACTATCTTTAATAATTGCTGGGTAGAGGGAACGGTTCGCTTTTGAGCCTTGAAGACCTTTGCAGGCCCATGGACTCGCTCAGCCAAGCGTAATGAGTTCATCCAAGAAAACCTGCTGCCCTTGGTTGTCAGCTCTGCTTTACTACGGATGCCAGAAAGCGGAAAACCTCCCCGCTCTCCCCGAGGCTTCCCTCTGATGCCGTTGCCACCCAGACTCTCTGCTGCAACAGCATGCATTAAAAATCAGGTGCAAATCTCCCTGCTGCAGTGATATCAGGCCGATACGGGCTTTTGTTCCCTCCCGAGCATAACTGCAATTTGAGGAACCTTCTCCAAGAAAAATGACTATTTAACTTCCGTGCTAAACTAGAGGTGGTTAAACTCCGTGCACCCATCTGCAGCAGCTGATAGCGAAACACCGAAGGAAGCCGATACGATCTTTCATTCTTCATCAGTAACCCCACAGCTAGGCTGCTGCCAGCCAGCTCATTTTCCGTTGTGCTAGGCACCAGCTGCATCCTTCCGGGTCCTAACAGCCCACTTTCACATCTATTCAGCGCCTGTCATTTCTACCACCATCATTAACGAGAAGATTTGGGACAAAATATTTTGCACCTTGGTTTTTGTTCGTTTTCTATTTGCAGCTGGGAGAAGCAGGCTTGGTTTTTTTCGCTTTGCAAAGCGAAAGGAAGCTGCTAGCGAAGCGACAAGGCTTTGTTCTTCCTCGCGCGCCCGGAGAATAAGCGCTTCCACAATTCAAGTCCTTAGGAGGCCATTCAGACACATGGCTGTTAAGAAAATTGATTACAAATTCCATTAAGCAAGTCGAGATGAAACAATGCTGGCACTGCTGATTCCCAGCCCTGCTTCCCTCGAACCGACGAGCCCAAAAGCCCCAGAAATGCAGGCGTTCATGTTCAGAGACACCCTTTCTGCAAAGCTGAGCTGTGCAGTTGAATAGCCCCAAACAGGGAGAAATCCCGGCCCAACCCTTAGTTTTGGCTCCGTATCTATCCTTATCATATCTAGGATATGCCTCTGACACTGAAACAGTTAGCATCAGGAAGCCTGACTGCGGCAGAGCCTCCACCCAAGCCCGTTTCTCCTCTCCTGCATTAACTAAACATCTTGCAAACTCTCCAGCAAGAGCTGAGAGATGAGGGCTGGCAAACAATTGATCCCACCAGCCACGCACGCAGTAGGAAATCTGGCTCTGGGATGGAGATGGGGCATGAAATGGCACGAATCGATCATAGCAGATGCCCCAAGCTCCTGCCATGGACCCTGCAGCTGGGGAGATGCGGTCTCCTCCTCGCCATGGGGCCTACTGGAACATGAGACGTGCCCGTAACTCCTAGAGACTTCCACAGCGCAGTATGCTTGGAAAGCAAAGCATCACCATCTGCATCCAGCACACATCCCTACCTCTGTAAGGAGGTCCCTCTTGGCCTTTTATTGGTCCTGCATGGAATGGGACAGTCTCTTGACCTATCAGCTGATACCATTAACCCCCACCACCATGTGAGCGTATCTGCTGTCATTACTCAATGCCCCAAAGCCCCTCGGGCTCCATCAGCTCATACCTACACGTCTACTGAGAGAGACCACTTTTGCTCCAAACAGCTTCGGCAGAAAGTGCTAACCTTGTTTTACAGATAGGAAACTGAGGCACAAGGTTTCCTCCAGCAGCCTCGTCTCAGGAACCAGGAGCAGATCTCTTGCATTTGACCTCAGCGCCTCTGCCATGAAACCACAGGCACCTTTCGGCCCAGCAAGCCCTGAAAAGCCGCGGTTACAGCTGCTGGGGAGCCGAGCAGCTGCTAATTTCAGTTGCCTTGAGGACATCCACTGCACAAGGATGGCTGAATCCTCCTGATTTTCACCACTTGTGCTGCAGCAGGATCTACTCCCAAACCCAACAGCCAGGCCAACACCGTCCCGTCAGGTGAGAATGTGACGGGAGATGGGTGACGCATCAGCACACCTCTATTTTAAGGTGCTGCTGTGCGACTGGCAGAGAGATTTTTTTCTTTTTCCAGACTTTCAGTGGTGTGAACACGGCGCTAGGGAGAAGGTGGAGACAGCCATCCCATTAAACGGCAGCCACAGGAACAACACACACACGCTTTCAACCCGAGTTATTGCATGTGCATGGAAAAAAGAAACTTTCCATGCTGGCCCTGGGTGCTGGAAAGAGCTTGCAATGAGGAGTTTATGATTTCCTGGAGGTGAAACCAGCACCCGGTAGCGTGCAGACCTCCGCCACCCTCCGGCGCAGCCCCAGCCGCTCTGTTTGCCTTTCTCCCCACGCTGCCAACTTGCACAGCCGGACACGGCTGAATTCAGGGAGGGGGGAAAGGTATGTGCCGCAGCAGCCCAGACCTGAGAGGGCACATTGTGCCGCGCTCCCACCGCGGCTCGAGCTATTTGTCTTCAGGCATTTGGGAGGGTTATTAATACAGAAGCAAAAATAAGCGGACAATAAACCCACAGTGCTAGACCAGTGGCACATGGTGTTTCAGGAAGCTGTTAAAAACCCTGTCAACAGTAACTTAAGCCCAATGGTAGCCACGCAGAAAGCGTGGTTGTGTTTATTTTTAATATTAGTTCTTCTATAAAAAGCTGCAGTGGTTGGGGGCTGGGGGAGACAGGAAGGGAGCAAAGGGGGATGCTGAACCTTGAAGCCCAGGCGGGCACCTCTGCTGTTTTTCTTAGCAAAATAAGGAAATCAAAATAATCCTGCAGAACAAGAAAAGGAGTTTGTCTCGCCGGCAGCCCGTCTTTTTGTCTGTGGGGGGATCCGCAAACCCTCCGGCACCCCCAGTGCAGCTAAGTCAACAGAGGAGAAAGCCCTACATGCTGCACTGCCTCCGATAACCAAATAAAACCACATTTATGGGATTAGCTGAGCTAATCCCTGCTAAATGCAGTTTTATTGCACTGTGTTTGTATTCAAAAACCAACCAGGCACGAAAACAGGACAAAGAGCTGAGGTGCAGCTATTTGGATCCAGACAGTGAGAGGCTGAGAAAGCAGGTGAGAGCAAACGCTAAAATGTGGCAGGCAACCGAAAATTGAGCCTAGGGGAGAATTTAGGGAGGATGGAGGGAGTTGCAGGAAGGTTTCAGAGTCTCTGTCACTCCACCTAGATGTGCATTTAGGGCTCAATTCTGTGACCCTCCCAGAACAAGAGGAATGGGGCTGAAGGATTCGTTTGAACCCAAAGCGCCCCGGAAAAATGTTTGGACTGGGCCATTTCACAGGTGTCAGCAACGAGATGCTTCCCCTCCTCGTACGGCACCCTTTGGTGGAGAAAATAACGCTCGGTACGCCCCGGTCCAGCACTGCTGCTAGCGAGAACGAAGTTAATAATCTTGGCCGACCGACCAGACGCCTCAGGGATGTCTCCAGCCCTCGGCTACGTGCTCCGACACAACCCCTTTCCGCAGCTCTCGGCCGAACCCCACCTGCGCTTCCCCGCTAGGGAAAGCCGCGGCGAGGGATGCTCCTTTCGCAGCTCAGCGCCGAGGCTCTCCAAATGGAAACGGCTCGACGCCATCCAGCGCGGCCGCACGAAGACCGCAAATCCACTTTGCAGGCAGGGCCGGAAAGGTTTCAAAGCCCCAGAGAGCTCACCCCAGACAGTGCTTTCCTTTCAGACCTGCAGCGACTTCTTCGCTTGCTTTAACATGACTTGACGCGATTTTTTTCCCAGGTACACGGCCTGTCTTTTCCTCTCTCTGCCTGGCTTCTTGATGGCTGCAAAGCTGTCAGCCTCAGCCCGCTCGGCGGCAGGGGGCTGGCCCAGCGGTGCGGAGAGGGCAGAGCTCTGCAGCGCAGGGGATTTGCAAAGGAGGGAGACCAAAATGTCGTTTCTTCCCTTTAATTGCAAGAGGGGTTCAGCCCCTGCTTCCACCTTTGGGGCCAGCTCTTCATGGGTACTAGGTATTTCTACAGCACCCCTCCCGGGGATGCCCCRAACAACAGCTGGGCTCCCAAAAAATCCAGTCTCTACCGATTTCAATGCAAAATAGGGTGTTGAATAGCTGAGGGAGACTCTATGAGTACTCTGCTGTTGCAAAGAGCTGTAGCATGCATAATGCATGGTTATGCATGAGAACCCAAGATTCGTGACGTGTATGGGTTGAGATTTACTTTGAAGACAAAAGCCTCTTCCAGCTCCCACCCCCTTTGCCACATCCCTTCTCAGCAGCAACAGCCTGGCGAGTTCAGCCTGCGCGCGCCAGATGGAGGGCCTTCAGGCGAGCAAGCACGGCCAGATTTAATGCACTGAACCACCCTGCGGAAATCCTGGGCCCAGATCCTACATCTGCTCCGGTAGCCTGACGGGGCAGGCAGCCTCCGTGGGGTCCCTGCATGAAGGGAATCCCTGCACGACACCCATACCCAGCTTGCTATGAGCGTGGCCAGGCAGGGAAATCAAACCATTCCCCCAAAAGCACCTTGGGAAAACACTATGGTAGCCTTGAAGCTGATTTATGTGACACGTGGGGCCACCAGCCGACATGGAGACTATCAGACAGGCCAAGGTTGCTGCTCTTCTCTGGCAGAGGCCATGCATCAGTGTTGTGACGCAGGTGACAGCCAGGCTCGGATAGGACTGAAATAGAAGCGCCAGCGAGCGAAAGCGCCCATGTTTTCGTGCTCTGTGTGTACGTTTTCTAGTCCACTGCAGCAGGGAAGCCAAGTCCCAGGAACTCCAGGTCTGGCACCCTTCCAGGGCTCCGGGAGACCTGTCATTAAGGGAGGGCAATGGAGTTGTGAATGCCGAGTGTAGCAGGCTCCTTGGTCCAAGCTACAGCATGCTATCTTTAGAAGGAACACATGCTACGCTCGATTCCTTCTGCTCTATTTCCTACCCAAAACACTGCGCCGCGCACGCTTGCAGGGGCGGAGAGGGAGGAGAGGGCTCTCCGTGTCCCACAGCGCAAAGTGCTAACAAGACCAGTCAATGAGCACCAAGCAGGTTGGCGTTTAAGCTACGATACTGTAACGCATCTCCTCCCGCCGAGGACTTTGCCACCAATGTTTCGCTGCGAGCCGTGGTGGCATGTCACTCCAGCAGGGCATAGACAGAGCCACCYGCTCTGCAGTCCCCTTCACCACCCACAGCCAGCTCTGGGGCAGGATGGCTGCTGCGAGACCTCATGCAACAAGCGCACAGGATCACTTGCCATCCCCATCATCCAGCATCCAAACTCATCTAAGCCTAGAAGCCGGCAACTTCTGGCCATTTATACGCTCACAAATGACCACCCTTTACTACCAGCTATAGAAAATGTGCCCTGTGGAAATCTCTATGGCCAGTCAGTCTCTGAATGAAAGAACCACCCAAGAAATTGCTTCATCTATTTGAGGCAGGTGCTGCTCGGTGAGGTTCTTCCAGTGAGTTTCTCCATCCTTGCCACTGAGATTGATTTGAACCCTCTTGGGCTGGGGGGCAGCTGGAGTCCAGCCTCTGCTGCCTGGCAGAGTGCTCCAGCTGCTAGGCTCTGCTGTCAAAGGGATGGAAACATACTGCCTCTCTTGCAGGGCTTGCGGGAAAGCGCTGATGGTATCTGGGGGATGTGGGTTTGATCTGAGCCTTCCAGATCATGGTCCTCATGAGACGCAGTCCTGCAGTGCCCCAGTCTGCAAACCCCAAAGAAGTCAATGCAACAGAGCAGTTCTGAGAAGCTCAGACTAACCAAGACAACTTTGCTGTTTCCCCTGGATTTTTTCCCCTAGATTGTAGGGGCTTCCACACATTATGGGAACCTGTCCCCGAAACCCATGTCAGGAGAAAATGGCAAGCACTTTCACCGCCTGGAAAGGGACTCAGGGGCAGAGAAACCACAGCCCTGGGAGACAAATTAGAGCAGGAATGAAGAGACACCCAGACCATCCCTGCCCTCCTGCTGCTGTTTCCTATAGTTTTCCGAGTCTGCCATCATCTCTGGGGGGGTTATAATCTAGCCAAACCATATGAAGTAGAAAGCAAATGTTTGGAAAGGAGTCGGAAGCTGCTCTTCTGGGCTGCCAAACCTCATCAGAGCAGCTCACGGGCAAAGCGGGGCTCTGCCACCTCCGTGCAGCGCTGCACACAGCCATCCTGCCAGCCTTACCATGGCTCCAGGGAAGCAGCAGCAGGGAAATATGCTGGCAGTCGAGGTGAGGAGAACAGACTGGTGTCAGACTGGGTCTGTGTATATGACAGACCCAGAGTGGGATTTTTAATAGCAAGACCATTCTCTAAAAAAAATCCTAAATAGAGAGGTGGGTCATTTACTGCCTTCAGTGAATTTAAGCACGATCAATACTGCGCTGGCGTGTGATTTCTCAGAGGGGTGACAAGGCTGTCACATGTAATAACCTTGCCTGTTGTGTGCTGACAGCGACCCAAGGCAGGAGCGACTGTGCAGCTGCCGCTCAGACAGGGCTGGCAGACGCAAGGCTGACTAGCGAGACAGCTCTCATGACTTCTGGGCCATTGCATCAGCAGAGGGGATGTGAGCACGGGAGCTCACTGCAGTCAGACATCCACTCTGCRGAGTCGAAATTCCGCTTTTGCAAGATGTTGCTCGTTGCGAGACCCCGGCTCCTGCTTCTTCACCGCTGTAAAGAGGGAATTTGCCCCCTCTTCTCCCCAAAGCTGCRCACTGCATTGCTGCAGTCACAAACCCGGATGGGGATGGAAGGAGGTTAGTGGTGCTCCTGCAGTAAAAACATCTGGAGCACAAATCCGATACACCATGTTTCTCGCTGAACTCTGTAGGGATGGGTGGGAAAGAGCACAGTGCTCTTGCAGACACTYCTTTCTCCTTTTTAAGGAGAAGATAAACCCATAGATCCTCTGCAGCAAGCAGCCCAGCAGACCCACTAGCCAGGCAAGCAATTAACACATTGTCAAGGAAGCAAGAGAACCGCAGCTAATGACTTCAACCCTCCTTAGGAAGAGCAGCCTCCGGTTGCCTCCTTTTTCTTGTGGAGCCAAAGGAAAACAGAGGAAGGAGTTGCTCACCCCTGTTGACCGAAGGGCCTTGATCTCATCAACGCAAAGCAGTCCGATGAGCCTTGCATGCCAAGCTTAAATGGATGTAAGGTGGCAGCGGACATCAAGCCATGAGCTAGAGCCGTGACAGCACGTCCCCCTCTGCCACTGCTCTGCGAGGTGGCATGAGAAAGGCCACTTTGGCTTCCCAAGTGTGCAGATCCAGACAAGTGTCCAGCCAAGCAGGGCTGCCCTGACGGTTCTGCCAGCTTCCTCTACCCACCACTAGAACTGCAAAGGGATAAAACCAAGTCTGGTGCTAGGAAGAGAGGAATCATTTCTTGAAGCATTTCTACTGAAAATAAAGTTCTGTTTTCAGATCTCCTCTGGCATTGAGGAAAGCAGACAGCAGACCTGTTCTTATGTTGGACACCCAAAGCCTGCTGAAGCTGTCTTCTTATGGAAGGCATCGGGACCCACTCTGATGCTGGCTCTAATGCCGCTGCATCCCACACAGAAACCCAGGCTGGGCCCAGGATTTCAAACTGCGATTTTCAATCACTGCAGGAATGCAGAAACTCTGGACGGCTTTGCACCCCTGAGCACCATCTGCAGGTGACTTAAGCTGTCCATCAGGAGCAGAGTGGGGCCAGTATGAGCATGAAACTAGGCGCTCTGACCTTTTGCACACTGGCAATAAAAAAGCAGAATTACAGGGTCACAAAGGGAAGTTTTAAGCCCACGAGACAGCAAAGATCACAATCCAGAGCTGGCTTTTTAGATGATACAGCAGTACCCTTGATTGTACTTTCTGCCCAGGAACATGCTTGAGCTGAGCTGAAACAAAGGGGAGGAGGAGAAATGAAACTGAGGGGGGGGGGTGCTTCATTAAATATTCATATGAAAAAGCATTACTCTCCTTAATAAATAAGAGATGTGTTCTTCCACAATTAATATGCATCACTACTAACTTCTCTAATGAACCCRAGCTCTATCCCAGGAACCGAACGCTAATGCTTTCTGTCAGCATCATGCCACAGCACTTAGAGCTTTTTTTGGTCTTTTTTTTTTCTGCTTTTCCTCCCAAGGTGATAGTTCACAACTTGCACGTGTCCCTAATAGCTCAAAGATCATATGCAATATATACACATTAAAATATATAGCAAAGAGGTCCAGGCTAGAAATACAGGACCTATTAGGCTGCACCAGGCAGCGTTACCCCTCTGTGGTGGGCTGGGTGCTTTTAACAGGAATCCCCTTTGCTGACCTGTATTTGGACTGGGATATTTGAAAGGAAGAAACACAGAAATCCCCCAACGAGAGCAGGCTGATATCAGAAATAAAGGCTTGGGTGGCAGGGAGAAGAAATATTCAGGCAACATGTACCTCATATTTTCAGTTTGAGAGACCCCCAAATAGTCATTAGCTGGTGATGGTGCTGAGGTCCTAACCTGTAAGCAGTCTAAATCAACTCATGGCAGCCAAGCAGAGCTGAGCCCCATCTTGCACCTAGCACTCAGGACCCCACAGACAGGGTCTCTAGGACTCAGCCGGGGGCCCATACCCGGATACAGGTGGATTACGTGCATTATGGTCCAACCAAGACTCTGCCTGGCATCTCATTGCAGGTCCTTCAGAAGGGTCCTTGACCAGCTGCTTGGCTGAATCCTTGCTCTACATCTTCCACCATTAGCTACACCGCCTTTCATTGAGTCCTTTTTGATTGCACGGACCCATCCTTTCACAAAAAGCCTGTACACTGCACTTGCTGCCTCCGGCAGCTCTCCGCCCCCCTACATAACGCGGAGAGCCAACACGGACGTCTCACGCCTCCCTAGCTGCCGTATGTCACTGCCTGACTTCAATCACTGTCATTTGCTGCCTGTGCTAAGGGGGCAGGCTGTGAACTGCAGCAGCGGGATGTGGACACACATGAACATTAAGCTGTCCTTCATGCAGGGAGAGTCACCTCCAGGCAGTCAGAGAGACAGCTCCTTCCAGAGCACCAGCAAGATTCAGCAGAGCTGGTCGGCCGAAGTCCTTAAGCCCAGGAGAGCAAAGCTGCTCCACTGAAGTTCATTGATTTCCTCCTAAAGCACCCTAAAATCTCCATGAACGAGACTCACAGTAAGAACTACAGCATCTTTCCTGCTGGTTACAAATTCCCATTGCTTTGGTCCCAGTGAATCAACTCTGTCCCTGACGGACATCCTGAGCTGGTAATCCGTGCCTGACAGCACATCACTGTCATAGCAGGGTGGACGTATTTGCCCTCCACTCCCATAGCTGCTCAAACCACYCCCTCCAGCACTCCCACAAGCCATCTAGAGCCACTTTTAATGACACCTTCCCCTTCGGCATGTGTCCTGCTGCAAGCAGGATGCCGAATGCCAGCAGCAGTAGTCCTTCCTAAGGGGAAACTCTTTGAGTCTTTGTAACCAAAGGGCAGATGATGAACCCTGTGCAACCAAGCCATGATCAACTTCTGGAACTGCAGCGCTGGCACCTTCCTCCTCCTCTCTCAACACCTGCCCCATGGAGGAAGGCTATAAAGAGAGAGCAGAGAGGAGCGCAGGACCTGGAACTGCTCACAGAGGCTTTGGAGATGAGTCCTTGAGTGAACTTCTCCACTTAAACCTTCAAAATCAGGTTTACACATCTGAGTGAGGTACAAGCCTAATTACTATTGAYGGTTTGAACTACAGCAGTGCTTAGGACACAGTGCCAGGGACTGTACCGATAAACAAAAAAGTGGTTGCTGCTTTAAAACCTCCTTGTTCAGAGGGACCTGGAATTGATAGATCCCAAATTTTCTTGGCCTTGCCAGAAACCTTTTATCTGTTTGAGAGAGGAAGCACGCAACGTTACGCAGCAGTAGAGCCAAGAGCAATACTTCTAATCCTGCATTAACAAACATGACTCACCCATTTATTTTCACTGGTATGTTCATGGTTATTTTAAGCTTTGTCTAAAGAATGCCAGCTACTGTATAATAACTAGAATGAAAGATGGCAGTGTTTTTATTTTGCTTTACAACTGAAGATTTATTTTTAGCTCCTTTTAAACAAAACTTCAAGTGAAAGCACTCTTTAAATTATTTTAAACACTTAGGCATTGATTTCCTGAAGTCAACCCACGTGAGCAAACCCCACCTCCAAGGCCAGAGCCACCACAGGAGAAAACTGGTGGCCCAGCTGTCTCTAGCCCTGGATCTGGCTTTGCACTTCCCTGGGAGTCAGCCCGACTGCCAGCACACCCCCAGCAAATCCCGCTTCATAGACGAGGGCTTAAGAGATAAGACCGCGCTTTGCAGGATGAGTTTAGTTCATGCCCCACTCCACAAACAGCCCTACTGCGTTTTCTCTGCCTTTTCCTCGCAGGCCATTTGCACCATGCAGAATGGGCTGCTTCCACCAATACAGCATTGACTTTAGGGAGACTTTTAAGTTTAAATATCATATGAGGAATTAGAAGTGTCAGTTGTTGATTATCTGGGTCCCCATCACTGTCTAATTCTAAAAGGATCCAACTGCTGTCTAGCCCCTGGCCACCCCAGGCTCTGCAACTCTTTTTGGTGCAATCCCTGCCATCTCAGCACGGCTGTTCCCCGCTGATGCTGTCCACGGGGCCCAGCTGATGCAGGTCTCCCTGCCTTGCTGCATTTGCACAGGGTAAGATTAATTCCCAGTGGATCCATCTTTGCTTTGGTCCCCGTCAGGCCGCTTAGCGACCCAGAGCGCTCCCCTGCTCATGGGCTGCCCTTCACTGCCAAGCAGGGTTACGCTGTAAGCTTGTTTCAGGCGGCCGTCTGCTCCTCGCAGTTCGCCATCTGTTCCCGCAGCGAGTGGGAGAGTGTGTTGTCTAGGGGTTAGAGATGAGGAGGGAGGAGGTTGCGAGTCAGGCCTCCTGGCTGCTTTTTGCAGCTCTGAGAAAGACTAATCGATTGAGGAGAGCATGCATATCCAGAGCTCTAGGTCCTCCTTTCTGCCTCAGAAATGGGGAAAGAAGAGCAAGATCCCCGAAACACCCGTTCCAACTCTACAGAGACTTGTTACCTAACAGAGCCAAAGGTGCAACGAGGTTGTTATGAAAAGGGCAGGACCAAAAAATCAGCACTCCTGGGTTCCTTCTCCTTGGGAAGAGCAAAAGATGCTCATCTGGCTCCCAGCTTTGGGAGAAGAAACCAGAACTGGAGCAAGGCCTGTAAGAAAGGACAAGTTGGGACTCCCAGGTTCTTCTTACAAGTCTCTCCCTATTGTGCAAGACTAAGGTCACAGCATTGCTCTGTGCCTCAGTTTCCTCAACGAGGCTTGTTGGATGGATGGTTCAAATTGCTCCGGATTCCCTGACAGGAGCTGGATAAGTGGGGGGTTACTCAATGGGGCCACAGGTGCTTGTTTGCATGTGCAACRGTTTCAGTTTTGCAAACGCAAATTCCTCTTACAGCTTCCTTCTCGTTGGGAAACAGATAGCCCTCCGGGGCCAAGGCTGCTCTCAGCCTTTGATCCAGCCACGGCAGTGTTTTCCCCAAGCCAAAGCACAGGCAGACCCCCCCGAGAACTGCTGTGCATGCTCGAGCTGACGGGACCCTCTGGACACAATTAAAGCAGCACATCCAAAACCACCGATCTCTCCCCACCTCTCCCACATTGATTTGTTAGGAGGGTGGTTATGGATCAAGGCGGAGGGCAAAGGAATGCACAATCACAACTCTTYGCTGACCTTCCCTTGAGACAATCGGCTGCGGCAGGCTAACGCACTGTGCTAACACACAGCAAGGACAAATGAAAGCCCATCCCCAAGCCCCTTTGCTGTTCCTTCCCATTCAGAGCAGCCCACCTCATCCCAAAGAGGTGCTTCTTCAATCTGACACAGACGCAGATTAAATGAGAATGGGCTCAAGGGTTCCTTGCCCCCAGCTCTCCATCCTGCACGCCAGATGAAGGAGTGCGGTTTGCATGCAGTCAGGACTGCAAGCGGAGACACGCGTCTGCTTCCTCTGTCATGGCAATTTTCAAGCCAGTGCACTGGCGTAAACCACGATCCCTTTCAGTTGGGGAGGTGCTGTAAACAGAAGCAGTAACATGTCTGGGGACAGAGGGGCTGCACTTCAGCTGAGCAAGGGAACAGCTAGCCACGCTACTGCATTCAACCATCCCCTTCTCCAGCCTCCCACAAACTCGAGTTAATGCCCTCCATCTCCTTCCATAGCTTCGCTTCTCCTTCCCCCTCTTCCCCACCTGTATCTGGAATAAATAACCTTTTGTGAATGGGCATGGACCCCTGTAATCCCCCCCAAGAGACAGAGGGATGAGGGTAGGTGATACTAAATGCGGATAGCTGATACTAAATGCACAACTATCTTGACAAAGGTGCTTGTGGCAAGGATAGTGCTCTTGCTTGTGGTCTCTGCTGTGAGTTTACAGCAGCTCTCACAGCAAATCTGTAATACATTTCTGCTTGAGAGCAAACCAGAACATCCCTAAGAATTTTCCATCAGAAAGTCACTGTCAGGCTCCAAAAGCCACATGCACTTCCTGCAGCTGATTTCTGCCCTCTTGTGAAGCTCTGCAGAAATCCAGGCCTACAGCAGCATTTGCAACTCCTACCAATCCCTTTTCTCATGCTGCTTGCTTTCAGGGCAGAGACCCAAAGAGATTGTGACTGGCCCTAACTCACGATGACAGAGATTTCCTGAGCTTGAATGGAAAGCATTAAGGACCATCACCCTCCTCCTCTGGTAGCATTACTACCAGTTCTATGACAACCAGGACTGGGCTCAACCCTGTTTTATTATTCTCTAACTGATCCTTTTTAAAAGCCCTGAGATAGGAGATCTCCCTCCATCGCAGCTGGCCTTGGCCAAACTCTTGTTCCACTGATCCACCCTAGCCCAGCCCAGGGCTTCCCCAAGTTCCAGTGGGAGTGAAGGGCCGAACAATCTACTGATTATCAATGACTCAAGTGCGTCTCCGTGCTCTTCCTCCTCACAACTTCCCTGGGCTCACCAGCCAGCATGTTGCAGGGTACAACCTTCCCTCCCCTCTTCATGACCCTCTTTCGAGTGTTGTCATCATGGGACTCCAGGATTTGGTGGTTTAACCTAGGAGTATGGCCAGGAACACGACAGGGCTGCAGCAAGCAGCCTGGGGCTCAGCACAGTCCTGCTTGCTGAAGATGGAAAGGTTACTTGTCCAGAAGGAGCAGGAAACTTTGGCTTTAATCCATGTTGTGTGCCAGGGAGGGCCATACTCACATGGACAAAATTTTCACCTAAAYCCCATGTCTTTCCCATTGGCTGCATTTAGGGACAGAAGGGATGTGAGTCATGTAGTAACTGAGACAGAGCCAGGGAGAGAAGGGGAGGTCTCCTGGCTTGCTGTGCCCATTACCCTCTAAGCACGCCCCTGTTCAGTCCACCTGAAACCATGCCATGCTGCTATCTCATCAACAACTCATTTTCTTGTTCAGAGGAAGCATTTTTGCACTAGCCCATCCGAACAAGATGGGGATCCTTTAGTCCCTTTGCAAATCTGTATCTGGCACTCCCCTGTGCCTACAGGCTGCACTCTCCCTCCTACACAATGGGGAAACTGAGGCAGAGGGCTGCAATTTGAAAGCTTTGAAAGTACCCAGCCACATGCTCAAGCTATGAAAGTCCCCCCAAGACAGACACTACAGCTATACGCAGTGTGCAACAATTGCTCTTCTCCTTCTTCCCAAATGTGTCAGTAACAGATGCCAAAGACTCCCTGGGGCCCCTCTCATCTTCCTGAGACATTTAATGTTTTTTATATAAATTGCTACTGGTCCCATCAATCATTTGGCTTTGGCACGATGACGCAGTACAAAATACACGTAGCACAGCCAGCCCATAGGCACCATGCTCCCAAGCACATTAAATGCTGGCTTTTAAATGGCACAGACCAGATATAGAGTACAAACTCCTATTTGATCTCCTCCAGTTAATTTTTCACAGCCACAGAGGACTGTTCCTTAAGATGTAGTGTTTTATCCTAGACTCTGTGATTGCATATGATGGCATGACAACACTACATGGAGTCTATTTCCTTCCAAAAGCCACTTTTTATTGCTTCAGCTCTGAACTTCACAGGTGCTGCCAGGGAGCTGCTTGTATCAACACCGGATGCATCCCAAAAAGATGACAATCAGTGTGACTGAGCGCATCCAGAGCTATGCGCCAGATGGCATTGCCAACCTGTCCCGCTCCCAGACAGACACTCCACCATCCACAGCCCAACCAGCTCTGACAAGACAGGAGGAAGGTCAAACCATCTGCTTGCTGAGACCTCAGCATCATATTTAAGTGTAAAGCACTTGAAGACTACAAAATTGATCTTAGACTTTTCTATTAAATAACTTTAGTGTTGCTTCTACCTAGCAGGTTGCAATTACTTTGAATGCTAAAGTTGAATAGCCAGAACAGAGATCGGTAAGCTCCAAACACCTATGCAAAGTTGCAGGGCATTTATCCTTCCCCCACCGATACTTTCGCACTAAAGCATTATGCTACAAGACAACCAGAAGTGACCATATGCCCAGAACAGGGAAGGCACCATTATTTGTCATTCAAGTTTCAGAAGCCCTTTTTGCTCAAGTATCTTGAATTCTCCCTACAGCTTCCATCCCTTCCCAGTAGAAAACAGCTGCACCTCATGAGACAGCAATTATTGCCAAGTGTTTTAGGGAGCCCTGAGACACACAGACCCATTTAATGAGGTTTATTAATTGCTCCTGCAAAGCAGAAGAGCTTTCTTCTTTAAGCCTAGCATTCCCAAGTATCTACACCAAATCTTAAGCAGCCTAATTTGATCTGCTAGCTGACTTGGCTTTGAGCAGGAGAGCTGGACTAGACAATCTCTTGAGCTCTCTTTCAACCTGAATTTTCTCATGACCCACTATTTCTCATTCAGACTGTCCCTAGGAAAGACCCCCAGAAGCTGGTTTCAGCCCTAGAAGTCAGTTTGCACCTTTGCCTTTCAGGCCAGCAGCTACAGAGAGGCAGGGAAAGCATAGGGGAGCCCCCCCAAGGCCTTACTAAAGCCTCTCCTGCAGGAAGCTTTAGGACTAGATCTCTAGCCCAGCATATCTGCCCCGGCCCTACCTACAATATACATACAGAGAGAGCAACCTGAGAACAAGATCTGATTTAAGAAAGAGAAAGAATACAGAGACAGAGAAACAAGGCCTAAAACCAACCGCCCGCCCAGCCCTATCCCAGCCGCACACTGAGGCACACCCCCTCCCGCCCGGCTTTTATACCTGCGCCACGGGGCGGGGCCTCCCTGCCCTCACCTTTGCCCTTCTCCATCATGGCGTGCCCGGCAAAACCCAGCTGCGCGCATGCGCACGCCAGACCCGTTAAAAGCGGGAGGAGSGGCAGCTTGGCTCCTTTTTCTCCAGTGGGTTTTTTTTCCGTAGCGTATTTTTATTTTCTTCTGTGAGATGAGAGGGGCCTAGAAGCGGAAAGGAAAAGGGAAAAGAAGTGAGGTATAAAGAGACAGTGGTGGCGTGACGTCAGTGCCTCTTGCTGCCGGCTCGTGCGGCGGGCGGGTGTTGCCTGAGGCGAGGGCTGAGGGGGGGGTGAGCGGCCTCGTCCCCGCGGCTCCCCCAGTTCGTCCTGGGACAGGCCTGGCCTCCCCCCTGGCCCGCCTTCACTAGCGATGTTGAGAGGGGACTTCTGTCCCTCTGTCAGGTTGTGCAGCTGGGCACGGCCTTAATGAGGGCCCCTGCAGTGGCTTGGGCTGCCCTGGATGGCTTTAACGGTCAAAGTGGCCGTCTCTGCTGATCGTGGAGGGCTGAGGAGGGCTCGGTACCCCGTGTCAGCGAGGAGTGCTTGTTGCCGTGCCTGGTTTCATGTCACTTTGTTCACACCTGGGCACAGGCAGCTCTGCTCTGACCTAGTTGAAGGTCTTCTGACCTCACCATGTGTTTTCTTGCCCAGCAGCCCTGGCCTGTGCACTAGTAGCAGAGCTCCCAGGTGCCTGCAAGGTGCCAGGCTCAAAGTTAGGTCTGGCTCTTCAGCTGCTGTGGAGGCAGATGTGGTAAGAAAAGGCTGGGCCTTGTCAGTAGCAGCTGCAAGGTGCTGGTGCTCCCAAATCATGGATGGCCTTGAAAGTATTGATTTTGGCTACTTAAATGACTGTTATTCAAAAGCTAAAAGCTTTAATTACAGTAGAAAAGGTTAGAATGACTTTCTCAATGTTGTGCTTTTTGAGGCTTGTTAACATTAGACTTTGCAGATGAGACACTCAGATTCCGCCCCAGAACCTGTAGGTTTCTGCATTTTTGCACTGGCAACACTCTTCAAACTTTTAAATGTCAAAGTTGAACTTTTCCCTGTTTTTCTTTCCAGAATGCATTATGTGGCTGCTTGCTTGCTTGCTCCTTGGGTAGTAATAGCAACCCTGTAGCCCAGACCATTGAAAAGATCCTTAGCAGTGCAGGCACAGTGCAGATGATGAATGCATCAAAAGAGTTGGGAGTTACTCCAATTGCCCCTTACTATAGTGAYGGGGAAGTGGCTCTTTGGTTTTCTTTCCTACCTAATAGAGAGGAAGATGTAACTTATGCTCTGATACCATGTAAAATCTATTGCCAAGGCAGCCTAACAGTATAGCACGGTGATCTTACAGCTCTGGTAAAGGCTAAAGCTTTTTTCCTAGCCTGAAGTGGCATCTACCCTAACTCCTTCAGACCAGAGGTGGGGATCTGCTACAAACATGACATTTAAGTAGTCTCCTTGTCTTTGACGCCCCACCTATGAGCAAAAGCAGAGAGACTGAGTCTCACCTTCTGCAGTGGTCCATTTGTCTGCATGCACTGTTCACTATAGGCCTTTGCCCATACCTTTAGGACATCTGTGAAGACAGTGGGTTTTGTTACCATCAGCACAGTTCATCTGGTTCACCTGTGGCTCCTGTAAACAGTGCCATCTTTAACCTGTGTCTGCATGTGATGCTGGTCACCTGAGCAGGGGAAGGATTTCTGTAGTTAATGTTAAAATTAGTATGGACTGTGGGTTTTGTATGCCATGTTCCTGTTCTAAGAAACCACGTATGGTGGGGCACATTCTGGGAGCTGCCAAATTCACAGAAATACAGGTATGTGAGGCAAGATTGTAGGATGTATTATCAATCCCTGTTTTTTCTTTCTTATAATAAAGGTTATCAATGAACTCAGTGGCAAAAATGTTGATTGTGTTGTCAACTCGGGTAAAACTAGTCTTTTTTAAGACATACTTGCTGTAGATTTAATTTGCTTCTTTCTATTCATACTCTAGTAGATCCATGTAACAGGGAAATTATGGCTTTTCTCTTTGCCTAGATGAAGCAACAGCCAGTAGTTACAGAGTGAAGAAGTTGTTGGCACTGGACTTTGGCTACAAATTTATTGCATGCAGCAGGTATCTTTCTGAAGTTGGTGTTAAAAGTTGGTTTGATTGTGCTGTGTAGTGCTTGGTCTCCTTTCCTGGAAAGGTGTCTGGTTTTGATTTAAGTTTGTGTGATGAAAACAAATCTGCAATGTGCATTTTATTCCAGTTGAGGATTTTTGCAGCCTGCTCCATATCAGGAAATATATGGAGTCCCTTTGTACCTGTAGACCCCTACGTGTAGACATAGTGAAGAATGGGTTTATTTTGGAGTATTAGCATATTTTTCCACTCCAAAACCCATGAATATTTTTTTAAATTCTTGCCCAGTTCTGCATTTAAATGTGTAAGAGGAAAGATTGCCTCTGCCTTGATCTCTTGTGGGTTATCTGCAGGGTTATTCTGACACATTGGTTTACTTCTTCAAACATAAGGCACTTTGGGAAGGTCACTAATCTGCTGTGTCTTAGCTCTCTTGGAGAGATCTTGTTAGGGGTTTGGATATGATGGATTCACAGCTCCTGTTCTTTCTAAGACTTGCCAGATTGGTCTGTGTTGCCATTGGTRGTGGCACTGCTGCTGTAACTCCTGCTTCTGTCGCTGCATGGGATGCAGATGTGGGATTTGGACTCTGATTAATCCTTTTCATCTGAACAACAAAAGTAGCAAAATGCATCTTTGAGGACTTGATTTGCTCACTTGAAAACAGCCTGGCTTGCTATTTTGGGTTGCATTTTTAATTCACTTCTTGATGAAAGCTAGGTGGCTAACTCCCACTGAACTGGGAGCAGGTGTTTGCTGTTGCTAGAATATTGTTAGGAGTTAGCAGCTCCAGAGAAAGCTTCAAGCCCATGATGGGRATTTCAAAGTAGAAGGAGYTAAACCAGGTCATCTGAGAGAGCTGAGGCCACAGCCTGGGAAAACAGGTGAAAAGTGCAAAGCTTGGGGGTTGTGCATTGCCCTCCTGGTGTGGAATAGTGCTRGCTTGATGGGTCTGGGGAGGGAGTGAATTTTTCTTGACCCTGCAAGGGAAATTGAGGCAGGATGGCTACAAGGCCCTGTGGAGCCACAAGAGGGTGCTCCCTGACAGCAGTTATTTGCAGACAGCATTTTAGTGCTGGTGGCGTGTCCCCAAAAGCTGGTCACCCAGGCAGCTCAGTGCCCCAGTTCTGCTGTGAGGTCCTGCGGAAGGAGGACAGGCAGATGGGAGCATGTTTCTGAGCCCAGTGTCAGCCTTTTCTGAAAGAAGACTTGACAAGTCAGTGTTTCCAGGTYGGAGCTGTATGTTGATGCAACACTTGAGCGGGCTAATAAGTAGGCAAGGTGCATGGGCTGGGTATGACACATTGCCAAGCTGGGAGAAACAGCATTTCCCCCTGCATGAGCGAGCTCAGACAGCTAGCAGACACCTTTGTCTCGCACTTCTATTTCAATACACTTGGTGCTGTAGCCAGGGAGGTGCCAGGGAAACTCCTTGATTAATCACCTTAGGGACTGAGTATTTAGACAAAAAAAAAATTGGCTTCAGTGGAGGCCGAAAAAGTGACATAAATAGATTTTCACCAAGACTGGTCTTTTACATGAGCAAATTTCAACCTAAAATAAAACCATTATCTTGAATTTCTACAGTGAATTCCCCCTCCCGTTCTTTGCTTTTATCTCCTAATGTAACTGAAGGCAATGCCTAATTTTTTAGGCAATGCCTAAATGTTTTGGACCCTGCAGCATCACAGATTGCTTCTGATTACTCACAGAAGCAGCAGGACAAGTGGCTGGCTCTTTGTATGCAGAGAAGCAGGATACAGACAGATTAAAGGCCAGGCTGATTAATCCTGTGGTGCTGGGAGAGTCTTCCTAGTGTAAATGCAAAGCCAAAGCAAGAACTTTTGCCTTTGAGTCTCAGGCTTGGAAAAATCAGTGAAAAAATCGCCATCTGGGGTGAGTCTCTCTTGTTTGTTCTCAGCTCTGAGGASTTTAACTGAACTTTTTTCTGAATAGGGCTAAACCCAAGGCCCTTGTRTGTGCTTCCTACAAGTAGCCACAGAGTTGTAGTTGTTGGAGCAGAGGCAGTTTTGGGGGAGAAAAGTTTGGCATGATCCTGCAATATCCCAGCCACACAATGGCCCTGGTACTTCAGGCAGCAACTTGGAGCCAGCCATTGCCTTAGAGCACAGTAAAAGTCAACCCCAGCAGCTAGCCCCAAGGTGGCCCTAAAGATGTCTGTGGCTCATAGTTAGCATCTCCTGGCAGTGTGGGGCCACGCGTTGAACGAAGTGTCACAGAAGAGGGGCAGGCATGTGGCTGGTGCGAGCAAAACTTCTTCCAGGAAGTCTGAGTGGAGAATACAGCCCGGGCTAATCCCTGCTGGTATCTAGAGACTCTAAACAGCAAGAGGTTGTCTGTGTTTTGGAAATCTCGTAGGAGCTTTCCTTGCAAGCCATGTGCCCCAGCAGCTCAACAGCTTGCAGTCAGTAACCTTTTTTTCAAGTGCCTTTGCATCAGCAGCTTCAGACTTCAGAATATTCCCAGTCCTGCATATGGTTTGTCCCTGACAAGGATCCTCAACCACTGTAGAATTTTTGGGTCAGCAATGAGTGCTGCTAACAAGCATAGCCTGCTTAAAAAATTTTGGGAGGTGACTCAGTGTGCAGCTTGGCTGAGCTCAGCCCCTCCTAAGACTCTACCTCCTACCCTGAACATCCTGATCAGCTAAAAGCTTCCTCCATGAATTTAGAGTATCCAGACACTGCTGTCTAAGGGAATTGATTTTGTTATGCCTAGCTTAGTGTGAAAACATTCAGGATGTGACTTGTCCTTTTTTCTGCGACAGCTGACCATATTTCTGCACATCCAGTGGTCCATGTGGGAAGCAAAGCAATACAGCTTGCAGCTAGGTAAATCCCACGAGGCAGTAGCACCGGCTCGTCCATGGCACATTTAATATATTTGTTGAGGTATGTATTAGTGCTTGAAACTTGACAAACTGCGCATCTGATTCAAAGTGGTAAGGTGATTCATTGTTTCACAGAAACACGAGGAAATAGAAATGAATTCCTCAAAGTCTCTTTCTTGAAATGACATGCATATCAGAAACCATATGTAGGTTAGGAGTGCTGCTGTATTCCCAGAACACTGCAGCCTGAGGTCATAATTTTGTCACTGCAGATCTTTGAAATAAACATTTTGGTTTGGCATCAGTTCAGCACTAAAACATGCCACCCTGAGGGGCCAGAATAACTTCTGGACACCCGTCATGTTCTCTGCTCTGTCCTGACTACATCTCCTGAAGAACATGGCTCCTTCCTTGGTGCAGAGTTTGAGCAAGGGTAGCTGTAATTCCTAGGATTTTGAAAAATATCATTTTATGACTCACCATTTTATTTCACTCCAGCTTTTTGGGGTGCTGGTTTCATTTTTAGTTGGCTGTTGGGTGGATTTCTGATTCATTTTTGCCTCCCTAGGTAGAAAACCCTACTTTCATCAGACAGTGCCCTGCGTTTTCATTTGTTTGAAYGCACATTGATTTCTCTCCAATTCGTTTGGTTGCCTGAAGTGGTGCTTCAAGCTGCTCACCCTGGATGGCCGGTTTGCTCAAGGCTGTGCTTGGCTTTCTCTCCAAAGCTGAGATGAACAGCCAAGAGGCAAACAAGCAGGGCTCCTCTGCTAGGAACCTCTTCTGACCTAGTGATGGAGACATGATATGTGCTAAGCAGCACAAGGGCATTTGGCCAGGTAAAACAAAGCAGGCCTGAAACTGAGGACATTGTGCAGGGATGCATGTGGTTTGTATTGCCTCCTGCTGTGGGCAAAGAGAGAGGCCATAAAAAAGCTTCTGCATTTCCACAGCAGGATTTCTCAATTCCTACTTAGGCCATCTGGGTCACTTCGATTGAGGTCAGCTGGGTTTCTTTTGCACTACCAGCCCCACTGATGAGATCAGGATTGGGTAAGAAGTTAAAACAAATGGATTTACAAGTTTTCTCAATAATGCAAAGATGTGATTAAGAGAGTAAAACATGTTACTAGAATGGCCTAAATGATGTGTCTGACTTGCAAGTTGAGCAACATAATTGTCCAGCTGCATTTGGAAACTAATGCAGTAGTATCTCACATTTCTAGCTCCCTACCCATGCTGTTGATTTGGGAGAAGAGGGCTTGAACCCAGGGCTTGAAGGAGCAATGGGGATGTTGTTGGGGTCTTTGTTTTCTGCAAGGCTTGAGCTATGTAAAATTTTTTCCCTTGCCCTAGAGTTGGGGATCAGTTTTCCTTTATCTCAAGAGCTTCCTCCATGGCTCTCCAATGGGTTTCAAACTCTGCATGCCTTTAGCACCTGATAAATAGCACAGAGCAACATCTAGAATTTACTCTTCTCAGTGCAATTAACTCTTAGGAGTTATTTACACTAAAGGTTAGACTAAAACTCATTTCCAGTGCATTTGTTCTCTTGACTAGGCATGTAATGTATTTATTCCTCTCTGATCCTCCATCTATCTCTGCTCTTTCACCTTTGTGGTTCATCAGTGGGATCAGCAATGCTCACACAACATGTTTGAGGAGCTTAGTGGCTTGGCTCTTGGGTGCAGCTGCGTGGTGATGTACACTGCTCCCACATGAAATTGGGACCAGACTAATAATGTGCTGATGGTGCTTGGAAAACAAGAGTTCAGGGTTAGTGGGGGCTGCAGTACTGTTAGCACCACTGTGTCCACCACACGCTGCCGTGTGAACATCAGGGTTGCTCTGCAGCCCCCTCACATAGATCAGGGCTGCATCTGGCCACAAAACTCACCCTGGCACTGCATCAGCACACAGTAGAGGCAGAGAGCCCATCCTAGAAGGTTTTCAAAGCTTTTTGCCCTGCAGAGATTGGGTAGATTTTCATGTATCTTGGGGAAAAGTATTTCCCCATCTGTTGAAGTTTTATCCTTGTTTGTGTAGAACASCTGCTTCTGCTCTGCCCGGGTTTGTGCTGCTTTTCCACATAGCAGTTTCCCAACTTGTCACACAGCTGCAAGGCTAAGAAGACTTTACCTTTTTGAACAGATAATCAACAGATGACTGTGTCAGAGATGCTGCTTTTCTCCTTTGACTGTTTTTAGTAGACCAACAGGTCAATAAACTTCAACCATTTAGGTGGCAAATTAAGCCAGGAATTGTTATCTGGACTCTATTTGTAGCATTTGGAAGCAAACTTGAACCCTGAAATTGTGAAACTAAGTGAACAACCTGGACTGGGATTTCTTTAATAATCCGCTCACCTTTTGCAACTTTACTCCCTAGGACAGGGTTTGGTAGCCCCGGGATAAATGTGACAAGATACAGTTTTGAGCAGCATCTTGTAAGAAACTTGTATACAAGGGAATAATTTCTGCTTCCTACCTCCCACTAGGCTGCAAACTGAGCAGTACCTGGGGTCCTGGCCRAACTCAAGGGTAACACACCATCCGTCAGCTCAGGGCAGCAGCATTTTTCCCTGGAGGGCTCGTTTCTGAGCCCATACTGAGTCCCTACTGGCTGCTCCCACCTGCACCACCAGCCTGATGGGGCAGCCCTCCAAGCTGCCTGGGGCTTCTACCCAGCAGCTAAGTGCACACCTTTCTTGGAAACATATTGCAGCATAGACCATTTGTTTTGATAAGTGGCTGCTTTAGGCATTAAAAGACAGCTCACCTCACCCACTTCTATTGTTTTTTCTGGATATTTGGCATACAGATGTATGTCAAACAGATATAAAACAGTGACAGTGTGGCCAGAAACAGGAGCATGTTGGGAACAGACCCAGTTTAGCTATTGGTGAGTGTTGACCAGCTGTGGAAAAGACCTCCAAATCTGTCCTGGGCGGCTGTGTTCCTGTGGCTTGAGCGCTTGGTGTGAGCAGAGATGATGAAGAGAAATGGAAATGAGAGAAGACCCTTCTCTTCTGTTTAGGGGCTGTGCTTTCATGGTAATCTATCAAGCTGGAGCGTTAAAGGCTTTGAAGGAACTGTCACCTGAAATATTGAAATCTGCATGCAGGATCTATGGAGTGTCTTCAGGATCGATTGTAGCTGCATTGGYGGTGTGCAAGTGTGACATGGGTAAGGGTTGTGCACTTCCTTTTTTTCTGCGTGTCTAGAGAGATCAGATGTCTGGAAACATTGGAGTTGCAAAGGATTTTTTTTTGGAATGGTTTTCTTTATTCAGTGGTTAATTCCTCAGGATATTACTTCATTAACTTCTTTAAGAGTGGAAAATAGGAGTAAATTAACCAGCACAGAGAATCTGCTAGGTATAGTTACAAAATAAGTCATTGTATCTTGTTAATTTGAATTAATGAGAAGTATATCTAATATCAGAAACAGAAGTGCACTGCCTAATAGGGCACTTGAAATTTTTGATAGCTTCCTAAAACAGACAGAGGAGAGAAAATACTGAATATGGAAAGGATCAGTATTGCTGCCCCATGAATTAGAAGTAAAGTTACACCCTCAGAGCTCGGAAATGCATAAAGATGCAGAGCAAATGAGAGGAAGTGTTATACAAAAGACTTCCAGTCAATTTTCTCCCATATCTCCAAAATTTTTTAAAGAGATTTTGTGGAGGGAATGGAGAGAAATGGAAAACAAAACAAAATAATACCTGGTTCTTGCAATATTGAAGAGCCTTGGAAAATCTAGATCCACTTGTAAGAGTTCCAGCACTAATGAATATAATGGATCTTTATGGGTATTTACCAGCATGGTAAAATGCATCTTTACCAGGTGGAAATGTAGCCCAGAAAGTACATACTAATAATGGCATGATTGTTTTTCTTTGCTTTGGCTTTAGATGAGATACTGCCATCCTTCTTCAGTGTTTTGAAAAACACTAACTGGCTATGTCTTTCATCTCGAATGAAAGTCCTTCATACCTTAAGGAACTCCTTAAATAAATATCTTCCCACAAATGCCCACCAGCTGGCTTCTGGGAAGCTGCACATTGTTCTCACCCGTGCGCGTGACTGGCAAAATGTGGTGATTTCAGAGTTTGCCTCAAAGGAGGACATCATTCAGGTGAGAGAAGCCCCGCTGCCCTGCAGGGGCGTTTGGGGGTGATTTACTGCATGTTGGTGCGATGCAGTGTCCGTGGGGGAAGCCTGCCTGGACCACTGGGCCTCGCAGCTGTGTGTGCCACGAGTCCTGTCCTCATGGTTCTCTGAAGTCAGACAGGGTCACAAGCTGAAAATAATCAAAGATCATCCCTGGCAATTGCTGGCTGAATTATCTACAGGGCCTGAGTCTGTATATGCAGCAGGCAAAACAAGTTATTCTATGAATTACTCCTCCTTCTCCAAACCTGGCTGTGGCTTATGTGGGCTGGTCTGCAACAGTCAGTGGTGCCAGTTGTGGGTCCTGTTTCAGCATCCACAGATGAGCTGCCATTTCCAAAGGCAGGAGATTTTCATGGTTGTTTGCTCATCTCTGTGCTTTCCATCTCACCCACAGGCCGTCTTCTGCAGCTGCTTCCTCCCTATGTATTGTGGCTTTTTCCCTCCTTTGTACCATGGGGTGGTGAGTATCCTTCCTGTCTGAAGACCCTGTCCTAGGTCAGGCTGAGGGTCCACCTGTGTCCTTTCACCAGTGGTGGCAATAAGCATGTTTGTACTTCAATGTTTGCCACCAAAGCTGCTTGGTAGGTTGGTGCTGTATTTGTGTGGTGTCTGCAGGGGGATGAATTGAACTCGGGTGCCCCACAGGCTGACCACCCTGAAGACAGGACTCGCCTCCTCCCAAGAGCATGTACCCTCAGCCTGTCCATAGGGTCAGCTTGAATCCTTTCTGCTGTACCTGCCTGGCATTTCATTAAATACTAATTGTTTAATTGGAAGGGAGGAGATGGTGGGTGTAGACCCTGGAGCACATAGGGCAGTGGGCAGGGTTGCTGCTTGGAGGGGCATCTCCACAGCCCCAGTCTAGTTTGGRACTAGTGGGGAAGAAACCCTGCCTTCATCCACCTGTATGATCCCCTCATCTCTCTGAGAAGATGACTCAGTATTCCTCATTTTCTCTCCTAGCGCTATATCGATGGGGAATTCTCCATGCGGCAGGCTAACTTCRTGTCTGAGACCACAATCACAGTGTGTTCTTTCGCCGGTGAATATGACATCTGTCCCAGAGAAAACCCAGCTGCCTTCTTTGCTTTCCAAGCCTTCGGTTATGTCTTAAAAATATCAAAAAACAACATCTACCGCTTCTTGTGTGCTTTAGTGCCTCCCACACATCAAGTGAGCAGCTTCTACAGGTACCCTGAGCCCCAAGGCCCCTACAGCTGGCTTATCTGCCCTGACCACCAGCTCTCTCCTGCAGATTCTGGACCGGTTTTATTGCCATGGCTACCAGGACACAAACTCCTTTTTAGAAAGACTGAGTAAGTGGTTGCAAGTGAGGAGCAGGTAAGTCAGGTGTTTCTCTTAGAATGGCGGTATGCTGACAGAAGGTAAGAGATGCTACTGGTACATCTAGAGTCAGACTGGATGAAAGAGACCCTTGCATTCCAGGCACTGCCAGGATTACGTGAGTCCCATCCTCTTTGTGGCCTCTCCTGAAGCTCCTTGTGCACTACTTCCCCTCTGAATGTGTTAGGTCCCTTCTCTTCCCATGCCTTGTTGGGCATGTAAAACTTTCCAGGGAATACAGGTTCCCAGGACCTAAACAGGAGAGCTATAGGCTCAGGTGCCCTGTGTGGTATTGGACCACACACCGATGCACAAAGCAGCATTGTTTGGTCCCTGACCCAGAGACCCAGCTCAGATTAACCATGCAGTGCAGTCATCAGTCCACTTATTTTCCAGCCAAGCCTGGCCTCACCTCATGTTGCTGGAGACCTGGTAGCTGATCCACAAGCAGTGTGACCTGGAGTTTCTYTCCCCAGGTGAATTTGGTATAAGTTATTTTGCCAAGGACTTTGTTCCTGCTGGACAAGGAATCAGGTCAGAACGGCAAAGAGGCCCTGTGCTGGAAGCCATCAACAAGGATGCTGCAAAAGAAAACCCAGTGACCTGCTGGGCAGCRAACAGAATGGAAGAGGAAGCCCAGCAGCGGCTTCTGCCTCAGAAAGGTAGAGGACAAGCACTTCCTTTACCTCATAGGCTTTCATTATCTAAGTGACAGTTACCCAGGGCTCTCATTGCAAGAAAAGGCTGTCTAGTTTTGCAGGCTCCAGTAGATGAGAACATCAGGAATGGRAGGGAGACCCTCCTGGGCTGTTGGTTATTAGTGAACCCTCATGCTGAGCCTGTTTTGAGTGAGGCTTGAGGACATAGCYGTGATTCTCCTGCTTCTTGCAAGCAAACTCATGACAAATACCACCTGAGTTCCTAGCTGCCCATGCATCATCTCTCCCACAAATGTGGTGCAGGTTTTAGGTTGTGCCCCAGCCAGAAAGGTCCTGTTGGAAAATTAGCTCTGCTTCTGTGACCCTCTTCACTAAAACTCCTTCCATCCAAGGCCTGCTGTGGACTGAGTCCCAGCAGATCGCATCTCAGACTTATTCCCTTCAGGCCCTATGGGGATTTTGTGCCCATGCAGAGGGATGGTAGAGGTTGAGGAGCATAAATCTCAATGTGGTGAGCAGTGGGTGATTCAAATCCCTTAGCTGCTTTGGCAAATCTCCTCTTGTATTTTTTTGTTACCAGTGGCACAAGACCAGTATGGGGCAGGTTTATGCTTAAGGTATTGACAGGTGTTTCCTGCCTCTTGAGGCAGGAGGCATGTGCAGCCACAACATGGGAGCCTGCATTTCCTTGTGAGCTCTTGTCTTTGTAAATTTATATTCGTTTGTTCCCTTCAGTTTCTTATAGCTACTGACTCTGCTTTGTAGTTCCAGCACCTCAGGAAAAGCGGGATGTGCCTGGACAGCTCAGCAAGTCCACTGAGAGTGTGTTGAAGAGCATCAGATAGTTTGGCTGCCTTATCGGGAAGTCATTTACTCTCCTTGCAAGGTTCTGCCAATGTATCTTTTCATTGTGGGTGAGGGAAGGAGCGCATGTGTCTCATGGTTAAAGGTGATCTGGCTGTGCCAGTCAGAAGCCAAAATTTCTGCTTAGTTTTTCCAGTGTACAACCATGTGTAAATACTGCAGTCTAAGAGCAGCTTATTACAGCTGTAGATAAACCTCTTCCTGACTCAATTTTAAGCAGAATAAGGCAAGCTTAAATTCAAACCTTCCAAATTTTCAAAATCCTGTGCAAAATATGTCAAAATTGAAATGGGAGGGGGCACTAAACTGTTGAACTCTCAGTATTTCACACTTCCAGTTTGTCTTTTGTTTTTTCCATTTCTGAATCTTTCTACATTTCAAAATTTCTCAACTTAGGAAAAAATACACAGCAGCTTTTTCAAGGTGGTGACAATCTAAAAATATTGCCATGTGAATAAAAAAGTGAAAAAGACCCAAATGTTGTTCTGCTGTGTCTAGGAGGACCACATGAAATGAGGAATATAGAGAAGAAAACCAGAATCTCACCATTCTAGATCTAAAAATAAAAGCTTGCAAAGTATAAAATGAAAACAAAAATTGATTTTCAGTGGAAATATCCTCTAAACCACTGACTACTTGACCTGTGGCAGGGGATGGGGGGGACATACTACAGTATAGAAATGCACAGTTTTAGGCAGTACAGGTTGCTTGCATTCTTGCTCTTTAAAAAGCCTTATCAGTCTGAACTACATAGAGATTTTGAAAGTGATATAGTAGTTATGAGATTTCCTTGGAGACTGAGCAGGGTTTGGGTTATTTGGAGTATTTCCCTTGGTCTCTGGTTAGGTTTGAAGGGTAGGAATGAAGCTGAGCTTTTTCCAAGCCAGCAGCTGAGCTGCAACATTATTCACAAGCATAAGATCATCTGTGGAAAGAATCTAGACTTGCTTGTTAGGCCAGAGAGCAACCAAAAGGTAAGATGGGGCTCTCCTCCAGGAGGGCAGCATCTCAGTTTTTTCCATGGCTGGGAAGGAAAAGCCCTGATGATCCTAGAGCAGAGAAAGGCTCTATTATTTATCTGCACAATGCTCTAAGATCCTTGGTGCTACCAAATAAACAAGGAAATAATCCTGCACGCAATTCATCCCCATTTTCCTGCGCAAGTCAGAATATCTTCAAAAGGACTGTTGCTGCAGAAGGACCTGCACATGAGCAAGGCTCAGAGCGGATTAGCTGGCTAACCACAGTCATTTGCCTACTTACCCATCTGCCCACCAGGACAGTTGCAGAATGAGCTGTGCCCTCCTGAATGTCTAAACTAGAAGCAAAGTCTGGGATAATGCTTGCACAGCCAGAGACTAGAGACATAGGCAGAGTTTGGCACGTGTTCATTTTGATTTGGCTTGGTTGTGTGGATCAGGCCCTGGGACTCTCCTGCTGCATCTGGTGTCTGTCCTAGCTTTGGAGAAAGGTCCTTCTGACTCAGGTTATGTCCAAACCCTCTTCCCATCCACCTCAGGCTTCATGTCTCTGCTGGGCTTGGTGCAGATTAGGCCAAGTAGCACTGGAGCAGGAAAGGAGAATAGAGACAATGTTTGTTTTTAAGGATTTTAAAACCTGCTTATCCCATTGCCCTTTAGGCAACAGGGCAGAGGGATGCAGCCCTGATCAGGTGTTTGAATCTGGTTTGTCCAACAAGAATTGTCAGAAGTGTCTGTGAGACTGACCAGCATGTTTTTATGCCTTTTAGGGACTCGCTGACCACTGCCACAAAAGAGCATTTTTGACCCAGCTGCTGCCTTTGGCCCCAGTTCATGGTTTGAAGAGAGACAGAGCAGCTCGAGACCCAGCCTGCAGATTGACACAAAGGCACATTGAAGAGCACACAGTGGCAGTAACATCACCAGTACAGGCAGGCCTATAATCCTCTTCAAATCCCTGTGGGCCCCAGATGATTCCTGTTATCAACCTTTAATTGAGGTATTTCAGGGGGAAGACAGGATCTATTGCAGCCGGTTGAACAGCTGGGTTTCCCAGCTTGCCTTTCCAGGGTGAAACACTCCTGCATGAGATGATTCAAAACAGATGCCAAACTTTGCCTCTATCCATTGCTTCTGGCACAGCCTGTTTTGTGCTGCTAGCTCCAAGCTCACACAAAAGAGGCAACAGCAATGTCAGGTGTGCTTGCTTGAAAAGGTGGGGGGTTAACAGAGCACAAAGCAGCTGATCTGGATGATGAGAGTTATTAAATAGTTATGTCTGAAAAAGGACAAGGCATGGGGCCCTCCTGCTCCAAGCCTGTAGGGATGTGCAATTTTAGATGTTCCTTGTGGGCTGTTTTTGTTAAAAGTTCTCAGACTAAAGTTTACTAACTGTTCATGACCCAGCACCCTGCCCTGTACCTGGAGGGGATTAAGCACACTTGGGTAGTTCAAGCTACACTCCTGTTTGTGGCTGAGCTTTGCAAACGAAATTAGTGGATTTGAATGTCCAGTTTCTAAAAGAATTATCTTTTGGGGATGTTGAAATTTCCCATCTGAGTAGGGATGCTGTGTATGGCTACCTGAGGCTGCCTGAAATGGTTATATCCTGCTTGAGAGGTAGTGGTGCTTGCTAGAGAGACCAGAAGCCCAGTGGAAATGCTATTGCACAAATGGGGCTGCCCGCCTGGAGGGAAGACTAGAAATGCAGTATCACCAAAAGCAAATGAAGGACTAACTGGCCCTGGGCCTCCCTGGGAAGCAGCAGGTATCTCTGTGCCCTCTCCACTTCCACCTGTGGCATGTAGATAGTCACAGCTCACAAGCTGGTTTTGAGCAGCCTCAGCTTCGGCTGCAGGGGCTGAGAGATGTAAATCCATCCGGGACGCCACAAGGGAGACAGGAAGAGGTTTTGTTGGAGCCAACACAAATAAGCATCCGGGTCTCTCTTAGCGTGCTCAAAGGTGCACATTGCAGAGGCAGTATTGCCAGGTCATTGACTTCAACCAGAGACAGCAGAGCATAATTATATCAGTCTTTTACTGAGCATTCATAGTTAGGTCTGAATCTGTTTACATCAATGCAGCCTTCAGTTATTTGACACTTGTGCCTGTGGTCCCATGGTTCTTTGGATGAAACTTCCCTCTGTGCCATTTTCCTTTTTGCAATTAGAAAAACAAGCTGCTTATTCAGGTAAATACTGTACTGTTGTGATCCACTGGCTGCCTATTGGGAACCAATAAACTGGGCAGAGTTGGCTGGGGGTACTGCCAATCCATCAGCATCTGATGTGCCGTGTATTTGGGATGATGAGAGTGGTTCCAATTCATTTTACGTACAGACCAGCAACACAAGGTGCGTTTGCCTGGATAACACAGTGCTCATAGTAATGAGTTATGGAAAATCAGATGGGGAGAACTAATATATTTGTGAAATGCCAGCTTTCCCAGCATAATGGGGAGATGCATAGGGTTTCTGCAAGACTGTGATACTTTGAAGTGGGGGGGATGTTAATTTTTGAGTTTCTCCATCCTTCTCCACTGCTGCAAAGTCAGAGGGGTCCAAGAGTGCACCTGCCTCAACCAGTCAGGAGAAGCAGGCCTCTGAGGATATGATGAAAGTGAGTTCCTGCCCAGTGTGATGCTCCCTAAGACCTTCCTCTGTTTTCTGTTTAGTGGATTTCTCTCTGAAAGTTTGAGTGAGAGGAAAACACTTATAATGTGACGGTTCTGGCAAATGTATGCCATGTAATCTGCCTTAAAACAGGGTGGGGGGTCACTGCTGGTGATGAGCAAGTGGAGAGGCTAAGGAAACCAGTGGCTGGGCTGTGCATACATGCGGGTGAAGATGCCTGATCCCCTTGTGCAGACTGCAGTTGGCTGCAGACGCAGCATTGCAGCGTTTTTCCTCGGCCATCGTGTTAAAGCAGGTCAGACCTGGGCAGGGAGACTGTGGCAGCAGCATTTGAAACAAACTCAGCCCATTTCCCTGAGTGAAAAAGCAACTCACAAAAAACCTGCCTAAAAACAGCAGCTGCGCTGCTGTGTGAAATGAGCTCTGGGGTCACCCACTGCCTCCTGGGACAGCAGAACCGTGTGGTGTCGGAGACCCCCAAAGGCCCATCTGTCAGTGTTACCTAAGGGAACAAGTGGGTGTTCAGYGGAGTTGGTGTCAGTGGGCCAACAGGGACAGATAACCCCAGGGACGTTCCATGCTGAAGGACTATATCATGGTTGGGGCATTATGCAGCAATAGCTGCCTGCATTATAACATCTTTATGTACCTGTCCCTCTACCAGCTGCACGCAAAGTAACCTGCGGGCAAGCTTTGGGGAGGCATGGCTTAAAAGCTGTCCGTCTGGTTAAACGCGTRTGTTTAGCACTTGGGTCAGGTGATCTGGAGCACAAACACTTGGTGCAGCAGCATTACGGCTCTGACCCAAGCGCTCTCATGGCTCTGCCTGGTATCAAGGTCTGCCTGCTCACTCTCAGAACGTCCAGCTTGTTAAATGCTTTGAATCTATGAGAGTTTAGCCCCAAAACACCTCCCGGGATCTTGGACATACCTGATATGTCCTGCTAGGACAGAGCCCAACAGATAAATGCTCTGGAACAAGAATGCATTACCCTAGGGGAGTGGTGCTAAGCTGGTTCATAGCTTCTTTGAGATGTCACTAAATAAATGGCAAAACATCCTGGGGGAAAAAAATTAGCCACTTTCAATTTGGAGTATCCAGATTTGGAATTTTTTGCCAAGCTCAGCAGCAGTGACCTATCAGTGAGATCCTCTGGGGTTTCCCTGGATTGTCCCCCTGAGTGCCCAGGCTGCAGAAAAGCTGCAGTGGGAGCTTGTTCCTTTGGGGCCAGTCAGCAGTCCAGGCCYGAGACACTGGGGCTGGAAAAGCAAGGTCAGCCACTGCAGTGCTCCTGGAAACCCCCCTCTTTGCTGGCCTGGCTTTCAATGTGTGGCATGGGAGGAATTTTAAAGCAAGGGTGGTTTAAGGGGGAGACTCCTACCAATATTTAGTGGACTCTGCTCCTAAATCCCCTGGTAGCTTCTGAATTTCTTCCCTGCTTCCTCCTTCATTTTTTTAACCCTAAAACAGAGCACTTGACCCCTGCTTCTCCTAAATGTCCACATTATTTGAGGCAGGACTAGGATGAACCTTTGATGGCTTAAGTATTGTTTACACATGGACACTAATTAGGAGTATGGTAGGATGTGATTATTAAAGTGGATTAACTGCTCTGAATTAACTCTACGTGTAGATGATTTTATTAAAAAGGGGACCTATTTCCACAGTGTCTAAACAGATTCAGTGTAAAACTCTCTTTCTAAGGCATAAGAGCATCCCCCTCCCCGGGGTGGAGCAGGGCCCACTGTTGCCCCTGGCACCTCCACTGACGAGCCCATTTTGCCAATGGGAAAGGTGCTCCGCTGTTTGGACACAGGAATCACAGCATGCCTGTCCTTGCTCTGGGAAGGCCAAATGGGATAACCCAAAGCAACACAAAAACAAGGCTGTCAGCTCTGTAGATGCCCACTCTGCCAAGCCACATGGCTGTCACTCGTGTCCCCTCATAGCTAAGGAGGCCGATGAGCCTGATCCGTAAAGAATGAGAGGGCTTTGCCTGTGCCTATCCTCCCTCCTCAGCCACATGGGTTCTCTCTGGGACACATCTCAGTTCTCCCTGGAGCTGCTAGTGAAGGAGGAGATCTGCTCCTTTAGCTGTATAAGCAGGAAAACAAGACTATAAAATATTACATGTAAGATCTCCCCAACTCTCTGTGGTAACATGCAGTAGACTATAATAACGAACTTCTTCAGCTGGCACCACCCAAAATTGCTCTGGGGGCTGCAAAAAAAGTGGCATGATTTTGTACCTCATGATTAATATGAATAGCGCCAGTAACACATCCCCAAATCCCACCTCCAGCTGTGACTGACTGAACAATAGGTTGCTAACAAAAATCACCTTCTTCAGCCCTTTAAGGCATTAGTGCCTGTATTTGTGTTTTGAAACAAAAGTCAATAATGAGAAAATCCAAGCAATAATTCTCTTACCGAGGTTGGTGCCACACACCGCGGCCGCTGCGATGAGAGATCCGGCAGATGTCCCGTAGACCTTGCATGCTGACCTGAGCAGCTCTGGAGCCAGCTCCAGGAGAGATTGCACCACTCCTACCTGATACAGGCCAAGAAAGCCACTGCCTGAAAAAGAGAGCGAGAACGGGATGCCTGAAGCCCTGATATCCTCTTCAGCCATCTCTAGCCACTGAACTTGCAGAGATCAGATTTCTGTATCTGGCTCAATATCTCAGTTTGTCCTTCTTCACTAGGCAAACTTCAAGTTCTCATCTCCCCTGCTTTCTCCAGTATCATCTCTAGTTGGTTACACAGGAATACAGAAGATGGATTTTCTGCCTCCTTTTATGACAGATCCCCGAGGTGTTTAGATTCACAAGCTATTTTAATTACCTCCTGCGCTAAAAACAGTAATTTTCGCCCGATCGAAACAGCACTTAAAATCCTCAACTGTAGCCAGTTCTTTGCTCAGGGCTGAACCAAGGCTCCCTTTTATAATAAGCGATCCCAAGTCCTCCTGGAGCCCTCCAGGAGATGGTCTCCGCATTACTTTGCCATCACACTTTGGAAGATCCCTGCAAATTTTCCTCTTTGCTTTGTGCTTTCTTCATCAAGGGTGTTTTTCTAAATAGGATTCTCCTTCAATCCCAGCTAAGGAACAGCTCAGCAGTGAGTGAGTAAAGGCCTGTATAAGACACAAAGCCAGATGGTGTTACACAAGGGGTGTATACAGGGCGTTACACAGAGCACTCTGCGTGGCTGTGTTAGGTTTGGCAATATTTCTTATATTTGCTCCCTACTGGAAGGTTTTACATCTTTGCCAGTTTCTTAGATCTTCCCTGGAAGAAACCTCCAAGGACTTGGATTTGCTTTTCCTCCCACCCAGCACAAGGCCTCCTAAAGCCCCAGAAGGATTCCTGCAGTAGCACAGTGTTTCTCGAGTCCTGGATTGAACCAAAGGGAAACTGTCTTCAGGATATCTTCATTGTCTGAATGAAAATTAAAAATAGTGAAAAATTCAGTACAAATTCAGATTTGTACTGTCATTTCAGCCTTAATACTTAATGCTGCTGCCAACATACAGAATGAAAATTGCCATTTTAAATATATATATATTCATTAAATATGCAGTGAATACTCTGTCTCCTATAATGTTCGTAATACATACAGTGTGCATACTGTATAATGAATACTATATATGTTACATTCAAGATTATGTATATATTACATACACATATGTAATATGGGCATGTGGATAATAACGGGCATTTTTAATCAGAGAGCTTTCATCCTCTGTGTTGGTGTGGCGGTTTGTCCACAACAGTGCAAAAAAAAAAGAATAAAAGGGACTGTCCCAGCATCCTGATGAAACCTTTGGAATGCTATTTTGCCCCAGATATTCGTAAGGACATGAGGGCTTTTCTTGGTCTCTCCAGCCATTCCTGGGCACCAGCTGCTGGGCTTTTGCTAATCCACAACAAGAGACCCTGTCAGGTGCGGTTTCTGGGAGCAGAGGCCCTATCCTTGTTGTGCAAAATGTTTCTTGGTTGAAGTTTCATTGGTACCTTCCCAGGCAGCCTTTCAGCATCACCAGGTGAATATTACCTGCAAGTACTCCCAAATATAGCTCCGCATAGCCAAAACTGCCCTTGTCTGAGTGCTGCCTCAAAGACAGAACAAGAAGCAGCAAGTTGTGAGCTCGTAAATTTGTTAAAATGTGATCTGGACTATCACAGAGATGACCAAAACCTGGAATGAGGACATTTGCATGTGACCATTCCCTGTTGTAGAAATACAGCATTCCTGGATTTGTTCTTCTGTTTTCATTCTTGTCTTTCCAGTGCTTGATTTTTTTTTAATTATTCCCTTGTCAGATGGATTTCTCACCGCACACCCTGTTCTATCTGTCCGACCAGGTGATTTACAGACATTGTCATCATGCAGTAATATCTGAGCTTTGATCTGGCACGATTCATGCCACTGTCTCCTCCAGCTCGTAGGAAAGCAAATTCATTCATCTAGAGGACTTTATGCCATCACTGCCAAACATCTGCCGGTAAAATGAGGGCCAAAAACCCCTCTCACTGTGACCGATCTGAATGTGCAAGTGCACTGGAAGTCTATAAGCCTTTGAACACTGAAAGAAAATGTTTCCATGTTGTCAGTTAATTAACTCTGCCACAGTTAGTTCATCAGGCCCTCAGGGAATTAAACAGGAACTGCAAATACAAGGCGTAGGGTGCTCCTGCTTTGCTCAACACTTGTGACTCCTCAACTGAGAGCTCAGCACCTGTTGCCAAGCTTCAGGAAAGGTGTGAATGAATCCCATGGGACCTGCATGAAAGCATTCCTCCATCCAGGGCACAGTGTGAGGCAGGTTTCCCCATGGGAGCTGGTCTTGCTAAAAGAGCTTGTGCTCCAGGAGGCCTCTGTTGCGACCAGCTTTGCAGAGCTGCGTGGAGTGCAAACACTGTCAGGACTGTGCTAGGAGATATTCTCCTCCTGTGGTCTCATACAGGCATCATGTTGCAATAGTTTCTTCACTTGCAGCTGCCATAAAGCAACATATTAAATGGGATTTTTCCATTTAGAGAGCCAGAAGGAGAACCTTACGATGCCCCTAAAAAAAAATTATCCCTGTACAAGATGTGTGAATAATTCAGAGGGAAGATGGATGGGGAATGCTAGAGGACCCACCTGGGCTCTGTAACAAGGAGAAAGCCTGGCAGACTGGGCCCGGCCACCCCGTCGGAGCCAGCACCAGCCCCAGGATAGGAGGCAGGGGACGACAAGGCAGGACTGCACCAGGATGATCGTCCATCCCTGGGGACAGATGAGAGATGGCTAGCCTGGCAGGATGAGGGAGAGCCCAGAAAGGCAGCAGCTGAGACTGAACTGGTGCTGCCCTGCAAGGACTTCACGGCATGCCCAGATGCCCCATGCTCTAGTTCAGATCCTCAAAGAATCCAGGCTTTGAGGACAGACCTTGAGGCAGCAGCTGAGGGGGTGTTCAGCCACATTACAGCATTTTCCATAAACTGCCCTAACCGCTCTCCCCCTGCAGCCTGTGGGGCCAGGCATGGCCTCATTGCTGCAGCTTCCTTCCCTCTTTGGGTCACTGTGGGATTTCTCACGGGAGGCCCTGCAAAATCTGTCCGGTATCCTCGTCCGCTGTAAAAGCCGAGGCCTGGGGACAGGATCCCACAGGTCGGCTGTGTTGTGCTCCCCTCCCTGGCCTGGTGCCATGCTACTTGTGAGACAAAACCTTGTCATCATCCTCTTAGTGACCAAGAACTTTGAATTGATTGATTCGTTAAGTGCCTGGGTGATTTTCTAAGCTGCCCTCCCCCAACTGGCACTCTGCAAGGCAGGATTAGCGGGGACTAGTGACTCCGGAGATGCAGGATCCCAGCAGCACCCTGAGGCGCTTTCAGAGGAAAACTCCTTGCTCACTTTAAGCACCAAGCCAGCCTGCAGTGCTTGCAGGTGGCTGTGGAGAGCGTGGTTTTCTTTCCTTCTCGTGCAGGATAACAGCACAGATGGCCGGCTCTCATGATCCCAGGGATTTTAAGGAGAAACGATTGCCTTAGAGGTCTGAAACCATGGCAGGGAGTTTAGGGAAGAACGAACGTAATACTGAGAGTTGGAAACCGATCAAAACTCCAGGGCTAATAACTTGCCCTTCTTTAATACCAGGAGATCTTCAGTGGCCATGGGCAGTCAGGGTCTCAATTTTATAACCAAGAGATTAGGCCAAGATGTCAAAGTCACTAATGAGCAAAGACTTGAACTGTGAGAGCTGTCAGCACTAGGAGCCAGTGGGAAGCTCTGTATGCTAGTAGTAGACATCACCGCTCCAGCCCTCTTCCTACAGCAGCCAGACCCCAAGGACACAACAGTGTCATTATTTTTGGTTTGATAGTTTGGGAACACAAGCCTGTTGTGCAAGGAGCTGTAAGCACTTGCCTTCATGTTTAACCGGCACCACTCCCCCAATGAGTGGGAGGGAAAAGGGCCCAGCAGCCACAAAAGGAGGATATTTGGTTCAGCTGTGACATTGGAAGCAGGAGGAGAAGGGAATGGAAGAGATGAATGGTTTTCTCACAGTTGTTTTGCCTGGCAGGAGTGTCCCATGCACAGAGGGAAGAAGGTGTCCTCTGGGAAGTCAGTGAGGAAACAAAACCCTTTTCTGCTCAATGCAAATCCAGTCATGCACCCAATACCGCATGATCTCAAATGCAAAACAAATAATCTGGCCATCAAAGGTTATTGTGTGAYCCTCCCACCAGGTCCCCACCGTATGCCCGATACCATCTCAACCTGCCCTGGTCATYAACTCTATAAAAGTTCCCTGGGCTCTTGGTGCTGGGAAGGGACAAGGTAACATCATGAAGGTCTGCAAACAGTCACGACCAGTTTCAGTTTCTCCTRCAATAAAAGTCTGATAAGCCTGGTTCACGGCCAAAAGGAAATACTGCACTTGTGCTGCACTTAGGACTGGCATCACTCGAGCAGGATGGAGGAGTGGGATTAGATGTTTTTCACACTCCTAATCACGCAGTGCTAGACTGGACCGACCCCTGTGAGGTACCATCCCCCGGGGCTTTTCATCAGCTGGTGATTCCCATCTCTGCTGATCTCTCACATGTTTCCTTACAGGGTTTGCAAAGAAGGGAAGTTTTCATCTGTGTGGGAAAGGGCTGTTTCTTTTTTACAGGGACTCTGTTTCTCCATTTATTTGTATTTGCGYATTTGCAAGAACTGAAAAGATCAATTTCTTTGGGAGAGGAGAGTGAGAGCAGTGCTGGATGTGACCCACAGATTCATATGYCGTGATCACAAATGAGGACAAGGGACACAGAAAGCTGAGGAAACCTGGACACACGGAGCTGAGCCCAGCATCAGGAGAGATGTGGAGCATTGGCCCAGTCGTTGGGTGGGCAAGGACCCGCAGCAGYGCCAGGGATGCAGTGCTGTGCCGTGAAGGCTGGGATGTCCCTGGGATGAATGAGGCACCACTAGGAAGCTGGAGGCCCTGCTTGGAGGCCCTCCCCTCAGCTCAGGAGAGCAACAGTTAGTCTCTCCTCCAGATCCCTCCCAAAACAGGCCTGGTCGGCTTCCCTGGGCTGTTTGTGATATGACTGTGCTTCTTCATACCAGAAGGTGTTTCAAGGCCACAGTCATGATTAAGTCAGCCAGTCCAGCCTCTTGCCTACTGCAGGACCCAAAATTTTGTCCCCTTCCCCCTGTGCTTGGCCCAGCAGTCGTGTCTGACCCCAGCAAGGGAGATGCTCCTGTTGGCTCCCACTGAACTCAATGATGGCAAACCCACAAACCCGGCACGGCCCTGAGCCAAGATCCACAGCCTTAATCCAAGACCCTGCTTAGGGGTTTGGGCAAAGATTAGCTGGGAATGTTCCCAGTGATTGTGGTTTAATCTCTCTGAYATTTCACATCTTCTTAAACATAGTAGGGGAGACCCCAGCAGCTATAAATCTCCTCAGTCCACCAGGGAGTTATATCAAGTGCAGCTTCTGGGCCACTCGGAAACAAGCTTTACTCGTTTCTTGGTGTCAGCACAATCTGCTTTTGCTAATAAATCTCCTGCTGCTAGAARGGGATTGGCCATAAATAGACAAAAATGGCTGGACAACACCATGTATCTGCTGCAAAATTCACTTTGTTCCACTTTGCATCTAGCTTGAAAGGAGCAGCCCACAACAGCTGTAGCAAGGCAAACTTTATTCCAAGTATAATGTCCATACACATCTCTCATTTCCTCTAGACAAGACTGGCTGGCACTCAGGAACTGTCATATTTGAGAAATGCACTAGAAGAAGCTGTAGAAAACAACAGATCTTTTGGCACGGAAATTTGTCTTGGCAGAGTAGTTCCAGCCCAAAATCATGGTGATCCATCCTGCCCATATGCAATCCACAACCCCATCCTAAATGTGATGCTTGGTAACCCTGAGATTCTCTTGTCTATAGGATTAAAATAGCTTGAAATCAAGTACTTTATCCTGCCAAAAATGGTTTTATTGTGACTATAGAGAAGGCCACACCATCTGCCACAGCCATCCCAGCGTGGCTGCATCACATCTCGGCAGATCTGCATCAGGCAAACTCATTTACAGGCATTGCCRTTCAAGGAAAAACACTGAAAAACAAAACAGCCAGTAATGTGGAGACTGCAGGTCTGCATGAGCCTTGGGTCAGTCTTGCCCTGCATCCTGTCTCCAAGAACAGCTGSCTGCAGATGCTCCAGAAGGACATGAGCAGCTTGAGAGTGACAGATACAGACATTTCATCTCCCCCAAGATCTCATCCAGATCACCAGAGCTGGGAGAAGAACTAAAGACATGAAATATAACATCTGCCATCCCTTTCCAAATGACACAATTAACAAAGATGTCAGGGAGCAGCAGGGGTCAGCTGCTCCCTGTGGGACCTCAGGGCCAGATGGGAGGACACTAAGCTGGTCCTGAGCCCTGGCAGCCAAACCCCCCCAGAGCCCCTACAGATGATAAATAAAAGCCATGACAACTGGATTGCTGGCGCTTTCAATACAGCATTATATTCAAGAAGGGAGCATGTGCACATCTGCGCAGCACTTAAGCATTTTTATGGACTTTTCTGAACTGGCTCTTTGCTTGGCAACAGAAGCTATATAAATTATATTGCACATACACACATACATATGGAAAAGCAGGTATATAAATACACATACACAAACAAACCATCAGGTAAAACATATGCATCAGATGAGAGCTAAAATGCAAATATAGGGCAACTCTAGAAATCTGGGATATGTTTGAATTACAGACTATGTCGTTGTCCCAGTTAGGTAGCTTTTAAGCATTTCATGCTGCTGTGTCTATTACCATTGTTTTCCTTAGAGGATTTTAAATCCACAGGTCACAAATTACGGCAGATTCAGATCAACTACAGGGATTGCTCCCCACATTGGTAAATCTGCATCCTTCAGTTCGCAGACACGATAGGCACCAGCCATGGTTGGGAAAGCACACTTTGGAGCAGCCGATTTCAGTCTGGGCTCTCGCAATTCTCTGTGTTGAACTTTCCTCTGTCCTGTTGAGACAGAATGAGACATCCATGAGTCCCTTCCCCAAGTGGATGATGCCAGGGAGCCTGGACAGGCCTGAGCTGGGGCTGGTGCTATTGACATAGCACAGTCTCCTATATATGTTCAGTAGGAAATTTTCCCAGAGGAAGGCTGAGGTTATCCCCAATTATATCTACACTGTGCACTAAGGACAACCTCCAGGCTGCAGAGATGCAGCGCACAGGTGGGAAGCAAACCAAGTCATGCTTGTTGTTCATGCATGGGCCATGGGCCTGCTGGAGACAGGTCAAGGCAACCTGTCCTACAGGGTTTCCAGCCTTTGGTATGGAACAGGATCCAGCCCCAGAGCCCTACCCAAGATCCAGTGCTCATTAACCCCTCCAGTGTAAGCTGACTTGACTGACATCCACCTATGTCTGTGGATCATCCTTAAATTACACCACTTGCCCTAACTTGTTGCTGGCAGCTCAATCACGAAYGCATTGCTCCTCCATACCTGAAGAATTTTGCTATAGGACAACGGTGCAAACRAATCTTCCAGGTATCGCGTGCCAAAGCCCATGATCCTGTTCACTGCCTGGTTACAGATGCCTGCTACCTTGGCAGTGAGGTGTACAGCAAAGGCAAACTGGATTTCTTCAGGGTTAATGTTGGACCTGCTGGCTGTCATTTCCTTGCTGACATAGGCATCAGCCAAGTTCTTGAAGGAGCTGTAGGACATTTCTTTGAAAAACATCCGTAGTCGTGCATCTTCCTTTACCTGTTTAAGCAGCAAATGAATACACATATTAAGAGTGAATAACTCAGTGTGTCATACTTGTGTTAGTGCTTTCACACCATGCTGAGATTGCATTTGAGAAAGGGCAGACAGACAGACAGACAGATATGATCACACCCAGTCAAGGAATTAAAAGATGCCATTTCCTTGATTTTATGCAGCTTGCTGCTGCACTATGGAAGTCAGTGATGTTGCACCATTTTACAACGATRCAGAGCTTGGCCCAAATTCCTTCTACCCATCCAGCCGCTAAGAAGTTTCCTCTTACTTTCTTATCYAGCTCATCTCCTGCACTCTGGAGGAGGGCAACGATTTTTCTGATGGCTTCCTCTGTGGAGAGAGAAGAATCATTTCCCACATTATTTCCAGCCTTTTCTACAAGCCCCACACCAAAATGCTCTAAGGAGGTAATGCTGCCTATGTAGGCTCCCCAAAAAATTCTCCAGAGGAAATGCATATACCTCTATCCTTGGAAAATACATTTAAGCCTATTGACAAATGCCTTGTTTCCTCAACCAGGAAAATGACCCTCCTGTCTTTGAATTTCTCTCTTTCAAAATCAAGCCCTGATGCTGAGAATGAATCCAAAGGCCACATACAGTTCTTAGGGTCACATAAACCCTTGGGACAGGCCTTAAGTGGGTTTGGGGTCTCACACAGGCTCATGTCACATGGAGACAAATCTTGTGCCAACATGTTCTTGACCCCTGCAGCAATGGTAGCCTGCGATGAAGCTCTGTTGAGGGCAACACTCACCAACTCCATCCGTGCTAGCCGGTCCCTGCAGCTCTTTGAAACTGCGCTCGCTGTTCCCCTGGCTTTCGCTGCCGTGGACTATCAGCCCTATCTCTTCAGAGACTTGTGCGTAGTAGCAGTCGGGCTGGTCTGTAACTGTTAGAAGAAAAACACACATTCAGAATCGAGGGTTTGGGACGAGTCCCTCACTGATTAAAAGGGAAATGCAAGCATGACGAGCGCCTGACTAGCAAAATTCCTCTGTGTGTTCACTTCATGCTTGTGTTCACCTTGGATTAGTGTAGACCGTTAATGAACTATCAGACTGTGTTTTCTGAACTGTAAATGAGCTTCAGCGACTTGCCCTGAATTGACCAAACCTTCATAAAAACCATCTTGTCAACTTTTCAGCAGGGGAAGGGTGCAGATGGAGTAACTTGTACAGTAACCTGCTGCACAAGTAACCTGCTGTGTCACAACAGCTGTCCCCGCTCACACCCTTAGCCAGCAGCAAATTTAAAGCCACTTATCTTAGACTTTAATAGRTTTAATCTTGGATCCCAAATGCAGGTTTAAACTAAATTGCAGTGTCCCTCATTTGCTACAGGTGGAAAACCTGTGCATGGATAGCTACCGGGGAGCAGCTGACTTGTGGTAACTTGCTGCACTCCCAAGCTTGAGTAATGAACTGTGCCTGTGGACTTCACCCAGGGCCATCTTTAAGCAGAGGCAAAATTCACCCTTTCCTGGGACAGCAAGTTGAGTCAGGAGCCCCAAAAGCCTGTCCCAAGGCCCTGGAAAGCTGGGATGGTTGTTGGTGTGCTCCGAAGGGAAGGGAAGAATTAGGGTTAGGAACTCGGCATTGGACACTCTCCCTTGCTTTGCCAAACACGATCCCACATTCAGCTCCCATCTGCATTGCCCCATCCTCCCAAGAGGCAAGGGCGCAGGGGCCAGGTCTCACCTGGTGAGGCCGGTCTCTGGATGTGCCTCAGCAGAAGGCGGTTGGGTCTCCTGGCTTTCGCTTCTGCTCCTGCCTCGCCCCGCTCCTCCTCCGCGGCAGTGTGCTTCTTAAATGAGAAAACCTTCTTGAGGCTGGGTCTCTTTTTCAGAGGTTTACCCAGCGGTGGGGATGTGTTCACGTCTGTTCCAGGTCTTTTAACCACTTCTGGTTTGGTGCTGTGAGGAGCTTTGATATCTTTTTCCTTTGCCTTTTGCCCTGCATTTTCCTTCTGGTCATCAGGGTTCTTCTTGAAGAGGAAGTTTAAGAAACTTTTGAACCAGGCGTGCTGGGTTTTCCCCTGGGAGGAATTCTTGCCGCTTTTCCCCTTGTGCTCTGACTCCTCTTTCACAGAGTTCTCCAGAGCTGATGCTTTGCTTTTTTTATCTAGAGCCTCTTCCAGATCTGATGTTTTGGATCCCTCCTCCTGGTCCTTCTTCAGGCTGATTTTGGAGCACGAATAATTGCAGAAGTCGCTTTCTGACCTTTGCAGCCTGGCTGCCTTTTTCCCTCGCCCACCGGCTCTCTCCTGAAATCTTTTCTTAGCAGCCAGGGAGTTCTCGCAGCAGCTCAGCGAGCGCCTGACGTAGATTTCCAGCACTTTTTTCGCCCCTTGCCTGTCTAGTGAGAGGATCTTTCCTGATGGGTTCTTCCCCAGGTCCCACAGTGGCATATCCACATCCATAGTCYGTACGTTGCTGCAGAGAAAAATAACATTTTCATTGTGGTTTTTGCTTTCCTCACCACACTGTGCAGTCAGGTTGGGCATGATGGAAATAACCACCTTTTGGGCTCAACCYAAAGGGGAGCTCCTGGTGTCCAAGACTGTTTTGGTCCTTGGTAAATGATCAACCCTTTTTACAGCTGCTRTCTAAGTCCTCCTTATCTAAACACAGGGTTTTATGATGCTATAAGCTGGGCTATAGACACTACTGATTTAGGAAGTGAAACTGCAGAGCAGGGAGACAAGCTGGTCRCTGGTCTCAGAAGGAAACTGCTGAGCCCATCAGCCCCCCCAAGCTGCCTGCCAAAAGTGGGTCCCAGAGGACCAGCTCTGACTGGTCCCACCTAGCTGTGCGGGACACAGCAGGTTTGCAAGGGTATAATGCAGATAATGTGCTGCTGAGTCTTCATATTGTAACATGTCCCCCAAACTATGATGAAAAGCCACATCAAAAGCACCCATCCTCTGACAAATCACACAACCCCCTAACCCCAGGTTTCTGAGTGTTTCCCCTCAAAGTAGTGTCTGATAAAAAGAACATTCCCAGACAATGCTGGGTGCTTCCAGCCAGTCTAAGGCCTGACACCAGGTTTCTCACAACTGCTGAAATGGGTCGTTCCCCCGTGCTGGCAGCAGGCTGCAGAGCAAACCCTGCACACCCAGGCCAGGAGCTTCCTCGGAGAAGGCAACGTGGGAGCCTGCAAACAAACTCAGTTGCTCCCAGTATTGGCCGAGCACCTTGCGATGACACAGCCCCTCCATGTGCTCTTGCTAGCATAGGACCACGAGTGGCGCTTAGGCTATCTGACCACAGTCTTTTTTCATCACTCTTTTCCTGTACATTTACAAGCAAAACTAAACAGGAGATGCTACAATTGAAAAAACAGAGCCCAGATTTTTTAGCCCCTTGGACACTTTGCAGTTCTTCTGCTTTTGATAGAGTTACTCCTGAGCTAACCCTGCAAAAATTCAGCCCTGCACAGCCCATCAGTGCAAAGTTTATGTACCTTGCAAGTCCTGCTAAACTGTCTTTTGAACACTTGAGCTGGACTGAGCCATGACTATGCTTCGTGCTGGCTCTGAGACCCAAACCAGACCTTTTCTACTGCCAAACAACGTGCAAGGAGCAAACACCACAATCCGAATGGCTGTGCTCTTAGCTACACAAACAAGCTGCCCTGGAGCAAGGCAAAAATCTCCGCAACCCAGGAGCAATGCCAGCCACTGCTAGGACAACCCAGATGAGTGCTGCACAACGCACATGCACACCAACCCACCGCAATTCAATCTTTCTCTGGATCAAGAAGACAAGTTGCACCCATCCAAGGCAACTCCAAAACCATCCAACAGCCCAGGACAGTACCATTAATAAATCATTCAAATAGATTTAATCACAGCAAAGCAACAACCCCCTTCTGCTTTGATTGATTCCAGTACATTGAACGTACATCATTTTTATTTGCTCTTTTTGTATTTACCTTTCCATTAGTAATTCTGCCTTTCTGGACATATGTCAAAACAAGCTCCTCGCCAACAAGTACCGAGGGTTGTCAGGCACTCTTAGGAGTTGCCGTTTTTATACCCCAGGCTGGTTGCTTGCTGAGCAACTCCTATTTTTAGCAGCCATTCAGGTATGAGAGAGGGCAACACTTCCTCATGGTATCTCCGCTACCCCCTCCCTCATGGCAGGAAGATACATCACCCATATCTGGAAGGCATGCGCGCGTGAGTTTCACTGGAGAAGAAAATTTCCTGGTGACAAATAGCAGCAAATCAGCATAAAACATCCATATCACCTCGTGTAATGGCTGCCCTTTGAAACCAGCTATCTAAGCCAGCTAGTTTATTTTTCACAGGTGTGTTGCTGTGTTTGGGCTTTGTCAGGTGATTTCTGCAAAAAAAGCAGAGAGAAGTCATGTCTTCCTCAAGAAAATGAGGTTTAAATCCAGCAGCCAGATCTCCCCGCTCAGATCCCAGGAGCCCCCAAGAAACCAGATGTCTGAGGCTGCTGCACAGCCTGGAGTCACTCTAGGGCACAATGTTAGCAGGCTCTTTCCTAACATCATACACGGCCTGGCTGAGCTGGACTGCAGGGTCTCTGAAACCCAGCCTTGGGTCCTTCAGACAGCCCATGTGCCTCCCTAAAACGTGAAACACAGCTCCACACTAGAGCATGAGCATGGGACAGTGGGTTTGCTGGTTTTAAGCACCACACTAGCCACTAACAGTGAGGACAGATGAGGTTATTTTTAAGATGGGTCTGATAAATCTGTGGTGTTTCTTACACTAGACAATAATCTGGACCACAGCCATCCTCCTGTTCTGGCCTGTTGCCACCCTCCTGCAGACTGCTATCTGTCATCCTCATTGCTATTTTGCCATCTGATGGCAACATTTTGCACTGCACCTTGCAGAGACGGTGATGGGATGAGGAAGTATTTCATGAGCTGCAATGGAGGCAGTGACCTGTGCTGTGCCACTCCCAGCAGGGCGGATTTGGAAAACCCCTTGGCAAGATTTCAGCATGAACAATACTTCATTTTCTGTGGTTTTCAGCTAGGATGATGTGTTGACCGGGTCTATCCTGAATAAAAATGATCTTTTCCAGACAATGGATTCAGCTTGCACTTGAATGAATCCATGTTTATTTTCTTTAGGTCTGTTTCTACAGACTTTCTGGGCCATAATTTCCTATTACTTGGACAGTCCTGCAGGAAAGATCCAATCTTCTTCCTTCTTCTTCTCCTTAGCCTATACTGATGAAACAGTGTCTGCTATTGATTAGGGACTGCCTAGCTCTGTTTTTCAGTGTCCTCATCTACTGCTGATAAGTAATTAGTCCATCCATCAGGAGCTCCATGCTGCTAAGTATCATATGACTATGTCCTTTCATGAGAGGGTTGCTTCCAGAGGATGAGGAGTCTCACAACCAATTTTGTTTGGGTGCTTTTTCTCTGCAACAGCCATATAATGAAGAGGACTTTGAAAGGCTGGCTGGTTCAAGGCCACTTTGACCAGGCCATGTCCACTCTGGCAATGGGGCATAGTTTGGCTATCTCCAGTTTGGAGATGTTGGTGTTGGAGATTGTCCAAGGCTGAGTCCAAACACCATCCCTGTTTATGGAGACTTCCCACGATTAAACTGGGAATCAGTGTTGACTTACGGCCTTGTCCAGGCCTTTCCTCTTTGTAAGAGCATTTGGGCACAGCCTGAAGATAGGACACCCAAAGCAACTCCAGCACTTAGCAGGGATTTGCAGAATAAATCTTGCCTTGAACTGTGATTCTGGAGCCAGTCTTTTATCCACATTCAGGCCCCTTCTGGGATTTTGGAGATGTTCAAACCCAGTGGATGAGAGACATAAGAAAAAACTGTTTGCAGAAGACCCGAGCCAAAGCAAAATCCCATGTCCACACACAGCCAGATTTGGGGAGAAAGGTTTTAAGATCTGAATCCAAATCTGTCTGCTTTTCTCATCAGTGCTGGGAGAATGAGGAAGCTAGCAGGCAGAGAAGTCATGTGGAGGGGGTACACAAAGATGAGATTGATATCTTCAGTTTAGTGATGTTTGAGGGAAAAAGCAGAACTGAAAATGCAAGGATGCAGCATAGGGGGAAACTGGCTTTATTTACAGGAGTTTGTTCCAGGAATTGAAAAAAACAAGGGAAAGGAATGGCCACGCATGAGCTGTGAGTTAAAATGTGCTCATGAGCAGAACCCAGGAGTCAAAACACCCAAATTTCTTGGAAACAAGGCAGCCACAGACTGCAGCATGGGAGACTGAGGTTGGACATCAGGAAAAACCTCCTCTGCGGAAGGGTGGAGCAGCCCTCAAACAAGTCCCCAGAGAGGTTGGGGATCTCTGTCCTTGGAGGTTTTGAAGACAAAGCCATGACCAACCTGATCTGGTGCTGGTGACAGTCTTGTTTTAAGCGGGAAGGTGGACTAGGGATGCCAAAGGTTCCTTCCAGCCAACGCTTATGTGATTGTGTGAATGGAAAGCACCAAAGCACAGAAGGATCTGCAATGTCAGATCTGAGCCAAGATGCAGGTGTTGAGGGGCAGCCACTTCTTCCCCCACAGGCCAAGCTTTGGATAGACAGCACAGCAACTCGTAGGACCCGCAGGGCCCAGCAGCCACGATAGACACCACTCAGCCCACCTCTGCAGTGCATCTGGCCTGAGAGGTTTGTGGGCACCAGCCTCCAAAGCAAATCCTCTTCTCCTGCAGCCCAAGGATTGATTTTAGCCCACTTTCCTCAGGAGATGAGCTATGCAAGACAGCAGTGCCAGTGGGGTGTGTGAGCCTCTGTATTTGCTTTTGTGCAACACCCTGCCCTAGACAACACTGTTCAAACCTGGTGTCAGACACATCTGAAGCAAGAATGGAGACCTTCAAGGAATTAAGTGCCTGAATCTCTGAAAAAACTCTTGTGGAGCACCTGTCAGGGTGTATCTGTGCCACTGTCCCTGGACTTCAGTCACAGCACAAGTCACTGACCTGCGTGTGCTCTTCCTCGCTGCACTCCTACGCCAATCAGCCCCAGTGCAAGCGGCAATTACTTGCTGTTTACCGAAGGGGATGGGTCCTGGTTCCAGGAAAACAACATGTTTACCGTCCTTCTGCTTTCATTTACCACCTCTGTTGGGAGGCAGTGAGAAGAGCCACGGTCACATTGTCCTAGGGAGGATGGGAATACTTCCTGGGAGCCGGGAAAGAGCCCAGCACAGTGTTGCTGCCCGTCATTGCAAAAGTGCACTTTGCTTCTTGGCCCCCAAGAAACCGCTGCCCCGGCTTCCTCCTAAGCCGTGGCTGCGGTGCAGCACAAGGAGGATTGAATGTGTTTGGCAGCTTCCCAAATGGCAGAGGAAATCCCCGCTGTTTAAGTCCAGCATGATCCTTAGTCATTACTGGAAAAACAGGTGAACTAACAGCATCCCACGTGGCATCAGTGCACGTCACCCACAAGCACCAGGATCACGCCTGGCCACTTTCTCCAACAGCACAAGCCCTGCCAGCCTGAGCAGTGGTTAGACCTTGGGCTGCTCAGGAGCCATTGGGGCTGTTTCCACAGCAAGAAGGCAGGTGGGATGTCTTGTTATGAGAAGACCAAGTAAAATGCACCCACAGGTGTATATCTCAAGAGCGACACAGGGCCAGGCTGGGACAACTTCCAAGAAAGGAGGCCTTCTTTCCTTCCAAAGCTGATCCTCATGGCTAGGCAGGCCTTATGCTAACTCTCTACATGGGACTAGATTTCACCCCCCAAAAAATCTCCTTTTAGTCTTTTCTGCGACAAAATGCACCCTCCATGGAAGGATCATGCAGTTGAGGGTCCTTCCTTGTGTGACCTGCATCCCCAGGATGGGCCTGGCACCTGGCTCCAGGTTGGCTGGATGCTGGACACCGACCACCCCTCTCCTAGCAGAGATTTTGGCCTCCCTCCCTTGCTAGCATCTCCCAAAGGCTGAACATTATGTTCATTTACCCCACCAGCACATCTGACTCCTCATTTTCCTCTCTGCCATCACTTGACTTGTCCAGCCCTTGTGTTTTGCTGATGAGCTGCTGATTTTCTGGAAGTGAAACTTCCCAACCGTGTGTTTCTGGAGAAGACATTGTGCACTGCGCTGTGCCAACACACACTGGTGCTGAGAGTCAGGAGCTGGGAGCTGGAGCGAGGATGTTTCGCCAACCCGCCGCTGCGCTTCCCACCACGGGTAGCCCACTAAGCTCTTCAGGTGAGGTGGCTACCAACCACAACTGGAAGCCAGGCGAAGGAGCAAGTTCTGAGCATAAAAGAGGATTTTTAAATGAGAGTGGGAATTTTGCTCTCTTCCTTGGAAAAGTTTGATTGATTTCTGACCCAAGGAATGTGGCGGGGACTTCTGCCAGCATACAAGAGAGGAGGAATCACCCTCTTTGGAGCAGTCAGTTAATTGGTATAAACCATTTTGGTAGCGCAATGCCAGTTTACAGCAAGAGGGGCTGTGGTTTTGGGATGGCAACATCAGTCTTTGATGGAAACCTCAGTCATCAAATCTTGCCAAGATTTCTTTTAAGACCAACGGTTCCCTGATCTGTTCACAGCATTGCTGCCCCAATGCAGCAATGGGGCTGGGGGCAAGTGTCCAGAGCAAGGATAGAAACCAGGAGGATTAGTTCTGYGCTGGTGCGAAACCAAAGTCTGAAGGAACTCCCCATTTCCCATCAGCCATGAAACATGAGGCTGCTTTCACTATGTATATCTGTGCTTTTCCGCGTAGCTATAAAACACCAAGTGTTTGTACTGCAGTCACCCAATAGCTGCATTCACCCAAATAGCAGTTTGGACTATTGCGCTCTGGTTTCCAGGCTGACAAGCTCGGGGACAAGAACCGGGTTGCTCATCTGGAGCTGGTTACGTGAGAGCTTCTTTGCAGTGCTTGTTTTCTGGGTAAATGAGGAAGGCTTGGGTTTCTCAGTTTCAGATTTTTCAACCAGCAAGAAGGGGGATTTTCAACTGTGCAGTTTCAGAATTTTATTTCCTCAACAAAAAGTAATCCCAAAATATTAATAGATATTTTCAGATTTAAAAAACACATGCACATTTTTCCTTCCAGCACTTACTAACCTGAGGTCACAAAGCCAGCTGTTTCCGTCAGTTGCCCAAATACTCTGTGTAAACTTCAGCCCACTGGGAACTTTGGGTATTCAGAAGCTGAGGGCAAAGATTATATGTGCTACATCCTCCCATGGTGTAAAACACAGCCCAGCTCCATGGATTTCACAGGAGCACCCCAAACTGCACCCCTGGAGCATGTGAGTCAATACCGTGCCCCTTTGTGGGGCATGAGAGTACGTGTCCTGTTTTGTACCCAAAGCAAATAACTACATCTCTAACGCTGAGTGTGATCGTATTCATTACTGGCTTGTGCTTCTTGTCACATTATCTAGTCAGTGAATTACAAAAAGCATTATATGGAGGGAAAGGAGTTAAAATGAGACCCAGCTTAAAGACTCCCTGCAGTCTGGAGCTGCGCATCTCCAACCAGGCCCTATCCAGGCRGATATTTCAGCACATTCCCACCCTCAATCCTGCGAGCAGCTCCACTGCAGCCCTTGAGATTGTAATGTACAGCATATCTGCAATGTAAGTCTGTTCCCCAGTCGGGGGCAAAGGCTCAGTTTCAGACCGGCATGTGAATGCTTCGGGCCACCGCTCTCAGTGAAAGTGCTTCAGTAAATGTGCAACGCAAAGAGTCTGCTCCAGCACTCTCTGCTCATCAGGCTTGGTTTTAAGAGTGGAGCCATCTTCACCAGCAAGTTTGAACCTTGCAGACAAGCGTCGAAACATAAAAAGCAAAAAATATCACATTCCTTCACAGAGGAGGGAAAAGAAGCAAGCAAAAGACCAACCCACACATTCACCTCCATTTTCTGGGTTGGAGGATAATTTTGGTGTGTGAGTTTTGCTTACAAAGCCCCAAAGCTGTCACAGCCTTTGCTCAGGACAGGTTTCAAAATCCATGACCACTGCTCTGTGGCCTTCTGCTGGGAGAGCAAGAGACTCCAGCACTTCACAGTGGAGTACAAATCTGTCTGCAATACATTGCAAATGCCACCCTCAGAGGTTTCCTACGGTGAGACCTCCAATGTGTCTTCCTTGAAATCCTCGTGTTCCTCATTCTCCAGCTGCTCCAGTTTGCTGGGTTTCTCATGGATGATCTCCCCAGGAGTCTTCAGAAATCTGCAATGCATTTTTGAACAGTTTTAACTGCATGGCCAAACCCAGCCCCACAACAGTCTGTAAATGCTCAAGCCACTGCGCTTGCCAGCTGAGCTCTGGAGCTCCTCATGGAGGCTGTCTGCAGTCTCCATGCTTTGCTGAGGATCCCAGTTCTTGCTTCGCACCCCGAATGCACCAAGCCAGGGAGGTGAAGTGCATCGCACCTCAGCCCTGAGCCCAGCGCTGGCATTTTAAGTTTAAGCTACTCCCAGGCAAGCATCCAGCACTGAAAATGGTGTGAAATTCAAAGAAAAATTGAATTCCCTGCCTGACTCCACAAGGGCTAGTTGCCGCTGGCCCGCAGAGTTCAGCCTGGGGTGGATTGCCAACCTGCTGCGTGGGGCAGCGGATCCAGCAGAAGCACAGCGCCCAGGCATCCCATGCACCTGGTTTGCACAGAGCACAGCCCAGATACAAACCTGCTGGGGTGTTGCGTTTGCAGGGGAGGAAAAAAAGAAGCAAACACAGAAGGAACCACTGAGGTTTTGCAAAACCAAAACCAACCCAGGCCTTTTACTTCAACATGAGGGCTAACTTCAGCACTCAGATACATGCACACARCTGCTGTGGGATTCCTGCATGTGTGGCAGCAGACAGCCAGGTGGGACCAGGCTCCTCACAGCACCATCAAACCAGGACAGGCCACATTCTCATGCAGTTGCCCCAAAAATACAGCAAGGACACTGTGACTTCATCTCAGGTCTGGACCATCAAGGATCCAGTGAGATGAAGCAGCTACCAACATCTGGAGCCCGCCAGTTGCCCTCCACTGCTTCATCTTACCTAAACAATAGCTTCTGCCCSGGCTCCTTTTTGATGATGTTGAGTTTGTAGTAATGTCTGAGTGCTCGTGACATCTTTTCATATGTCATGTTTATCCGGTTCTGGAAGGAGAAAAGAATTGGGKTTTTTTTTTGAGTAAACCAAGCACAAACACCTAGTTTGGGTCTCTGTGCAGCAATCGGGCCTGCTAGGCCATGTGTGGGATGCTCAAGGTGATTTCACAGACATTGCAGGTGGTGTCATGGGTCTCCGTAACCTGGGCTTGCTTCTGGGCCCTTGGCAGCAAGCCCCAGCTGTTGCGGTCTGCATCCCTGCTGCGGGACAAGGGGCCAGGGGCCAGCGGCTCCCATCAGACACGTGCCTCTCTTTTAAATCAGCAAGAGGTTGGTGTAGACCTGGGCCCAYTCTGCTCTCACCCTCCACTGCCCTCGTGTCAAATGGATCCAGGGAGCAGGTTGTGAGCGGATGGAGCTAAGGCAACATTCAAAAGCCCAAGAACGACAAACTTGGTCTCAACTGAATTTACCTTGTGGTTCCCCCAGAGCTGGGCAAGTCCATTAGGATTAACGACCCGGAAGACCTTGGCTTCCTTGTCTTCCCACTTGATGTAAGGCTCATAGCGGCGGTCAGAGAGGAGCTGGTACACGTAATCCCACAGTAACCTGCAGTCTGAGCGTTGGCACAGAAGAAACAGTCACAGAGCTCCCGCTAAGGCACGTACACTCTGGTGAGGATTGGTCAGCAGCAGGACTTCTTGTCATAGCAATAATAATAATAGGAGCCCAGAGCTCCCGTGCAGCACATTCATTGCTAAATCTCAAAATGCGTRGGAAAACTAGCACTTCTCAGGTGGGGAAACTGAGGCAGAGATGCACTCACTGAAGTGTGGAATAAATGGAAGGGGGACAGGCTGAGAGACAGGAGGACAAAGGCAATGCAACCTCATTTCCCCTAGGAACCAGGCTAAAAATTCATATTCACCTGCAATCTTCCCATCCGCTGGGGCTGATGGGGGTGTAGGAAAAGAGCAGAGGGCATCCGCCCTGCAGCTGCCTTCCGAGCTGGGATGAGAGAGGTTCAGGGGCTCCTCATGGCTGCAGGTCCAGCCGGGGGACAGGGACTGTTTGGCGCGGCTCAAGCAGCTGGGCAGGGGGGAAGAAACAGCGGCTGGGGCAGCCTCTGCGCTGCAGTCCACCCCTGCAAGAAAACCCCATGCAGTGCATTACAGTAGGACTCAGGAGACCTTTGAAGCCATACAACATGCAGAGAAGCAGAGCTGGTTTACTGCTGAAAGTCTGGGTTTGTCGTCACTCCGAGCCCCAGCCTCACACCAACCGACTGACGCTGCAGTCAGTGGAGACAGGYGAAGAGCAAAATGCTGGGATTTTCCTGAGGGAAAAGGAGTGCTGGAAGCAGAAGCAGCAGAAGGTCCAAGGTGGGCTAGTGGCACTGCCAGCCATGGGGAGGGCAGGTGGGAGAGTTGTTAGAGGAGAAGGAAAGCTGGAATGGGAGAATATCAGAGCACATGCATGTGATTGATCCCCTTGGAAACTGCTGCGGCAGTTTAAGAAATTTGTCACCCTACATCCACTTGTTAATGCCAGCAGAGAGGCTCATGAAAGTGCTCCTGAATCCACCTCAGTGCAAAGTGAGCCAGGTCATGTGAAACCATCCTCACTGGCTGTGCAAACTAACCCTGGCAGAGCTGTGGGGAGGGCATTCCCTGAGTACCAGGCAGCAGTGGGCAGCTGGGGCCAGCGATGTCTTCAGCCACTCCAGGTGGTCCCAGAAAAGAGGCTGTCTGCACCCTCAGATCAGCATAGGAGCCATAGGAGGAAGGAAGTTCAAAGCCATTAAGCTGGCTTTGCAGAAACAGGGCACCCAAAATGAGTGGCTATCTATGAACACGCAGCCCTTGCTGTAGGGACAGGAACAGCATCTGGAAAGGAAGACCACCCTGCTCCAGCCCCTAGGTCCTGCCACCCCACTAGTGCTCATTTCTCTGCCCAAACCTAACATCTCACTCCTCCTCTTTCTCCATCTGCCAGCTCTGCGGGGATGGCCGAGCCAAGAGGAGCAGTCGAACACAGCTACTCGTCCCCACAACATTGGAGATTTCCAAGCCACCTCCCTCAAACTGGTGAGCTTCGAACCTCCAACCTGTGCAACCTACTGTGGCCAAGGGCAGGCTCTGCCTGATGGACAGCTGCCATTCTCCATCATACCTTCCACCGTGCTCTTGACCTCCCTGAAGGGTGAGTTCAGTAAAGGGCTGCACACCAGAGCTCTTCTTTGAGTTTTGATGTACTGGAGTAATTCATATAAGACATCACCTACAGGGGAAGGAAAGCATTTGAGTCTGTTCAGATGATTATGTCATTCTATAATAGAGTGTTGCAGAAATACATCATCCAGATAACAGAAGCTGCAAAAAGTGGTAACAGGTTTTATTATTGCACTGGCAGTTCAAGCCATGCAGTCCCTGTTCTCTCCATCACCATCTGCTTCTTTCTTGACAACTCTCTTTCACCATCGCATCTTGTCCCCCAGGGAAGTCAGACCTCTCATAAGCACACAGTAAAGGATCACTTTGTTCGCTGTGGGGACTGTAACTATCTGGAACTTTTCTTTTAATGATATGAGGCAAAACCACACCTGACTTTTGGATAGGAAACTCAGGTTTATTAACTGAAACTGCTGCAGGGACAATATGCTCCATATGTAAGAAAGCACATAGCAGAATCCAGAATAGGGCTTCGAGTGGACAACTAAGGGTGTTGCCATGGGGAAGGACTACGTGGAATGCACATCTGCCTGTGCATGATGGTTCTTTTATCCCACCCCATTGAAACCATGCAAAAAAGAGTAACAAAAGGTGATGCCCAAAAGCCACTATGATTTGCTGCTCCCCACAGCTGGATTTTGATACTGTTACCTATATTTCTGTGCCACTTACAGAGTAGGGGGTTATCCCCATCCCAAAGAATTTGCAGTCTAGATGGTCTAAAGAAAGAAGAGAGTTGTCCCAGCCTCCTTCATCCAGCTGACTAGACAGGGCTCAATCCACATCTACCAGGACCTATCCAGCCCCTCTTAGCAGCCCAGCCTATGCTGTGCTCAGTCTGTCCTTAGAAACACCATTCCCCCTCATCTAACCTGAGCTAGGAGCTCTGTATCTGAAGTCATCCTTGGTGAGAATGCACAGGGCTTTCCCGTTCATTTCAAACTTGCTTTCATCCGTTTGCCGAAGGGAATATTCTTTCTCGGCCCATCTCAACCAGTGGATCACATCCTCCTTGCTCCACAGCGAGGGTTGGATTCCTGAAACCACGGGCAGCCTCTGAAACAACTTGGTCTCCATCTTCAAAACCAGTGAGGGACCGGATGGGATGCTAGGCTTTTCCATCCCCAAACTTCCCCTCTTAAACATTCACAGATCAAATTACCCCAGAGAAAGAAAATGAGCCGTGATGACTGGCCCATCTTGTCCCCTAATCTAGACAGTGGGCAATGGTCACAGGGTGGGAGACCACTGCTGCACCCACTGCGTCCCACCCTGCGGGGACATCTTTTATAAGAAGCGTTGACTTGCTCAACGTCTACTCACTCAGCCTTCCCGGTAGCTTGAAGATTTCCCCCTCGCGGATGGGTGTGCATCTGGCCTGGGGCTGGGGTGGTAACGAAGCTGCAACAACTGGGCTCGAAGAACCAACCATCACTTTACCCTGGCAAAAAGAAATCAAACACATCAACGGGGAAGAAGTTCCCTTTTGTGTCTTGCCTTCGCTTTGCTTTGGAGACACCTCCACCACAATAAACATTGCCCAAATAGTTTCTAGCTAATTTCTTGGAGCGGCATGATGCACTTTAAAGTAGCTCAAGCCTGGCTGGTCACTGAAAGGAAGCCACAGGGGAAAACCCATGTCTGGAGGTAAAGCTGGTGACTCAGTCTGCAGGGAGGAGTGGGTACCCTTCATGCTGAATCAGTGCCACACCAGCTACCTAACATGGCAATAGAGACAGTGGCAGGTTCCTGGAAGTGCCACCTCAACTTCCCRAATGAAGTGGAAATGAGAACTGCAGGGCATATGGAAAGTTCCCCTCTCTTTTCTGCAGGTCAGTGGGAGGCAAGGTTTTATCTGTAATGTAGTGCCAAGTAATCTACCCTTTTTCTCCCTATAACTTCTAATAGGACCGGGGAATCTTCTGTATTTCCTTTAATTCATTCCTGGTTTTAGAGAGGACTGAGCTGCACTTTTTTTGGCTGCATGCTTTAGAATAAAGGATACAGATAAGACATGTCTGCATGACTCTTCAGCATTGATTCCAGATTCTTTACCAGCCCCGGGTTGAATTTCTGGTTGCCCTCAGACAGTGTTAGTAGCTAGAGATCTCCTCCTTCTTTCTCAAGTTCTTTCCTCAACATTAGCACAGGTATCTGCCATCATTAAAGGCTCATCTAGGCTCCAAAAGTGAGTTGTTATTAGGCATCTCCAATGCCCCATAGCTGCAGGGAACTGGAAGATGAAGCCAAGACCAGCAGAGCCTTCAGCGCCCACATGAGCTCCAGGCTTCCTGCAAGATCCTTGGCAGCTCATTGGAGGTCTGGGGTTTAAAGACAGGACTTAAATGCTTCAGAGAGTTATGAAGATAAATAAAGGTGATGATAATGGTGCTTAGATTTTGTCTTGATCACACCATATAAATAGATGTATCTCCGTCTGTAACTCCTTAGCAATCACCTGGACATAACTGCAAACAGCAATCCCAGGCATTAGCGAGATGTCCCCTCATCTTGCCCTCCTGCAATGGAGTCCGAACCTCACACTCAAAAGAATTACTCCTCGCTCTTGCTTGTTCGTTAATGAGCTGCTCCAGCCYCAACAAAAGCCAAGATGCTCACAGAGCCCGCAGAGATGGTCACTGCTCGGGACTAAAAGGAAAGATGGCTCCAGCACCTCTGTCTCCCGGTCTGGGAGGCAGCATCACACCCCAGCCTGCCTCGGGGCTTTTATCCAGAGCCCGTGAGCAAGAAGCAAGCTCAGATCCTGTTTTCAGTCCCATCTACATCTTGAAATATTATTGATAGCCCAGCAGGTATGTCTCCTCTTAGAAATGTGAATCCCAGCAATTGCGAGGCTGATCTGAGCAGCTTAATTCTCTGGAAGATTGACAACTTTGCTTGTAACCAGTATTTTCTGAAGCAATTGCTGATTCTGGGCACTTCAATACACCCTCAGGGAGATTTTCCAGGGTGGTTAAGCCAGCCAGCGCTCCTCAAGTTTATGGGGGGTTGTAGGAGCTCAGCCTCTCTGAAAATCAGGGCTAAAGAAAATCAAGGTGCTAGTGACAGAGCAGACTGTGGTGGTTGGACACACATCTTAATGTGAAGCTGGTGCCCCCAAAGCCAGGGAGCGTCCCGCAGGGATCCACGAGTGTCTGAGCAGCGGATCGCTCCACCTCACCTGGGGAAAATATTCCACTTCTGTCTGGGGGAGTTTTACCTGGAGAAAGGGAACAATTTGGCTAGGATGCCGGGAATGGCTGGAGATTACCGAAGTACTTTATAGTGATGATGCATCTYCATTGTCACGTATTATGTCAAAACAAGAAGGAAACCTTAAAAGAACTATCTTTATWGCTCAGTCTTTTTATGATAAAGATAAGGAGCTGAATCATTCCAAAACTAAATCTCCGGGTGTTGGGTTTTTCTTCATCAGAAGAACCATTATTTACAATTTCTCTGGCAGTGGTATAATCATTGCTAGCTGTTACAGGATCTGCGTTGTTGGTTTTAACAAAGTAATCAGCTTCTTAGCAACGTGTGAGGAAACCTGAGAAGATCCAGTATAAACTCTGAACAGACTTTCTAGCAATGCAAACCATGTTTCAGATTCATTCTAAGCAATAGGCGACAGGAAAAATAAAAGTGAAAGAAATTAGCAGTGTATTATGTCTATAACCTCTCTGTAAAGACATTTTATGTTTTTTCCCCCGTCTTCATGGCTCTGTTACAACTAGATTTACTCCAAAGATGATCCAGAATGTTTACATAGCTTTCCTGCTCCTAAAGATTTCTAGGGAATAAGAGAAGTATTCTTAACTCTTACGACTTTGCACCAATTTTGTTTTGTTGCTTTTTTTCCTGCTTAGCCGCTTCCATGAGTGTTTCTGAGACACAAGRCAGTATTTCCTTGTTTCAAGAGGAAATATTGTCCTTGGGTGGTTTGGAGTGGGAAGCTGGGAAAAAAAATGGTAAAAAGAAATCCTGGATGTGTAGGAGTACGGGTCAGTCCTAAATGGGGGTGCACCTCCTTTTGGAGGCAGTTCGGGCTTGGTTGCAAGGCTGGTGGCTCTTACCTGCATCCCCGGTGGCGGGGGGTCGCCGCTCCCTGCAGCCGTGCTCGGCGCTGCCCCGGCCCCGGTGCTCGCCGCTGTCCCGGTGCCGGGAGCTGCCCTGGTGCTCGGCGCTGCCGCCGGTGCTGCGCTGCCCTCGGCGCTGTCTCGGTACCCGGAGCTGCCCCGGTGCTCGGCGCTGCCGCCGGTGCTGCGCTGCCCTCGGCGCTGTCTCGGTACCCGGAGCTGCCCCGGTGCTCGGCGCTGCCGCCGGTGCTGCGCTGCCCTCGGCGCTGTCTCGGTACCCGGAGCTGCCCCGGTGCTCGGCGCTGCCGCCGGTGCTGCGCTGCCCTCGGCGCTGTCTCGGTACCCGGAGCTGCCCCGGTGCTCGGCGCTGCTCCGATGCTCGGCGCGGCTCCCGGTCCTCGGCGCTGCCCCCGGTGCTCAGCGCTGCCCCCGGTGCTCAGCGCTGTCCCAGAGCTCGGCGCTGTCCTGATGCTTCGCCCGGTCCCCGGTGCTCGGCGCTGCCCTCGCTGCTCGGCGCTGTCCCGGTGCTCGGCGCTGTCCCGGTCCCCGGTGCCCTGCGGCCGCTCCGAGCTTCGGCGCGATCCTTCCAGGAAATGAAATCGAAACGAGCCGGAGCCCGGGCAGGCAGCGCCCCGGCCCCGTGGCCCCCCCGGCTGCTGCCCCGCGTCCCGGCGCGGCCGGTGCCTCCGCCCGGGKGCCGCCGCCGCTCCCGGGGTGCCGCCGCCGCCAGCAGGCTGGGCTGCCCGGGGACCCCGGGGGACTCCGGCACCGGGGCAGCGCCGGTGCCCCGCACCGGGCCGGCGGTCCCTGTCCCTCCCCCCGGTGCCTGGCCCGCAGGAGAGACCGGGTCCGGAGGCTGCAGCGAGGCCCAGCAACCCGGACCCTGCCAGGCACCGGGATGGATGCACTGCCAGAGGGTCCCACCGGGGCTGCCGGCCACACCGGGACATACAGGCTCGGTGGCATCCGAGCGAGCGGCTCACATGTCTGGGTTTATCCTTTTCAGGTAGTGATGGGTGAGATTTTTGGCTGCAGGGGCTGCGAGCAAGGAGGAAGGAGGCTGCGAGGGCCCCCACGCTGGGCCTGGCGCAGCCTCCAGCTCCTCCCCGGGGTCCGGCAGGGCCCGGACGGTCCTGCAGGATGATGCTCCTTCCCTTGGCTCCAGAGCCTCTTCCACATGTGCCAGCCAGGGTTGCCAGCCCACGCCGGCCCAGGAACGACCATGCGTGCTCTGGCTGCGGGGTCCCCTCAGTCCCTGCGGCCCCCCCAGGCGAGAGGGAGCAGCTGTTGTCACCACACCCCTGCAAAGCCCCCGAAACAGCTCAGAAACTGAAGCGTCCCCATGCCCGGAGTGGAAAGCAGCTCTTGGAGCAGGGCCTTGGCACCTGGGGGCCACCTGGGCTGCCTAGGTGCGACATGGACGTTCACGCGGAGGGGCTGGGGCTGGCAATGCGGCTGCGCACGGCTGTGCGAAGAAGGGTGCGCGCAGCAAGGTGTGCGCAGGAGGGTGGGCAGGGGAGGTGTGCGCGGGAGGGTGCGCACAGGAGCGCATGCACTGTCGTGCATTAGAAGGTGTGCACAGGAGGGAGTGTGCACAGGAGGGTGTGTGCACAGGAGGGTGTGCACTGMAGGTGCGCGGCGGCAGGTGTGCACAGGACTGCGCGCACAGGCGGGCACACGAGGGTGCGCCCAGCGGTGTCCCCGCATTGCTGTCCCCGCCCCCTCGTCCCCTCCTGCCCCGCCCACCTCCCCGCCCACCCCGCCGTCGCCCCGCCCCGCCCGATCCCTCGGCCCTCATTGGCTAGCCGCCCCGACCCGCGGGGCCAATCGGGGCGCGGAGGGGAGGGGGCGGGGCGCGGAGGGGAGGGGGCGGGGCCTGGCGGCGGGACCCCGCCCTCCGCCCGCCGGAAGCAGCGGCGTCGCCGGGGACGCGGTGAGCGAGGCCTCAAAGGTGGGCGGGGGGGGCCCTGCCCGCCCCCCGCGGCCTTCGTGGGGGCTGCGGGGCGCTGCCTGCTCTCGGGGCCTGGGGGGGGCTTCGGGGGCCTTCCCTGCCCTCCGCGGCCGTTTGGGGGCCTGGGGGGGGGGTCTTCCCTGCCCTCCGTGGCCATTTTGGGCCCTGTGGAGCCTTCTCTGCCCCCCCCCGCGGCCATTTTGGGGGGGGCCCGTGGGGCTGAGGGGACGCTCCCTGCCCCCGTGTGCTTTGAGGGAAGCTAATGGGTCGGGGAGGCCTCCGTCCCCCTCCGTGGAGGGGGAGGAATGGAGCCGGGGGGGGGGGGCGTTCCCTGCTCCCTGTGGGCGTTGGGGGGGTGTCGAAGGGGCCAAGGGGCCTCCGCTGTCCTCTGTGTGTTTTAGGGGGGCCGGAGGGGTCCTTCCCCCCACCCCCCGCCCCGTGGGCATTTCGAGGGGGGCTGCGGGGGCCTCCGCAGCTCTCTGGCATGGGGGGCACGTCGGGGGCCGGTGGTCTGAGGGGCTCTGGATGCCTCCCCCTGCCCTGTGTGTGCTTGGGGGGCAAGGGGGGGGCTGGGGCTGTTACCCCTGTGGGGCTCGTGCCGCGTCCCCGCATCTGCCCCACGGTCCCTCTTTCTGCAGGACTCTGGTGCGCGACTGCTGCCCGTGAGCCCCTGTAGGGGAAAACTGCCCCGCTGTTAGGGGGGCTGCGTCCCGCTGCCCCCCTACGCGCGCCCTGGGTTTGTAGGCTTGTGCGTTGTCATTATCGAGCGTGTCTCAAGGCTCGAGTCTGCCTTCCTTTCCCTTTCGTCCCTCCTTCCTGCCCCACCTTGAAAGGGAGCAGGAGCTTTTAGGGGCTGTGGGATTTTCCCCTTGGCAGGAGGAATAAGCGAGATCTTAGTCCGCCCCTGCTTGCGGGCACCTTTCTGCGTTGTGACTTCCTGCTGTCTCTGAGCCTCCTCTCTGCGCTGCCTTCTCAGTGACCTTAAACTGCTCAGGAAAGGTGTAGTAATAATGCTGATCATCCTGGGAGGTTGTGCGCACCTATTTGTACGGAGAATGTTTTGAGTGACTTTGCCAGGGTTGTTGTAAAACCAAGGCCGGTTGTAGCAGTAGGTTAAAGCTTAAGGCGGAAAAGTCACCGGTACTTCCTATGTGCTTCTCATCCTCCTCTCAAAGTCACAGTCCTTGCTGGCATTCCTGGCAATCGTGAGCTGTTAATTGGAAGGAGATTGGTAATGAGAACCAGGCGGTTTGCACTTTCAAGGTGTGTCCTGCTTCACCTCTGTGCCTGGTCTGTGAGACTGCACTGCTGGGAATCACCTGCATTCGTGGGTTGTAAATATTTCTGCCCTTGGTTCRTGGAAGCATTTTTAGTGATGTAGGTTTCCAAAAAGGGGACTGCTGGATTCGAAAACTGTGGGTTAGCCTGTAGGCAAAGCTGCTCTTGTTTAAAAGCGTTGTTAGTTGTTATTCTTCAGACTGGATTTGCACATGCCTTTAGTACCAGTGGAACAATTTTATTTAGGGAAATGGTCATCTTTTTAGTAAAATAAACAGACTGATACCATTTACAGCTGGTATGTACTTACATCACTAAAAAGCGCTCTTTTGCAAAACAGCCTGCAATTGCTTACACTGGCCTAACTATATTTTCTATAACATCCACATTAGAGAGTCTCTCATAGTTGAAATRAGCAGTTTTATGGTTACACTAGTTATCAGTGAAGCCTGTGTGGAAGACTATGCACAGACTTATTTCAGCTTATCTTAAAGCAATTAACAACAGGTTGAAGTAGGTCATGCTTTAATAGATGTAGGTGTGTGCTGAGTTAGCTAAACTGATGTGTGTTTTAAGACAGACTTACCTGATCTGCAGCATGTGAAATGATTTTTTATCTCTTTCAGTACTGTCTTCTGCTGCTAGTGTTGAAGTGGATGTTTTCTGTTTGGAGCTTGAAAAGAATGACCTTTCTGGGTAGGAATTCACCATGTAGATTTGTTTTTTGAAACTTTCTCTTTTGTAGTTGTTCTGTATGAAGTTGGGTGGACTTCAGTGGGCTCAGACAAGCCACAGGTGTCTACTTGGGAGAAGCTGGAGTCAAAAGGACCAAAGTTGTTGTTTATGCACTACTCAACAGTGGTGAGAAGCAAGTTTTGGCAAACACATTTGGGCTGTTTGGTGTAGATTGCATGTAACTGCAAGCAGGGAAAGTGTTAGGTTTTTCTCTGGAATTGTTTTATGACAGTTCTGAGTGGAAGGCAATATACTAAGCCCAGAGCCTCAAAAAAAAAAAAAAAGCCTCATCTGCATCATTGATCATAATTTTGCTAAAAAACATATAATCTAAGATCATCATTAATGTGGCCAAGTTTGGATATGTGGAGTATAAAATGAATGAATATAAAACACTTTGCTTTTTCTGTGCACTACAGTTAGCCTTACCTGACCTGTATGCAGCAATAATCTTCATTTCCTGGCCCCAACCTTGTTTTTAACCATCAGGATTGAGAAACCCTCTTATTTGAGTTGATAATAACTGTAGTCTTTCTTCAATTTCTTGCCATGTCTTTCTAACATCTTTAGCATGTTCAGTCTTGCCTCTTCAGAATCTGAGAGGTTCCCTAACCACCTGCTTTTGGTTTTCTGTGAAGGATAGGGTAATATTTTTTTTCATGGCAATCCAGTCTGTCTTTACAGGTCATGAAAAGTAACAACTGTGTCTAGCTTTAGCTGATGCTTTCAACGCAAAGTTTGGGGCATGCTAGGATGTGTTTGTCACTTGACCTCAACTTGAACTCATTACATGTATCCATCACAGGCAGCCAAGTGTTTAGCTCAGGGTTTAACAGCATAATCAAAGGAAGCAGAGTATAAGGTCATTTAAAAATAATGCTTCTAATTACACCTGATATGCCTGAAAAACCTGTAAGTAGAAAATCTGGGTATAGAGAAAGGTAAATAATACTTCACCCTTTGTAATAAATTTCATGCAAGACTTCAGTACTGTACAACAGTTAACTAAACCTTAGCCTCCTTTTGCCAAAAGCTGTGACCATAATGGAATATTGGCAAAGCAATTGGAAACAGTGGTACTGTATTAATAATTGCATCATGAAGTTGCAATGCTGTTAGGAAAGTCACTGCATGGTCACAGGCCACCTCAATAGTCAATTAACTTGTGAAAGGCATTTGTGGAGCTCCTGAAATAGCCTGTTCCTGCGCAGTCTCTCCTAGGTAGCTGTTGTTGCCTTGGACAGCCTTGCTGTATGAGTTACCTACTCAATAGCCTCCCAGTTCTGAAAAATCCCTGAATTACAGCTTCCATAGCCCAGATTGATCCCATTTGYATTCTGAAGAGCTGAATTGCCTTCGGATGCTTATTTCTTACTGGTGTCTGTACAGCGAAGCTAAGACTCGTAATCTAGGCAGCTCAGATTAGACAAATCCAGACCTCAGTGCTTTGGGATAAACAGGGCATGCTTAAGGCTGTTKTATCCTGGGGGAAGGGAAGGCAACYGCTGCTGYGTGTAAGGAGGACCTATGGGAGGGACTGCATCCAGCCTGCAGCACGCGTGAATGCACATGAGCAATGGGAATATCCAAAATGCTATTTTCTGAGATGAGAAATTCTCAGGGCCAATCTGTGTTGCGAAGCCTGGCACCCTGCCTTTCCTACCATGGGCAAAAAGAGAGGCTCTGGGGGCCACAGCCGAGATGGAGCTCTGGGATGTGTGTGTGTGATGCGAGGCCAAGGAGCAATGGTTTGCAGGGTCAAAGGATGTGCAGCTTCCCAGAGAAGGGTGTTATAACAACAGGCCAGAATTTAGGAATGTGCCCTGTAGTCTCAGGCCTAGAAATAGTGGGGGGGAAAATGTTGTTTTTTTTAATCCCAACCTAGTTTGCTTGGGACACATGGCACCTGGTGAGTGGAATTAATTTGCAGCAGCTGTGTGAACTGCAACTCATTTGCAGGACTGTTGACCAAAACAGCCTGGGTTGTAATGTAGCAGAACTGCAAAGGCAGAGTAAAGTGGGCTTTTACATGGGTGTGTGAGTCTATTACAAGGAARTAATTACAGATGCTGAAAGCAGCAGAAATCCTAGGACTTGCCTTCCCTAGGTCTGATTTCATCAGCATTCATGACAGAGTTTCTCCTCCCCTCTCTTGTTGAAATTCTAATTTGTGGTCGTGATTTGTTCTCTTTTGATGAAGCAGAACCTTGACCTGAATAGGGACCATATTTCTGGCCCATGTATTCACTTTTCAGAGCCYGTAATAGAGAGAGGACTTTTAATGAGGCTGCTGTTTCATGAGGGTGGGCATGAAATTCAGAAGCAAAACCAATGGCTGTAAGTCTCAGAAGAGGCATTGAACACCGGCTGTAGTCACTGAAGTTCAGCATTCAGTGATTTCTTATGTAATGACTGTGGGATTGTTTTTTCTCTGGCTTTTGCCCTCAAAAAACCCTCAAGGGTATTGTTATGTGTAGCTGTTAAAAGTGGTACTAATCCCTTGATTGCTACCGGTTGTGGGAATGCTCAGTCATTCCATTGATTTTGCTACTAAATGAGCAAATATAGTAATATCCGTACAGCTGTGGTTCGGTTGTGAGCTCTAAATTGGAACAGGTCAGAAGTATCCCACAGTCAGAGTGACTGGAAAACTAGTCAGCAGTTTATTCTGAGAATAAAAACGTGTGGGACACAATAGCAAAATAGATGAAAGAAGCAAAGAAGGGCGAGTGAAATTGGATCAAAACAGCAATGAGCGTAGTTGCATGTTAGGCCTGCGTTTGTAACTGATGCACGGAAATTATATGGATTGAAACGGGTTATTTTCATTGGCAAAAGCATGTGTTGTAAGAACTGCACAACGAATGCAGTTGCCAATAAGCCCTCATAAAGTAGCACTGTGTCCTTGACCTGTGCGTTGAGCTGCCGTCATTTATTCCATTGAATCAGAGGAGAGGCTTTTCAGAAGGAAGCACAGCTCAGCAGCCATAAAAGTAGCAGAACAGAACCATGTGCCTCACGCGCATAACAGCAGAGAAATGCAAGAACGTGCAAGTCCGGTGACAGCTTGCTCTTGTGACTGCAATAAGAAATGATATATAACAACTAGTTTTCGCTGCTGTCCGGTGATAATCTTTGTAAGTAAAGTTTTGGTTGCGTAGCTTTGAAAGATCAGGCATGCGAAAATAGCGAGGCCGTATTTTATAGATGAAGGGTTTCCTCGGTAAAAGTAATTCCAGGTCAGAAAGCGTAGCTGGATTTTTTGGATCCCAGCCCAGTGGCTCCACTCTCCTGGGACAACAGCTGGCCACATTTCCTGACATTAATCTGCGAGTCCATGTTATGTTTTAGATTGTCCTATTAACYGTCTTGATTAAGGACGCACCCCAACTACAGCAGATTTTCTCGGTTTAATAATCACTGACATTATTTTTTTAAAAGTGGTATTTGTAGGGAAATGCATCTGCTTTGTGGCTTGAGCGACTGCAATTCTCGCTCAGTATGTTTTGATACCTTAACATAACCGGAGTGAAAAGTCTGCAAAGGAGGAGAGTGGGGGGAAAGGCAGGAGGAGAGCGACTGTTCTGAGCTGCTTTGTAGCAAAGGCTGTAGCACTTTCAGTTTCTCGGATTTCCTAGTAGGACTGCGAATGAAAGGGATGAGTTTTACAAGTCTCTCCCAGTTTGTGTGGTTGATGTCATCTGCTAGATCTACATAACTGGGACAAATGAAGGAGGAAAATGGAGAATAAGGAAGCTTTAACCTTTGTGGAAGCTGACTAATTTCTTCCTCTGGGTGAGCAGATTAAAAATCATGGTATTATGTAACCTCTAGCCACTGCAGAGATTACTACAGCCGGGAACATTATCTACTGTAGCAATTAATAGTTATGAATGAGTTCCCTAATCCATTGATATGAATGTTTTAGCAGGCATTTGAAAACCTTCTTGCAGACCAATGCTTTTTGATAAGGCTGCCTTCAGGTGTTAGTGGCTGATACAGGCTCAGGAGATAAAAGGTCTTTGCTACTGTAAACTTCTATACAAATAAGATGATAAAGACTTACTACATGTCTTGGAGTTTTTGGAATTTCTTGTCAGTTGTTGTTTGCCTCATTTGTTGTAACCTTATTTAGGAGGCCAACTAAAGAATGGGAAAGAAACATACAGTTTATTAAATTCCAGTAAGTATAGATTTGCTGTTATGGCTTGACCATTTGCTACATCAGTATAATTTCTGTAATACACACGTGAGCGTGATCTTTTTTTCTTCTAAAAGATGTTTTCTGCAGTATTGACTCTGTTCCTTTTCCTTTCAGATAGGCCAGGTTGCATGTATGGAGAATCATAAGATGATTCAGTCATCTTCAAATCAGGTGATTCAAGTACATTTGTTAAATGATTTAGTTTTAAAACAAAGCAGTTCAAAAACTCAAAGCTTCTAGGGCTGTCGGGGAACTGGTTCCTTGCAAAGCACCGTTTTTGTTAATCTCCACAGTTTCTGTGGGGTCCATAGAAACTTATGGTGTGTTAATTAGCTAATGTTTGAGTAATTTTGGACTAGACAGGTTTCAGATTTTACCCTTAATACTGCTTATCTCTGGGCTAAGCAGTACTGCACAGCAGTTCAAAACCTTCTTTTTTTAGTATTATTTGAGGCATTGATTTTGATGCTGTACTAATGGAGAAAAATATTGGTTGTGCAAATTTCTTGGGCATTTATGAACATCGGGTAGGATAGGAGCTTTCTCATTATCACCTCCCAGAACAGTTGATGTTTCCGATCCTGTATCGGGGTCCCCGTCGTGTCTGCCCCGTTCCCTGTGGCAGCCTGTGTATTTTCAAATGTGCACGTAAGGCTGAGGTCAGACATGCTGTTCAGGCTGCTGCAGAGTGGTTTGAAAAGGTTGCTGTGACTCAGCCTTGCGTCACTGCTCCCTGCCTGCTGGAGATGGTAGTCCCATCCCGGAGCCGTATGATGTCGTGCAGTCAAAAAGGCCTAAATTAACATAGTTGACAGTGAGAAAGTGCTTTTACGTGCAGCTTTGCTGTCAGACTCGAGGAGCGGTGATAAACAGCTGGTGTTGAGACGGTTAGCGTCAAGTGTGCTACGTGAGATACCGAAGTGAAACCAGTCTGTTATGCATGTCATCCAGTATTGGACGGAGCAAGGGGGAAACTGGATTTCTGTTTACTGTTAATTATAAAGCTGCGGAGAGCTTAGTGTATTAGAGCTGTGCTATATTTAAGTGGTACCCTGTCCGCCTGATGTTGCTATTACAAAATGTTCTTCGCCAAGATCGTGGGGTGAGCCACTGCTCTTCAAAGCTGTTTTTGAAACTCAGTTGTTTTCCAGAAAAATCATTAATGTGCCAGGGCTAAAGTGTATCTGTAGCTGTCCTCGCTTTGCTCTGTTGTTCCAAAACTGTTCTAAAGGTGTTGCAGACAACCATGGGAAATACCCCTTCGTCACTAGTGGAGGGGATCTATTGCATTTCTGAAAGATGAAACCGTTATCAGTGCAGAAAACGGACTGTTCTCCAGTCTTTCACCATGCGTGTTGCAGACGCTCAGTGTTATCTTTAATTAGGAGACTCTCACAGTTGAATTCAAAATAACAATTCAAAACAAACCTCTTGTGACCTCGGTCCAGCCAGGCTGACAGCTCTGGGGCTTAAAGGCTTTACTTATCCCCTGTAAGAGTTGGAGCCCTGGCAATTGGCATCCCAACGCCCTGGCACTGGCCCCACTGTGTCCCACGGAAGGGGCTGGATGGAGCCTTCCTGCCTGTAACTCTGAGTTTGACTCCGGATTTACCCACCGAGAGGTCACTTGGTGATGGTGGTTTCCTGTAAAGTGCCGGTGCCTAGTTGACATCCAGACCGAAACTATCAAACTCATTTCATGTGGTCTCTGTAAGAGCTCTAAAACATCAAGTTTTTAGTCCCTTCTGCTCCGGATTGAATCGATCCGAGGGTTAGCGAGAGCTTATTTATACATTACTAGCCCCCCTTAATTAGCAGGCTCTGCTGTAAGACCTATCTTCTTATTAAAGATCTCTCACAATCATATATAAGCTCTGATACTGAAATATGCTAATTTGTGTGAATCCCTCTGGTTATTCAGCAGAAGAGCAGAATGTTCCTCATAAGGACCAACTTTGGAGACGGTTTCTTTAATTAAAAGAAAAAAAAAAAATCCTAGCCTTTCTTTCAGTTGTTGTCTTTGAGATAAACACTTTCAAAACAGGCTGTAATTTTGACCAGTGCCAAATTAAAAGTTAGCTGGAGTGGACTGTTCTGAAACACACTTCAATTTTAGAACTTTCCACTTCCAAGAGCAGCCCTGTTTGGAGACCAAATGGGCACCTTTCCACTGCACGAGCACCTCGTTATGTGTGTTGAAATAGGCATCGTCTCTGCCTTTTCAATTTTGTAGTTTTTGTAGAATTTTCCCTTTTTTTAAACATCCACAAAATATGGCTAGAGTTGCTGGCTAATTTTGTTGAAACATATGATACTAGCCAAATATTTTTGTGAAAGAATATTAGTCACATAATGTAATGCAATATTCCTAGAAAGTCTTAGTTATTTATATGCTTGAYGTGTAAAATGTTTATCCAGCCATGTAAACAAAGCAAGAGGTGTCTTGCCARTGTACCATAGTAAGCCTTAGTTATTTTGAAATCTGGAGCAAGATGTTTTTCAGCCCTTAAAAATAAGGTATCGAGTCCTCTGCTGACATAGGCGTAGCACTTATGATTGGCTTTATCCAGCTGAAGTTTTAGCCCCCACTCCTGCCTCTCCAAAAATAAATCGAGATGTGCTTTCCTGAAGAGCTGCAATTGTGCTAAATAAAACTCTTCTGTTTACTTTGGTGCAGGATTACTGTATTATTACTTGCGGAGTTTGCTAATACTGCCCCGCTCTTTAACCTAGGCCTTATGTTTGTTTTGCTTTTTGTTACTGTCTGTGTTTTAATGTGTACTAAACAACCTGTTTGCTTCATTTAGAGAATTCGGACAATCGTTTCTACTGACAGCGCTGCTAGTCTCCGCTTAGCTCGTGCCTCGGCTCATGGGGAAGCGTCCCAGACCCGCCGCTGGACAGGATAGCTGTAGGTTCAGCTCGGTTAGCTTCAAGCTGCTTGCCCTGACGGCTGTTGCGGTGAGATACAGCAGTGCCTGGTGGGGATGCCAGATAATTACCCTGGCAGGTATCCTGTGCCATCCCGTCTCATACCAAAGTTAGTTAAAGGTCTGTCCGGACTCCTGTGTTGGGTTATGAAGCTTGTTGCTTGTTGCTGGTGCTGCTGCTAGGACCACATCTTGCACCAGTATGGCCCAGCTGCAGCCAGTGCCCTCCCCATCCCCATGGTTCAGCCTACCTTCAGGCCTCGGAACAGGGGCAGAGAGATGTGTAGGTACAACAGAGCTTGTTCAGGTACATTTATAAGCACTGAACTCCTGACTGTAGTATAGAGGAAGCCTTTTTCCAAGACGGGACACTTTCAACTTTAACTGCATTTCATTAAACAATTTCCCTGTTTTTCTTGATGCTTTGTTATCCTGAGATGTCTTTAGTGAATAGCTGCAGTAACAGTGTTCAGCTTTCAAAAATCTGCCTTCTGTTGTTAGTTGTCTCAAGCTGCTGCCATGTAATTGGTTAAAAATGAATGGCAGTTAGAGTTGTAGCAGATGAGCCAGGAATGAGTTAGCAGTTACTTGTTGGGATCCTTTCCAGAGAAGGAAGGTGGAGTTTTAAGCTGCTTGCAGCCTTTCTAAAATAAGAGTCAAAGTGAGTAAGTGCTTTGTGTTGTGGATGAAACATTGAGCAAGTTCGGTAGGGAACTAAAGGCTCACTAAGTGAGGAGAGGAATTTTATTTTATTTTGAATATTCTCTCCAGTGATATTCTGCTATAAAATAATCCACTCATTGAACCTGTTGTGTATTTCAAAATATGCTCGTTCTTAATATACTGATCCTGACCTCAAGGGGGTCTGCGTAGGGGAGTTACTCTACTGAAAGCAAATAGGGTAGTGCTCAAATGTGTTGAAAGTGCACCAACCTACCTTGCTCTTGAGCATCCTGTGTGGAGTTTTAATAGGACTAAATGCTAATAACTCGTCTCACCTGTGTGGGACAATATGCAGCTAATGATTAGAGGCTGCTGCTTTTTCCTTATATTCCCCCTTCCTCCTTAACAGGCTACGGGTGCTTTATTGATGGTGGTACCTGATTTGTTTTACAGGTGCTTTGTAGCAGACACAGGTCAGATGATTGGGCCTTAAAGAGCTAAAAACTTGCCCCCAAAGCAAAAGTAATACTGAGTGCTCGTGGTACGTCATGCTTACGGACAGAACAAATGTGTTACTTAGCAAATTAGTGACAACTTGATTTTGTTGTGTTGGATGGTTTAAGAAATCTCTTAATATATCTTTCATTAATATAATCAGGTATTATGTAATGTTCAGACTTTAAAACATGTCACTATACACAGACACTTTATCACTGGCATGAGTCAGGATAAAAATAGTTTCATGCCTCCCCAGATTATATTTACATTTAAAATTATATATTTTTTACCATTAATTTAAGCAGTAAGAATTTAATCCTGTCGTTCTGTGAAATTGCATTTGGAGCCATCTCTGAGCAATCCAGGTATCTTGGAGAGAAGCATTAAGAGCAACAGAATATATTGATTTAAGATTTGAACTATAAAGGGTAACGTTCCCAGGCCAAATGTGATAACGCCTCTGCAGCACTGTGCGTAGGCATCAGAGCTCAGAGGGACTCAGGTATTTGTATATGGGGCTCATTAGCAAGGCACCTGCGGGGCACTGACATATCCAAAGGAGACACTTTATCCCCAGTTATTGTAAATTTATGTTTGGGCCCTAATCCAAGGTCTTCTGGACACTGGAATTCACGTGCATGTGGTTAAACACCTATTCAGGTGCTTTAGAAAACTTAGTAGTTAATTCCTTTCTGCCCGCATAAGGGATATGTGGCAGATCAATGGCAAGAGTGTACTTAACTGTGGAGCATCGAGGGTTTATAAAACTGCCCCTGTTCTATTGGGCTATTCCTGAAAAAGCAAGCTGAACCAGAAATCTGGAGAGAGAGATTTGGTTGTGTTTGCTGGAAATAGGAGGCTTGAAATAATGCTAGTTGTTACCATACAGATTTTTATATGCAAACTTTCATGAATCGGGGGCGGCAGGGAAGAGAGGGACTTTTAAACTGAAATATTTACATGAATCAGACATCTGGGTTTTGGAGGAGTGACCATTGCCGCACAAACAGTTTAAACTCCGAAGCTTTGCTGTGACTTAGTGTTTCCCCTCTATTAAAGAAGGATTTCAGGATATCGGTGTTGGTAGCACTGAGAACATATGAGCCGCCAGTAAGTAAGGAGCTGGGGTGTTGCAGGGTGGGTTCTTGGCAGAGGGTTTGCTCCAGCGTTACCATAGGAAATGTGGGTGATTTCTTTCTGTTCAGCAGTGCCGATTGCTGCAGGTCCTTGGGTTGGGGATTTGAGTCTTCTCAGAAATACTGTTGTTCTTATGCTTTTTTGTGTAGCTTAGAATTGAACTGCTTCGCTTCTGTAGTGCAGACATAGGAATCGGTGTGCATTTGAAACCAAGTAAGATATAATTGCTGAAGAAGAAAGACAGAGAGAAAATAGCATGTTCAAATCTAAAGGGATAAGGTTTTATACATTGGTGAAATACATTTTTTTCCTGTTAGCTTTTATGAGTGATTTTGCAGTAAATGGTGGAACAGAATACAAGGCAAAACTGTCCGATGCTGTTGCTCCTGTTAAAGAAGCTTTTTGTATAAGAAGTTGTAGGTTTATCTAACACAAGTGAATACAAAGCTTAACTCAGATGTCACCTGCCTAAAACTGTATTTATTTAGTTCAGTATTATGTATGTTAGAAGAGAAACATTTGTTTTCCTGTCTAGAAGTAGATAAAAGATCTTGCTTATATTAGGAGCGGCTCATCTTTTACTAGGTTTTTTCCTTACCGTGGTCAGATCCATATACTGCATTCTTCTAGCTAGAAAAGAGGTATATATTCTGTACTGCCGTGGCTAGCTGTATTTAAATTGCTAACTGAATTTAGTTAGGCAGCTATAGCGAAGCTGCCATTACTATATATGTGTTAGGATGCTTTTTACGAGGATGAGATACAGGAACTAGCATTTTGCAGATGACCGATTTTAAACCAATAGTGTGAATAGTGGATGTAGCCTTCATAGGTTGCTTGGCTATCCTCTTAAACAGTCCTAACTTTGAGCCTTACAGAGAGGGAAATAGCCCTAGCAAAGCAGTAACCTGTTGCCTTGTTCCGAAGTTTTGCTGTCTTCTGAGACGCCCGGTTGTAGGACACTACTGGATGCACTTAATCTCTTCCAGTTTGAGAATCTGTCATGATGTAACTTTCCTATTTTGGAAAAGTCTGCAATAGGTTGCTTAAAATCAATACCTCTCAACTAGTTTTCTGCATGTGTTAGTCCTGCTGACTATAGGTTGGCAAAAGAAATGATACCATCGGTGTGGAGAATCGCTGCGGTAAGTGCCGTTAGCAGTGGTGCTAGCTTTCGGCATGTGAACCAGGCGCTGTCAGTTGCAGAAGAACCTGGCAAACCATGATCCTTAAATCAAGGTGTAGCTGTGCAGAGTTAAATCATTAAAACCCTACTGCAGACTAGTCTTGAATTACATTTGTAGAAACAGTGGATTTTTGTTAAGACTCAAGTAAACGAGTAAGTCTGCAAACTTTGCTAACAGTGAAGCACTATGCACAGAATAGGAGAAAACAATCAAGCGTTTCATCAGCCTTCTTGCATTCTCTTGCCAGAATTTTTAAGCTGTCCTGAATTGCATCAGTCCTGCCGGACATCATTTTCCATCTATAATTTGGAGCCAGATGGAAAATGAATCCACTGTATATTGATAGAGCCATTTCATAACAAGGGAAGACCATTTTGTAATGCGTCTGTGCCAGTGCAGCCTGTAAATCACCCTTTTTTTGGTCTGGTTATATTTGTCTGTAGCAGAAAATGAAACTAGAGTGTCATTAGCAGGGATGACAAAAGCATGTTAAAGGCTCCAGGTAGTTTTTCTTTCTGTTGCAGGTTGGTTAAATGCATTTTTATGTTGTACTTCTAAGATAGAGGCACATCTACAGGTGTCACTGAGAGGACAACATGAGACCTACCAAGTCTCATATTGCACTTACCGTAAAGCCGATGTTTTCCCGTCTCTGTACCCCCCCACCCTGTGCAACTTGCTAACAAGTCTGGGCGCTCTGACCTCAGAGACGGGTCGCAGGCTACAAGAGATGGTGGCACGGGGCATTGGTCTTCTGATAGGATCCATTACTCAAATCCGTGCTAGAAGGTACTCACGCCCAGGGCAGCCTGGTGGCACTGGCTTCTCTCATGTGACATTTCACACATGGCACTTCACCTTCTGGAAGAGCAGAAAACTGATCCCTCCAGAAAGTCTTATGCTTAAGAGAAGCAGTAAGTGAAGAACCAGATTTGTACTTGATAACTGGAAAAGTTCTTTAAAAAAGAAAAAAGTTGCTAATGAATGAGACCTTCTGAATCTTAAAATGTTTAAAGACTGTAGAATTTGGCTAAAAGCCGGGAGTAGGATTTAAAGGCAGGAGCCAAAAAAGTAGTATGTCAGAGCATAAAAAATTCCTGCTTGTGATTCATGGTGGTTGATGGCAAGCCCTTATGTTAGGTGTCCAGAGTCAAAGTGAGGTGTTATAGAGAAAATCATGTAGACTTGGAATCATGTAGTGTCAGGATAAATTGAAAAAACATAATTACAATGCAGGCATGTGATAGAAGATAATCATAGAAAGAATAGGGCTTTTCTCTTGAAAGAGAAAATACTGGACACTTCTTTCAAAAGCTTTATTTAAATTGGACATTGGCAAGCGAAGATGATTCTAGGTACTAGACTGGCAAAAGGCCATGTTCCTGTGATACAGATGTTTCAATAACAATAGCTTCAGACCTGTCACAATTCATTTTTGCCATATATTTTTGAGAGACAGTTAACTTTTCCTCCATTTAACTGTTGCTCCACTTATTGTAGGCAGAAAATCAATGTGTTTTATGCCTGTGCCATTGCTCTAGGAGAAATGCCTCTTTCTTCTGCTGTAAACTCTGCAATACCAACAACATGGGTCCATCGGCTCGCTTTTGAGAAGAAAAAGAATCGATAGAAGCTGGGGCCAAAATTCCCAAGGTCTGAACCTCATCTCTTGTGCAAGTTCTAGCCTGCTGTTTTCAGTGGATTTCCTTCATATTTGCAGAAGGAGACCCCCAGCTCTGTTCTCAATCTTTAATAGAGCAGAAAATTTGTACCTTTTTGCCTTTGTTTCTAACGGTAGGATTTTTCTCGCATTTTGTAGAGTCCTCTGGAATACTCCCCTGTGACTGGGGAATTTTTATTGCCATTGGACTTAGCTGACCAGCAGCATTTTTTTCCCCTTCTGTCTCTCAGGGAAAGCATGCATCTGGTGACTGAAAGCAAACATAACGGTTTTACAAAAATTAGAAAATTGGGCTGCTGCCCACTTGCCAAAACGATCTTTTGTCGTAGCGAGTTCGAGTAGTGTGTTCCTCCGTTCCGCTGTTCTTTTAGATACCATCTTCCTCCAGAAAAACATCTACATTGACAATATGTCAAARGACTCCGTACCAACGGAGCTACTGGGTTAGAAACTCGTCGTGGCCAAGAGCAGACCAGTTGAGAGAAGGTAAATACGAGTAGCGATTGCCAGATTTACAAAACCGTGGTGCTGGGCTGGTACAGCTGGGTGAGCCTGGCCGCGGCCTGCCAAATCTGTGTTGTGAGCTGCGGGGCGAAGCCGTAGCCCGCGGCGCTCTCCTAGCTTGGGTATCTCTGCGCTGCGCTCCGTTTTGTGGTTTAGACGTCCCCCATAGGGATTCGCTCATCCTCRTGTGCAGGAAATGCTTCTCGTTACTTCTCTCGGCCCAGCGAGATTTCCCTTTTCCTCTCCAGAGGAGGAATTCAATCCTTGCTCATTGTTTCTCTGCTTTTGTATGTAAGGAAGCTTTTGGCGTGTTCCAAGGATATGTTTTGAGACTTGAAAGCGAGGCTAAACTTTTTTGAAAGGTGATTATATTAGAAATACATCTTGTCCTAAACTAGTACAAACTGCAGAATTAGGTCAGGCACACCCTGAATATGCGCGTTTCCTGCTTGCTCATATTTCTGAGAATAATTGTACATGGGAATGTTTTTGTCGATTTAAAGGAGTGTTGTCACCTTAAAAATAAGTTGTTTGGAGTTTTATATAAGTCATCGTGGTTACGCTGTGGTTTAGTAAGAGTGGGAGGTTACTAACCATCTGATTCACTCGCTCTGTAGGCTGATCGTTCTTTGTCATTCACAAACTGAACGACGAAGTAAAGTTRCTCACTTCTACTATTTTTACTCTCTTCTTGCCATGCCAGACAACAGTGAAGCAGTGCCTGGGCTGTTGGATGTTACAGGAAAGGGCTCCACTCTAAACGGAATTTGACTGCTCAACTTTTCACGATTTTCTTTGAAGTTCTGTAAAGGTTTTACAAACCCTGACGCCTAGATTATTTTGTAATAGCTCTCTTAATCACAAGGGTAGGGATAAGGACCAAGTAGTAAAATAAAAAGTTAGGAGCCAGCAAGTCTGCGCTGATGTTTTTTTGACCTTTTGCTTCATAAAATGCCCTGCATCTAAATGGGTTTTCTTTGCTGTAAGTGTTATCCTAAGTCTATTGAAGTTTTTCCCTTGCACACATCGCCTACATACTATTTATGTTGGTCTGTGCAAGTTAGGCSTTTCAGCTCCTTAGAATAGCTGTGGGAGAACCATGTACCTTGGGAAATGGTTCTGGATGCTCCTGTGATTCTCTAGGGTGGTGAAGGATAAGGTASTGAAGATCATCCCAGCCTTTTTACATTCCAGGACACTTCCTTCCTTAAGAAATAGGTAGCACAAGCGTCAGCCTGTTTATCTCTGCAAAAGGCTTATAATATGAAGAGTTTATGCCCAAGATGTGGCATTAAATAAAACTTTTAATTTCTGACTTGTGCTTAAAAAAAAAAATAGGAATACACTCCCATACTTTTCTCCCAACAAAAGTGTGGCCCAGCACAAATCGCTGCAAAGATGACTTCACCTCGATAATCCACACAAAGTAACAGAGATGCTTGTTTAGTTGCACAGCTCATTTTTAACATTGGCATATTTGGGAGAGGAGGGACCTGTGTACTCCAAGCCAAGCAAAACCAGTGCTGAGAGTTGGACATAAAATATTACTTTGATCGATGCTGATTTCCTTTCAAAAATATTAYGGCCTATTCAGGAGATAACTCTGATTCTCAGTGCCGAACATGATGCTGGGCTTGATGTTCCTGGGTTCCTGGCTCCCAAAATMCAGCTGGAGGCAATGAGCTGTGGGCCCTCAACTCCTCTGCAAACTGGGCAGCAGGCTGCTCAGGAGCTAAGCATCCCAACAAGCCCRTGGGAAGTAAGGTAGGGGGTTAGTTTAGAGCTCATCACTTCTGTGGCGCTGGCTGATTTTTGCTTACAGCATGGTAGAAACATGCATAGAAACTTGGACCTCAAAGAAGAAGGCAACCTGCTAGTATTCGTCCTGTTAACCGCAAGGTAGTTGTAACACCTAGCTAGTTAGTGGTGCCCATACTCTGACTGGTCCTGAAAATTATGTCCCTTCTTCTGYGTCCCTGCTTTCTGTCATGAAAGACTTCAGTGCTTCCCAGGGCTGTTAGGAGCAGCGAGCAGTTAATATTTGGAAAAAGCTTTGAAGATGAATAGTGCTAATTATTATTTATAGGTATTCATTCTCACCACGGGTAGTCCACCTTGATCCTAGCCATGAAAGGAAACCAGGACATTTGTAAGCTGGTCAGGTTTGAGTGCAGCCTTCTGAAGTCTCACAAACTAGTTTCCCCGCTGGGTTGTACGCGTGATTGCGATGAATTTGTCACATTAAATGACTAGTTTCAGAATTTATTGTACCATCTGGTCGCAGGTAAAGAATGCTGACTTGTTTGCCCCCGTTTTGCAAATGCAAAACATCTCAGGGTTTGGGCATGCCAAGAAGGGATAGCAGGGAGGGAAATGGCGTCAGCCTGGCCCAAGTTTGATGATCAGCAGGGCTGAACGTTCATCTTCCTGGAAAAATCAGACCTGATGCCTCTAAGAACTACTGCAATTGCAAAGAATATGTTTCTGAATCTTCCACCATCTCCGAGAGTTCTAGCACCTTTCACCCATGCTAAAGTTAGTGTAATAGGAAAAAAAAAAAAGAGAGAAAGAAGGTGCCAAAGAGCTGTTTTTTWAAAAATTGCATCTAACAAATTAAGCAGAAAGGAAGAGACTGGGAAAAATAATGTAGTGAGGATGTATCTGATGAAGTCCGAGAAGTGAGGTCTGTGAGATATTACAGTAGAGGATTCTGCTGAGCGGGTTGCAGAGCCTCTTGAACTGTCTGGGCATTTAATTCAAAGTCTAAGGTGATGAAAAGGGATTGCTCGCAAAGTTGCAGATTGCTACGTTCATCAGATCCAGTTTCATCGTTGCGAAAGTGCAGTCGGGACGTGTTTCATGCATGTTTGTTTCATTTAAACATCGCTTATAAGGCAGGCTTCTTGTGAAGTTGTGGAATGTGAGAAACGCTTGATAAAGCTGTTTGCCTCGATCTAAACTGCTCGTTGATCTGATACCCTGCCTAAATTCTCCTCTGAGTAACATATTAAATAATTAAGAGCTTGTTCAGATGATGTAAGGGGAGCTTATTGGCAGACCAGCGGTGATGGAGTACACTCGAAAGAAAGAGGCCTAAGAAATACATTTTATGCTTGTATTTCCTTATCAAACTTTCTTCATAGAGTCCTTCTGAGCTCACAGAGCCAAGTTGAGGGTGTTTGCAGCTTGTCTTTATCAGGGAGCTTGTTTCTATGTAGAAAAGTTGAAAATTTGGGGGGGAGGGTTGTGCAGTTACCAAATTTTGAAACATTTTGGTCAAAAAGTATAGTGTAATTGCAATGTATGCAATTCAGTGAATATGTTTTAAACCACGGCATTGGTTGTGTAAATAGTTTGACACTTGCAGTCTGGAAAACGGTGTGTTTCATTGCAATGATTACGATATATAAAATAGGGTATAAAATATATGTGCTGTATAAAATAGGAGAATGGTTGAGATTTTGTTGCTTGGTTTGAAATTCTCAATTTTGAGATTGATTTAAAAGCTTGATTTTTTGTGTGTGTGTTTTGTACATTATGTGAGGTTGCCTATTTGGGCACCCCTCCTGTGCCCCCAAAAAGGAGGTGTCTGTGTGCCGCCTCGAGGGACTAAGGGCAACTAAAGGCTGCGAGAGGCAGCCTGTGCTTGGGACCTGCGTTAGGCCAGAAAAGAGTGAAGCGGCCCGGAAAGCGTCGAGAGAGGGAGGTTGAACTCGGCCCAAGCTGGGTAATTGGTGTCAGGAGAGCCGCGTAGTGATGCACTGTGTTCTCTTAAATTTCTTGGAACAAAAATGACCCTCCTGGGCCCCTCGCGTTACTGTTCCTACCAGCCAGCGCCTTTTAAAAAAAAAAAAAAAAGTACGGTGACTTTTCAGGTGGTTTTACTGCTGCCAAAAATCTTCCTTCTCATGAATATTACATGAAGCATAAGCAACAGATTTTCTAAAAATATACAGAGGTAATAAGGCTGGCAACTTAGTATTTATTTTGGGAGATGGGAGGAAGGAATTGTTCTCCCCATTTGTTGGTCTCTCTCTAATTAAGAGTGAAATGCTTGYGCTGATTTCCAGTAATGATGAAACCTGCCGCTGAACTGCTCGTTAAGGCCTTCGTCCTCAGCAGGCCGTGGCCAGAAAGCTCGCCGACTCTGATTTGCCATTTTGTTGCTTTATTAATGCTGTATTTTATCTGGTTTGTTTTTAGCTGTGCCGGTGTTTTGCTGCGCTTTAGAGATGGCACCCGCAGGCGCCGGAGTCTTCATTCTCTCGAGAGAAAGACACAGGGCAATTGTTCGGCAGGGGGGAAATTGGAGAAAATTCGTTAATGAGGAAATTGGTGGTTTTATGGTTGAAAGAGTGAAAAGAAACACTTGAAGCCTGGAAAGGAGAGTTGTTTCTTGTCCAAGGCAATAGCAAGAAAAAAACAGGCCAAGGGGAGAAGGAGGCAGAAGAGAGCTGTTAGAAGATACAGAAGAGTTGAGTGACATGAGAGCAGAGAAAGGGAAGAGCCTTAAGAACAAGAAAGATGAATTTAGCTTAGTGTGAAGGGGCAAAACGGGGCAAAGATGTCTCTAACCATATGCAGAAAGGACATTTAAGAGTAGAGTACAACGGGTCAAAGCATCGTGTGTATCGGCCTGAGCCAGGGTGTGATGGACGTGAGGCTGCTGCAGGCGTGGGTATTCAATGCGATATCAGTATTTATTGTAGGACTGTACTGGGTTAAATATTGGGGGTGAATCAAGAAATAGGAAGACAAAACAGTGACTGGAAGCAGAGCACCTCCTAGTCAAACCTCAGGGTGGTGAAGAGAAGAGTGCCTGGGCTGTTAACTGGGAAAACATTAATGTTCAGGCTATAGCCAAGTTACCGAGCTTGTTTTGCCAGTGCTGGGAATCAAGAGGTTCATAAACATTTTTAAAGGGCTCTAGTAGTCTGGAGGTCAGGCAGTTGCCAGGAAGATATTTGAAGGAACACGCATGTCATCTAACTACGTCAGTGGTTTTAGACTGACTTTGAAGAAACTGGAGGCTTATAGGTAAAATAGACCCTTGGTTGCTTTAAAACCTTTTTTTTTCCTTTTTCCTCTCAAAAGGTTAGTGTAGGGGTGTAACTAGCATCGCAAGCCTCTCTGAAACCCAATTAAGTAACTGAATAAATGCCTCTTGACCCTGAGGGACTTTGCCTGCAGTAAAAGATACAGGGATTTGAGCTGCATTGCCTGGGAATTTCTTCCAACACTAACACCCTGGTATTTTCTCTTCTAGCTCTTCTCTTAGGAAGCGCAGCCAGCTCCTCGCATCACGGAGACCCAGCATGAACATTAACTGTGCTGGTGGGACAGGCTGGTCAAGAAATCTGGACTCCAGTTGCTCTGTGGAAAACGTAACTGTAGCAGTTCATGAGTCAGAAGAAAATAACGTGGTGCTAGGAGGTCACAGCCCCTCTTCAGGTCCGAGGTCTGAGGGTGAGGATAATGTGTGTTTACCTTAGAGCAATCTTTAAGGTAGATTTTTTTTTTTTTTGCAAGGTGTTATGTTCTTGCAAAAATGCCAGTGTCCCGAGGCAGCTCGTGCTGATAAAGCTCACTTGCAGCTGGGGAGTGCAGAATATATATGTCCTACTTTGCCAGGCTGGTGGAAAAGACAAAGGTCTAGGTCCTGCTGTCTTGGCAAGATGGGCATAGCCTGTCCAGCCCGCAGCTCCTCCCAAGGTTGTCCCTGAACAGATGAACCAAAACCAGCTGGACTGTGCTGATGAGCTGTGTGACCCCATGGACCAGGCATCAAGCACTGCTGGTCAAAAACACCTCAAGGGTGACGTAGTCATTATCCTAGAGCGTGGCGCGTTTCCCGCATCTGTTTGGGGGGGTGTACTTATTCCTGGCCTTGTCTAATTTCTGTGCTCCTGCTCTTTATCCCTTGCATCCATCATGCTTTAACAAGGGGTGTTAAGCACCATGGATTGTTGGGAAGGTTTTTATCCCAAAATCCAACTGCTGGCTCAATTTGAAAATGCAGCATAGCCTTCTGCTGTATAACGTTACCCTAAAAGTTAAGTATATGTTGATGTGTGACTCTGTTTTCTCATTACACTAGGAAGTTTTAGTATTAAATGATGTTTTCTAATAAATTACATTTTGTCCTTACACTGTTTTTCTCTTGTGTTTAGATCCTGAATGCCGACACGCTGCTTGCCTGGTGAGTCCCCAGATCAGTAGCATGTTGTCTGCTTCTGAAGACACGCACAACTGTCATTTCCAAGACGGGAATAAAAGACAGCCAGAATATTTTAATACCCAAGAACGCCATGGAGGCAGCACTTTGTCTTCAAGCATCAGTTCGCAAACACAGGCTCCGGAGAAAGTGACGCTTGTGGTAGATGGCACTCGATTTGCAGTGAATCCGCAGATTTTCACTGCTCACCCTGATACTATGCTGGGAAGGTGAGTGATTTCTGCCATTTTCAGGACACTTCAGGTGGGTTGAATGTTTGCTAAAATGGAATAAGAACATACTGTTTGTGTTGTGATCTCATCCATATTCATAAGCTAAGCAAGGTTGGGCTTGTTCTACACTGGGCAGTGAGGCCTTGAAAATATGATTAGATGTAGAGAGAAGTCGGTAGATTTCTAGGTAACGCTCTCCCTTCGGTCCAAGTATTTCAACCAATGTGCACTTTTAGCTAGATGTGGATTAATTTTACCTTCTATCCAAGTGTTTGCCGTGTTCGTGAGCAGCACATCTGTTTGCAGCTGATAACTTCCCTTCTAGAATGGAGAAAATGATAATGCTCCATTCCCCTCCTTCTGTTAACTTTTGATATTCTCCCAAGAGAGAAGTTGCTCAATTCCTTCTAACGTGGATTAGACTCTGGAGCCTGTTGATGCAGCTACTAAGAGGAAGCGTTCATTTTTCCGTATTGCCGACCATCACCCTGTCTCTGACCAAAGGCAGCCTAGTTCTGTTGGGTTACTGACCTTTGCGCAGGTCAGCGTGTAAAGCAAGTGGTCAAAAGCCATGTGATGGTTATGTTGCGTAGCCTCAACGGAAGGGCTTTCTTGCCAGGGAGTTTTCTGACCCAGGGTTGAGTGGTCTGTTCCTCTGAGCTGTGGCTCGTTCCACAGAACGAAGCAGCTTTAGCAACAGTCTCAGAGTCCAGCTGTTGTAGGACCTAGCTGAGACAGCTCTTGTGCTTGCTTATTATGCAACAGATTTGAGTATTGGCTTCAAGTTACTGTATACCTGCGATACCGCTGGTTTTGTTTAACCTCAGCGCTCCGATTGGTTTCTAGCGTGGATGCATTTACATTTACTTGTGCATTTATGTAGACTTTTATCTGTTCAGAATGTTTGGACCAGGAAGAGAATATAATTTCACCCGGCCAAATGAAAAGGGAGAATATGAAATTGCAGAAGGAATTAGCTCAGCTGTGTTCCGGACTGTGCTGGTAAGATGATGTTTGCAGATGGGAAAAAACCAATTGGTTTGTCAAGTGTGCAAAGCTGATGCATCTCCCAGGCAACTGTGTATCCCCTGGGACATATTCTTTTATTATTGTTTTGTGTTGCGCTAAAAATTCATAGTAGATTTTGGGATGAATCAGCATTTCAGATATTTGCTCATGTTGCCTTTTACCTTTCTTGTGTCACGCTGTTGTAGTTCCTGAGCTCTGTCCTGGCCTCATGGTTGCATGTAAATGCATATTGCGTATGGGATGTTATGAAACCCCATGTCATGGGAAAAGTTTTAACTGGAGTTCAGTTTGTCAGACCCAAGAGAATCTGCCAGGGGACATAGATTCTTGGACAAACAGGGCTGTTTCTACTCTTCACACAGCTCTTTATTTCCCCTGTAACTAGCAAATATTGGTTAACAGAACAAAAAGCTAATTGAAAATGAGTGATGTCCAAGCTGTTCTGAATTTTCTTTCCAAAACTTGTCCTTTTTATTTGCAGGATTATTACAAAACGGGGATCATTAACTGTCCTGATGGGATTTCAATCCCAGACCTTCGAGACACTTGTGATTACCTCTGCATCAACTTTGACTTCAACACAATCAAATGTCAAGATCTAAGTGAGTACAGAAAGAAATCATTTCTGAGGAGATCTGGATGGTGTGGAGTGCTCTGATCCTGATTCAGTGCACTTTTTAATCATGTGCTTTAGTTTAAACATGAGGGTAGTTCCACAGACGTCACTAGGACTGGTGTACACATTGCACTTAAACTAGTTCCTTTTTTGCTACATGAAACCAAAGTGAAGTGATTGAATCCCGTAGAATGCAGACATCTTGCTCAAAAAAGCAAACTGAAGTTGTAAAACTCCCTCTCCGCCTCTGTTACAAGAGGAGGCTAGAAGAGCTTGCTGTTACAGCCAAGCAAAATGAAGGCTAAAAGAGTTATAACCCCTGTCTAAAATATACCAGAGAACAGTGAATAATTTAAGCTGAAGAATGATGGGCAGAGCAGGCACTAAAGAGAGAGAGGTCAGAAAGCAGTAGAGAGTTCCTAGTCATTGAAGAAATCTGATTGGGAACAGCTTTTTGGGGATGCTGGCAGGCAGAAAAGTACATTTATGGAAGGTGCTATATTGAAATGTGGCATATGGTATCATAGCACAGGCCTTGGTGGCATTTCCTCTGATGAGTGATCACAGAGAAGGCAGAAAATGTGGTTTCAAGTACAGAAATTGTTGCTGAAAATTTCAAGTTAGGTATCATAATAAATTAATTATTCAGTCTCTGTTATCTCACTGTATTGACTGAACCTTGCCGTTTTTTTAACAGTGAAGTAATGGTCCTACAGTGTAATTTGCATCCCATTTTAAATGCAATCTAATGTACATGTTTTTGCCACTTCTGGAGCTGGAGACAATTGATGCATCTGAACGTATGTTTGTTAAGGAGTTTGTCTAAAGAATGAGAGCTGTGCTCTTGAAGGTGCCAGGAAAGTGAAGAGCTGGGACATGTTTTCATATTGTGGGGGGGAAAAAAGAAAAAGCTCATCATGTGATTCATGTCTTGTTAGGTGCTTTGCTACATGAGCTGTCCAATGATGGTGCTCACAAGCAGTTTGATAGCTATCTGGAGGAGCTGATTCTGCCTATAATGGTGGATAGTGCCAGGAAAGGGGAGCGTGAATGCCATATCGTCGTGCTGACGGACGAAGACACAGTGGACTGGGATGAAGATCATCCACCTCCGATGGGAGAGGAGTACTCGCAAAGTAAGGGCTCTCTGTTGATGCTTAAGCGCACGTCAGGTCATGGTGACTCAGCTGTGGCAGCTGCTTTTCTCTTTTCCTGCACGTGCACCTGATACAGCAGCTCCTGGCTCTGTGCTCAGTGCACGCCCAGGTATCTGGGCCTTTGGGAAGAACCCAGCGCCCAAGCAGCAGTGCTCCTCTGGGTAGGGAAGAGATGCTGGCAGATGGAGTCCTGTTCTGCGCGTTCCTCCTGAGCTGGCCGCGGCTAGAGGCAGGATAGCTGGCTAGTTGGAGCTCTGGTCTGACTGGCTGCGGTGGTTCTTATGGACAGCACTCACTGCGTCCCTTCCTTTTGTTTGCCCTCTCCTCCTCAGCCTTTCCCTGGCTCCCTAGTGAGTGAATACTCTTTGCTTTACACACCCATCAAATTCCAGATGGGGGCAAGGCCTGTGACTTCAACACAGCTAGCAATACAGCTTTTTCCAAGTCTCATTCTATCCAGACTATAACATGTATCAATACCCTCCCACCAAGGAAGTTCAGCTAATCCCAGTGATGAGAGTAGATACATGAAGCAGTTCTGGGAAAACAGACCTGTTATTTTGGCACCTCCATAGCTGAGCATGTCAGAAACAGGCAAAAGGTCCGTCCTTGTAGTTTCTAATCACCCTTTTTATTTCTCAAGTCCTTTACAGTTCCAAGCTGTACAGATTCTTCAAGTACATTGAGAATCGCGATGTTGCAAAAGCCGTATTAAAGGAACGGGGTCTGAAAAATATTCGCATTGGCATTGAAGGTAAAAGTATTTCCTCAACCACGGAAATTCTAAAATGGGTCACTCCGTAGTCAATAAATCCTGCTTTCCTATGAATTTGTGCCCAGGGAGACCTCCAATGTGGATTCTTTGGTCTCTAATAAAGGTTGACCTTCCCCTGAAGACTTTCTCCAGGCAGGGGTACTAAGAAGTCTCTCTGTTTTATCACACATTGAAGCTAGTAGAAACTTGGTATCTTCCTTCACCTCTGTCATGTTTTGTTGAAATTGGCCAGGTTGTTTAAAAGTTAAGGGGAACCGATAGCTCCGTAGTGCCAATCTGAAAGCTTTCTGTCCTTAGGACCGAGCAAGCAGAAAAGGGGAATCACACTTCCACCATTCCTGCTGGTCCAAACGTTTACCTAGGGAGCTTAGAGAATCTTGTGTGCTCTCCTGGGGAAGACTATCTCATTTTTATAGTAGTTGTTTGCTCACATAATGGCTAACACTGTGCAGCCATTGATCGTAATGGCCACACACAATGGCTGCGCCCTCATTCTGGAGGAAAGAAAATAGTTTTTCACAAGCCGGTAGTGGTAAATGTGGAATATGAGCATTTGTCTACCAAGTTCCCCTGTGTCCCCTGGTCACTCCTGTCTGGCCATTCTTCTGAGACCCAGTTGTCTCTTTGTGCAAGTCAGAAGAGCGTGGTGCACTGACTGGCTGTCTGTGTTTTCAGGATATCCCACCTGTAAAGAGAAGGTGAAGAGGAGGCCTGGGGGCCGGTCGGAAGTGATATACAACTATGTTCAACGGCCATTCATCCAGATGTCGTGGGAAAAGGAAGAGGGCAAAAGCCGTCACGTCGACTTCCAGTGTGTTAGGAGCAAATCTCTAACAAACCTAGTCACTGTGGGTGATGACGTTTCCGAGGACCATGAGATACTAATGCATCACCCCCCACAGGTAGATGAACTRGACAGGCTAAACGCACCATTCTCCCAAATGGCTGTTAACGATCTACCAGATTAGTCTTGGCTCAGGGCGGATAGGCCTACTTGATCTGGAAACATCTCAGCATAGTTTCATCCCAGGTGATGGAACACAACCTCACACAAGGTGCTTTATCCTTGTTCATGCTCTTACTACGTTGTCTTATTTCAAGCATGTTAATAAAGAGCCACACTCCCTAGTCTAACTGCAATCAAAAGCAACATCTCCTCAAACAGAAAGAACTGATGCTGTTTGCTTCCACTACAAAAGCTTCCAGATTGGTGGGTGCCGAATCTTTTACATAAACTTCTAAAAGAAGAGCAGAAGTATTTAGAATCTCCTTGTCTGATATGGGAGAGGAAATTCCAGGCCTCTCAAGACAAAGCTTTCCTTTACTTTTAGGCACTTAGGTTTGCTTTTGTGATAATCAGTTACGAAGGACCGAACATCAAAGCAAGACAGATTACACCCTTTCATCATGCAGCAGAAATGTAGCACTGTTGTGACAGCAAAATACTGAGGGTGGGGGAATCTGTTTACAGTGCCACCTGGCTTTGCATCCAGTGTGGTGTACTGCTGTTCTCGGGAAAGATGGAACTAGTTTAATAGGAAGCGTGTGCCTGTTCACAGGAATTTCCCCGTATATACTTCTGCATAAGAGGGAATCGCACTGTTTTTAGGGATATTGTTTCTGTTAAATTCAGTAAAACGAGCAATCATGCTGAAGGAAAAAGCCAAAAAAAAAAAAAAAAAGACTGTAGCTGATATTTTACAAACTAAGTAAATCTGTTTAGTAGCAAAATAGATGTAATAAGCTCTCTAGAGGTGACTGTGCATGTTAAAGACTTGCAGTTTTCTTCTCCATCCCCCTGCTAAGACAAAAGCCAGTGGAGGAGCTCTCTGTACAGGCAGGTTAATAGCCAAGTAAAACCTTGGTCCCATCAGCCTTAGTCAAAGTTTCTACTGACTTTCCAAGGAGTGCTCAGCTCACAGGGCCCATTGCAGCTTTGAAAGGCCAGCTGCCTTCTTCCCGGTTTGGAACTGATTGGACCATTTTGCTGTCAGGCAGGTAAGAAATATCAATAATAAAGCAGCCTTCAGGAGGGAAAATGCATGTATCTGGGAACAACTCTCCACTGCTGCTCTGAAGATATTATAGTCTGCAGTTAAGGCTTTGTTCACTTTGGATTCAGGTCCGAAGGAGCTGTGACCACAAGTATATGATGGTATAGATGTCTTCCAAGCTGGTTTAGCTTAGCTAGTTATTGTAGAGACTAGCTGGTCCTGCGCCTGCAGCATGAAGTTTCCTGTAGACTTGCTTAACCCACAGATTAGCTCACAGTGTTCAGTGCTGCCAGGTTAACTGGAATGGGCCTGCCTTACACAGCTATCATTTCTGATGGCAGTGTAGATTTTCTGTACCCAAAGTAGAGTCATAGCCAACTTAGGCATGATGCTGGTGCAAGGAAAATTTGAAAGCCTTAAAAACAAATACATAAAAGGAGAGAGAGAGAGTTCCCAAGCAAAGTTCCCAAGTTCAGGTCAGTTCTGCTCTTGCAGTTGACTGCTATTAAACCTGTACCAATTAGACATCGAGTTACCTGGTCATCCTTAGCAAAATAGAGGCAGGTTATCAGTCTGCCCCTAAATATTTAATCCTTTGTTGTCAGGGTTGCTGCTTCAAGCAGGTTTTCATTGTTCTTTAAAGATCTGTCTGCAAAGTGTAAGATAGACCTAATAGTGAAGATTGTTACTGTTTTGGTGCTAAGGACATTTGTTTTTCTCTGTGTAAGTAACATGACAATATCAAGCACAAGTTACCTTACAGATTTATGAATGCTACTTTAGTTAAAAAGCAAACAAAATCATCTCTGCCAGTGCATACACTTGCTGATGTATTTAGTTCCCATCTGTATGGGTACAGGTTCCGTTATTTGCAATATTTCTGTTCTTAGCTTCTTTCCTAAGTGCAGCAAATAGATTTCTTCTTTTTATAAGTGCCTATGGGAAGATTTCCAAAAGTGCTTAAGGCCCAACTGAGTGTCCAAGGAGTTTAGATGCCCAGGTCCCCCTGGCAACTTTTGAAAAATCCTCCTGCTGTGTCTTCAGATCAGGATGGAGAAGTGTCCTTAAGTGTCTGCACAGAGGTGATGTAGATGGTGTGCAATCACTTTCCATTGTTTCTCTAGATGAGTTTCTAATTTTATAGTAGAGAAAGGTAGATGTATGGAACATTAACCTTCCAGCTAAGGGCTGGACCAAACCCATTACTTGCCTTGGTGATGAGCTGCTCCCCTAAGTCAAGCAAAGGCAGTGGTGAGATTGCCCACCCAGCAGTGATGGAGCTTGACCCCAGGCCCTATGGGTTTTATATTGTGTATTTATTTATTTAGCAGTGTAGGTTTTRAGTAAATGTGTATTGGTATTGACTAGCTGGCTTGGAATTGGAGTTTACACATGTTCTGCTCTATTGACCTGGATGTGCATGTTGTTGAGCACTACCCTACACCTCCTGACCTGTGTCAAGGCGCCAGATGCTGAGCATCTGCCATTGACAGCACCTTATGGGATCTGACAGCTAAGTATCATATTCAGGCACCACAAAATCCATCAAGTGTCTGTCCCCAAGCCCAGTGTTTCTTCCTAGCGAGGCCTATCAGAGGATACAGTCAGCTTGTTAGAAGTGGTGACCCCAGGCACTACTGGAACAGGACCTTGACTGGGGGTTAAAGCCTCTCAATGCCTTGCAGTGACTTAGTACTCTGTGTAACTGGTCCTTCAGCGTGGGATGGAGGGCTACGACTTCCATGCTTTACATGCACTGTTTTGCTGACACTCCAAAAAGCCACTATACTTTATTGGCTTTCCCAGGTAATTAAAGATTAATTTAGGATTTTATTTTTTTAGTAGAGCAACTTCTGTTGGAATGCTAAATCAAGCTGAAAAAATCTGCATTTACTTTCCCCCCTTTCTCTCATCGTCACCTACCATTCAGGTACAAGGTCAAGTTCTGTGTTGTTCTAGCTATACTGAAGTGTTACCCGTGGTATTTACAAACCCCTGCAGATGTACGGTTTCTTTTCTGTATTAAAGTATAAATTATATGTGGCTTGTTTGGCTCTCTTAAAATTATTTTAAATGTGGAGTAGGAGAATGGATAAGGAGGTGGACTGCTAGAAGGTTTTGTTTCCTTGCTTCATAAAGTAGATGTGATTTGTGACACAAAGGTCTTGGAATTACGGAGAGCCTGGACCCCGGCAGCAACCTAGCACAGCAGCTGCACAGAAGTGTGACTACCTATCACACTGAGGACCTCGAGAAAGTTTACCAAGTCACTGCGCTGACATTTGGAAAGCAGCACATAGCACAGGTATGAGACAATACTACTTAACCCACAAATTATGCAGCATATAAAACAGGCCCCGGCGCTATTTTTGGTTAGCGTGCTGTGAAAACATCTCTTCTGCCTACTTCTGTCTTTGGAAGAAAATAGCTTTGGAGCGGGTTTGGCAAGTCTGGTTTTTCTTTCCATCTTCAGTATTGGACATGTTTCAAGGGCTCTTTTGCTGAAGCTTGAGAAGGGGGTTAGAGTTTGCGAGCAAGGTGATAATCCCATTTGGGATTAAGTGGAGTTACTGAGGTTGGTGGTGACATAAACTTGTACTCACAAGTGGAACTGGCAAAAATGTGAAGTTGATTTTGGCCTGTTATGACCCTTCAGTTTTTCAACCAGTTCATATCTTCACTTCCACCACCACTTTTCTCACTGCTTATTATCCCTTTTAAAAATAGAAACAGGAAAGGATAAAAACCAACTTGTGCTGAAGCTGGTAAACTGAAGTGACATTTATGCAATGCAGACACTTAGGCATGAGTAAGGCCAGGGTCACCCCCCCCCCCCTTTCGCCTGCCTAGAAATGCTAAAATCTTCTGAAGATCAGCACTGCCTTTCATCTTTAACAGGGTGTTTATTCTTCCTATGTCTGCTGTGCATCTTTAGGAAATGCAGTCTTGAACCTGTGTTACCTTAGTGGTCTCGTACACAAGCAGCTGATTCTGGAAACACTTTCAAGCCTGTCACTGATTCAAAAGAAAACCTTCCCCAAGAGGGATTCCAGTTTGTAAAAACAAAGCCCGTTAGCAAAATGGTGTTTACTTAAGAGTTTTATTTACACAACACAATGCAAAGATTGTTCCATAAAAAGTTGGCTCCCCCAGCATCGCACACGACATCTGCCAAATTTTACAGTGCAATTTAGTAACAGCTTTTAATTATTTACAGAACACTTTCAACTTACACGTTAAGGCAGAGTCAGGGCACAGTGATAAGAAACACTTAAGTGCAGTTTGGTGCTAGGCATGATACAGAGATGAACTGGCAGCATAACTCACATTCAGATCCACTGGAAATTTAGCTTGGAATTACTCCTGGAAAATCCAGTTGGAAAAAATGCAAGAAAACAGCTGCTTGCAGCTTAAAAGAAAAGAGCTAAAAGATACTTTGACCTTGATTTAGCAGCTAATGAAAAATATACACACAAACCAGCTAATAAAAATGTCTGGCTAACATGTAGGGGGGATGGAACAGGCATACAGAAGTCTTACGCTGTTAGCAGTGAAGTATGGATCCTAGGAACAAGACACTACTCTTTACAGATGTTTACCAACACTAGGAAATAGGAAGCAGGCTTAGGAGGCAACTGTGAGAGAAAACCTACCCCTAGAAAAGGATGTCCAGGACTCCCAGAGGAATGGACTCGTACTGAAAGACAACAGAAGTGAGGTACCCGGCTGCTCTTTGTGCCTTTGAAAAACTTTGCCTTTAACTCAAAAGGTGATAATATGAAAATAAAAAGTAAACAAGTTGAGATTTTAGAAGACAGTTTAAAAAACATGCAGTAAAAATGCATAATACATATTACTATATTTTTCCCCCACAGCAAGTTATCACAATTTATAATTGTATAGCTTCTCTCATCTTTGGTATTTATAAATAAAACTACCAGTCCCTTTAGTAAAGGGCTAATAATGCAACTACTGTCTCAAAATCATTTACTCCTAATCCACAGCAGCTTTAAAGGGTTTTGATTTTTAAATTTTAAGGCAGTAACTAAGCTGTTAGGAATTGAAAGAATTGTTTCGATATTAACAGCTCTTAATTTTCCAATGGTTTTTCTAAGGCAACATTTTCACATGGTTGAAAGAAACCGCAGGATAAGGAGATAGAGCAGTTTGAGAAGTAGGTATCAGTTCTTCCTTAAAAAAAAAAAACTAAAAAAGGGGAGGGGGGAGTAGATGATATTACTGACTAGTTGATGAAGAGCCTGATCCTATAAATCATTACTTCAGTTAGCCCTTATTCTTATGAGTAGCCCCTACTGACTGCAGTGAGCCTGGTACTTATATTAAGGCTATTCTTGCATTTCAGCTTTGTCGGATCCAACTAGTATCTAAACTGCTTATGGCAATTCACTTAACTCCTACCACACATACAAAAAGCACAAAGGGGGTTCAGGGAGAGGACGCTAACACGTTATCACCCAGCTTTAGCTATGTACAGTACTTTCACCCCCCACCCCCCCAATCAGTCCTTCATGATGGCACTTGATTCAAAAGACATCTAGGTAGAAATTCCCTGAAAGCACCTATTAAAAAAAGTTTCACTACAATCCCGTTCTCTCTCACTTGCTAACTTAGAAAGTTAGGACTAAATATAACTGAAAGCCACCATATCACTTTGAAACACTGCTTTAGTTTAGTTTWGTTTTGTCTGTGCTATGTACTTAGTGTTCAGCACCAATAAAAGTTCACAAGAATGTGAAACAGTTCAAATTGATACATGCTTTTAGAAATCTCATTAAATTAAAAAAAATAATAATTGCAAATTAAAGACTGGTACCAGTTAGGCCCAAAGGTTAATGTCACCTGCCACTGGGAGTGCAGAGCTAACTACAAAACAGGTTCAAAGTGGAGCTCATGCTTATAGAGGGGAATTACCAAAAGCTCAACTGAGGCAGAATCCTCCCCCCAAAATGCAGTCGCTTTCTGAGAAAAGTTTAGGCAAAGAAAGGCACTTTGGGGCGCTCCCGGAGAGCGTCCTGATCATGACGGAATGTGCTTTTATAAATKACACGAGGCAATAATCAGAGGGACATGGTGGGTCCCACATCCCAAAACCGACCCCAGGAGGCACTGTCTCTTTGGAACSCTCCAGGGACAGATGGTTCAGCCATGACAGCAAGAGGAACATGGGAAGGAGAAGCCAGACATGCCACCATCAGCAAGACTTTTAAGGAAGAATGTGATACTGCTCTGATGGAAACCAAGAGCAAAAATGCCACAGAAGTTGGTGTCATCTTTGAAAGTGATGAAAATGCAGCAGATACTAAGAGTGGCCAAAAGATGGCAGCAGCAGGAGCAGGAAGCCTCATGGCTGACCCAACTGTACACATTATGCCCACCAATGATCAGGTTAAATGAATTTYCCTCCCTCTCTCTGCCCTAATTCCAGATCCACTTGTGTTACCAGCTGCAGTTTTTATTATCTGCATTGTTTGTATATGCGTCCTTCGATGCAGTAACCAAAACTTGTTGCGCTTTGTGGCAGAAGAGGCCTGTTTCTCTTAGCACTGCTTAGGAAGAAAAAAAAAAAAGTTACACAATTTTTTAATTTAGAAAAATATTAAATGGCTTGAGGGTTGCTGTCTTAGTACCAAAAGTAAAGTGCACCGCAACTTGAGGCCATTGCAATAGAGTYGAGAAATGCTATTAAAAGAGGCTTCCAAGTAGCATTATAAAAAACAGCACTACAAACTAAAGTTAAGGCAATATAAGTTGTGTCCTTCTGCTAGATAGTTTACTGGAGAGTTGTCTACCTCAAGCTTTAATTATTGCTTCATTTCCTCTGTACTAAAGTCCTTTGTCACTGGGAAAACAGTGCTGGCAGAATTGGCAGACTGAGTATGTCACTTAATGCAGGACTTGCAAAACAGTTGATACAAACATCACGCGCTTTACAACGTCAAAGTAAAGGCTTGCTCTCATCTCCTGATGAACTGTACAATCTGGCAAAGAATTCACAAAGAAAACAATCTCTTGCTCCTGAAGCAGCAAAATGTGCTTGCAGCACAGATGACAGCAACATTTTGTGGAAGTTTCCAATGGCGCAGAAAGAACAAATCCTTGGTAATAACCAGGGTGCGTAACAAAACCAGCTYCTGAAATTTTCTCCAAGAGTCCATAGCCCTCATGTTTTCTTTAAAAAAGAAAAAGTTCTTTTACGGGTAGAAGCCCGAAGTAAAAAAATGAAATTCCAAGGCTCAGAAGAAGTCCCAGGTAAAGACTTATTACTTTCCTGCTTTCATATAGGATGGTATTGCTCCTCGGGCTGTCAGACCCTCAAAACGCTTGTAGGTGTAATTGATAAAAACCCAGTCTTTGTTCTTATAGTCAGTCTCTGGGTGGTTGCTTGTGGCCACTGTTAAGACAAAGAGAGAAGAGTTACCGCTGGAAGTCTGAAGTTTATTTTCATACACCACACTAGATTTGAGGGGAGGAGAGAATACTTTAAAAAAAGAAACACCCTAGATATCTAGGCAGAGCAGTTCAGTTCTGTTCTTCAAGCCCAACCCAGAAGAACTGCCGTGGTGTGTGGTTTTGAATAGCTTTTGACACAGAGATACAAGGATCCTCTGAAGAYTTTTACACCAAACCATACCATCCCTTTCTGCTCCCCCCACCACGCTAGGGGTTAGATATGCTAGCAAGAGCTCGGGCAGTGCCCAGAGGTGCTACCTCGCAGCGCCGGGCTCACAGGGCCTGCTGAGCTCACAGCTTCCTGGGAGCTCTGCTATCCCTCACAGATGCCCTTCCTCAGAGGGCTCCCAGCATCATTCCCAAGTCCGCATGCCATCTTCTGCTACCCAAGTTACAGCTCGCAGGCATCTGCATCACCAGACTACCAGCTAACAATTTGATCATGATACTAAATCTAGCATCTGCTATTTTAAGCCTCACATATACACCCTGACAAATTAAATACCTRTGGCTCTATGGAAATGAACAGTAACAGCATGGAAAGTATCTCAATACTATACTAACTGTTATCTTATCTCTTACAACATATATCTAAAGAAAGCCAATGCAGTTATCAAGCACTTCTACATTGCACTTCTGACTTAATATTAAACCAGAGTTATGAGTAAGGCAGAGGAAATAAGAGGCGCATGAAAGAGCCAAGAGGATGTGTCATGGATTTAAGTACAAAACAGTCTTCTAATGCCATTTATGCTTGTATCTATCTGCTGCAGTGAATCAGCAGACCCTCACGAGCTTGACCCCTCATCCAATTTCCTCCAAACTCAGTGTACAGAAAGCCTTGCAGGGTTTAGCCACTACCAGTAAATTAACATTTGTATCACTCCAAAACAACATAATTAACTCTCACTCTGAACTTACTATTGCTTCTTAGTAGATCTAGTAAGACTACTTAATAGTAAGATCCTACTTACTACTAAGATCTTGGGATTCTCTGGTGACAAGAAAGTTGCATTATTCTACTGGAGAAGAAGAAAGATCGTTTACATGCAGAATCAAAGCATTTACCTGTTGGCTTAAGGATATCAGATTCTGGGAATTCATCGAAGTTTGAGGTGTCATCAATGCTTTTAATTTCTATCGAAATTGCAGCAGGTCTCTCTCTGCCAAGAAGAGCAGATTCAGCATTAGGATTTTAAAGGCAGAAGAAAGCAGGATTCAAACACGTTCTATTTCATAATAGACTCAAAGACTGAAGGTACCTAAACCTTAGCAAACTTGGATCGAGGCCCAAACTACTCTCACCCACGCCTAGATACCATACAGAACTCCTCCCATGTCAGTCAAGCTGCTCATTTCTGCTGAACAGGACTAGCTTTAAAGAGTCAATACAGAAGAGCAGCTGCCTTTTCTGCAAGGCATCTTACCTGATATGCTCCCAATCAACCCCTTCAAAGAACAGGTTACTCTTTATTTCCTCCACACCAGATGCACCAATTCTGTGCTCCCATTCACAGCAAAATCTGGGATGGAAGGAAGAATGAAAATGAAGGAAGAATGAAAACGAAAGCATTCCATTTAGAAATGGAACAGCTTTCTGAGCTGATGCTCCTACAGTTTCTTAACACCCTATAAATGGAGAAGGTTAAGAACTCCCACTTCAAAAACAACATACAAAGTTATGGTCAGGAATGTCATGTCAAATGCTGCAATTAAGATGCAGTATTCTTTCATGACAGAGTCATGTGCCTTTTCAGGACCAGTATAAAGCAGGAAAACATATAAAGCCTAACAAGCTAGACATTTATATTTTTGTCCTGAGAACAGATTAGTGATTGAAAATATTAGGTACATGGAGGAAAAAAAAAAAAGAAAAAAAAAAAAAAAAGGAGCAAGAGTCAGCATGCACTGGGATACATTTGTATGCTCCAGTGCATACAACGTCAAAACCATTCCTATGTTATGAAGCTAGCTCTGGCAAAAAGATTTAGTCACTTCCAAGAAAAGCTTGCAGAGAAGCTAAAGAGCAGAAACATTCAGATTTTGCCAAACCAGCAGCACTTACAGGGGAGCTCAGCTCCTTTTTAGCACAGTTCAGTCAGGGCTCCACTAAATTAACTCAGACACAAATATATTTGATTTGGGAGCTCAGCAGTTGATGCATGTGCATAGCAAGGTAAGTAGCACTCTTAAGCATCAGTTTTTTTAATGTGAAACCAGATATGAGAGGTATTTAGTACAGTTTGCATGACAAGAAAATTAGCAATAAATTAACTGGTAAACCTTATGACTGGCACCTTAAAATAAGATCCTTTGCTTTATCAGATATCGGAACTTCTGGAGGAAACGTGAGAGTCTCTTTCCAATTCATTACTTTCTTATATGTTTCTTGAGGAGTCTCAGAACAGAAAGGCGGATAACCTGAAAAGAAATAAAAATATTATCTTGTATAAAGCAAAAATAGTTCCTGTAACTACTGAAATCTACACTGCACCAGTTAGAACACACCTCAAAAACCATGCAAGGAGCGAATGCTTTGAGACTGACCACAAGCACACAGAGACAGCTGATATTCTACAATTCCTGCTTCAAACTAGCGCACTGCCTATTTCTTACCAATTAACATCTCATACATGATGACCCCAAGTGACCACCAGTCACAAAGCTTGTTGTATCCGGTCTGCATGAAAACTTCAGGAGCAATGTAATCTGGGGTTCCCACAGTAGAAAAAGCCTGAAACAAATAACCTTCAGTTACATATCTTTAGAGAAAACTGCCTGCTATGGAACTGGGAGCTTATGCAAAAATGGTCATTTTGAAGACGACTCCAGATTCTCCGTTAAACCTTTAGCAAAGGTGTTTAGAACTTTTATTTCAAGATATGTAGAAACAAAGTCAACATGTTCATGTGAAGGAGTCTGAAAACACCTTCAGAGAAATAGGGAAAGTTATCATTGTCTACATAGAGCTGGGAATGGGCCACTAACCTTTTGTTATATTGAAAGTGGCAAGAACAGTTAGTTTTAGCTAGAAGGCATCATATATCAGAGTAACCAACTATGGCAGCCCCAATCTCAGGCACACAGGTCACCAGCTCTTTGGCAGATGGATGAAGGACAAACTAGAGTCACTCCTCTTTTTAAGAGAAACAGCACAAGTCTTTCTTTCATCATGGTTTAGAAATCTGAAATGAATTAATGCCAGTCATTTAAATACCTGTGCCATTTGAATGCAACAGGCTCAGCAGAGAATACTTCCACACAGGTGAAGTGTACTTACCAACTGACGTCTATTTCTCTTCCATGTTTCTGCTTTCCTCTTGGAATTCATGTTCTGGAAAGCTAAAGGRGATTGGAATATATGTGACTGAATCCTACTGGTCACCCCACATACAGTTTTCCCCCCAAACCACTGCACTGCTTAAAGTCTCCTTTTCCAACATCAAAAGAAGTAGTCRGGTCCTAGACAGACCACCCAGTTTGTATTCAGCTGTGCCAGGAAGAGGTTACAGTCCCCAGGTGCTCATCACTGGCCCCTGCAGCCAAAGGTTACCATCATCCAGATGCTAGAGCTATTTGTAGAAGCACGCCTTAATTCACTCCACAGAAGATAAAGCAACATCAAGCAGAGATGAACTAGTAAAGCTGCCTTAACCTTGCCTTGCTCATTTTACCTGGAACAATCTACGTGGCACCTCCAGAAGATCAAAGTGATCAGCACCCTCTAGCAGGAAGTGGCAGCTAACAGTTAAGAGCAAGCAAGGGATGTAACCTCTTCCACCAGTACAGACAGGTGCAAAGAGCACATCTGTCAATACCCTAAATTCACCAGCAACTTCCAAACCTGTAACTGCAACATACTCATTTTGAGTACTATTGATAAAATGTTGTCAAGACTTTCATTAGAGAGCCATGCTTTCAAAGGTTTTTTTTTTTTTTAATACTTTAGGATCAAAGTTATTCTCCTTGAGAAAACATCTGAATGTTCAAAGAGACTCAGATCTCACTTGTTAATTCAAATAACACATGAAATACAGCTAGCATCTACCAAGTCACGCTTAAGTTTTCATGTGAGGTTTATTACACATGGTAAGGARGGCTACAGCAGAAATCTGTTTGACAGATAAACTTCTGGAAATGCAGACTCCAAGCAGTTAAATAACTGTCTTGCACTTAGAAATGTTCCAGCAGGGTTTGCCCTGTTCAGCCATGTGTTTAGCTAATTAGACAGTTACAGTATTTTTTTGGCTAGCTATATTTATATAAATAATGTTCCCCTGATAACTTCTTCACAATTTAAGCTCAGTGAGAATTCAGACATCTGCTGCTTGCATACATTAAAGTAACAAATTATTTTTATGAAGATGTTTTACAGAAAATCAAAACTACACCTTAAGGTACAGTGTTGATTATTAGACACCATCTGCGGTCTTCTAAGCTCATACTAAAATCAGTTATGTCAGGCCCCAAGAGGAAGTACACAGATACTGCTTCTGAAGCCAAATAACTTACTGAAGTCACTGGGAAGACTGTGGTTCAAGTTTCTATAAAACTCTGTTCTGTGAGCTTTCTTTAGTCCAGTGCACAGACCGAAATCTGATAGTTTCACGTGGCCCTAGAAACGAAAAGGCCCCAAATACAAAAATATATAAGACATTATCATAACGAGTATACTTTTCCACTTCTTCCCCCTTCATTTTGTATAATAAGTATGTGTAGTGTTTTGGCTTTTCTGGTTTTAGCCTAAGACTTGATGTGTACCCAGAATCAAGCTATTAATACTTTCTTCACTGCTACACAGAGAAAGCCCAGCAGCCATTTACTTCTCTTCCAAGAAACCTCTGCTCCTGCAAGCTACTGACTGCTTCAGACTGAAAGCCAATGTCTCCAGAGGGAGCTGTAGTCCCTGGATTGTGTATTGACATCGCTGGATAGGAGGAAGAATCACCTTAAGGTCAGTTACTGCATCTGTCCTAGTGCATAATGCAAGACCACACTGACTGTGTGGAATTTTTTCTTCCAAATTTAAGATTAACCTCATTTTTCATGCCCTGAATCTATCTACGTCTAGATGCACACATACTGAACTAAAACAGTAATTCAAGCACTGCATTATTAGCTGGCTAACACTAAAATGTAAGTATTTACTGTTGGCAAGCTTTTTCCAAACAAGCTAAATTTTAAGCAAACTTCCAGTTAGCAATAGGAGGAGAATGAAATAGCCAAGCTTTCTGCAAACTGCCTGCAATAAACATCTAGAAGCAATCAAGTAACTTGACCAGACTTCAGAAATATGTCCTTATTCTGAAACAGAAAATAGCTCAGCTTTCAGGCTCGCTAATCTAGTAGCTACATCCTTCGCATTTGCTATGATCATCTTCTCAGTRTCTGGGAAGCATGCGCATAACAGATGCGAGAAGGAAACATCTTGACTAGAAGGGGAGAACTGAAACCGACTGTATGTTTTAAATTGCTGCTGAAATAACCAAAAATAGCTGAAACAACTGTCACAAGAAAATTCATCATAAGTGAGGTACTAATACAGTTGAGGGTGGAGAGGTCAGTCTTTGTTTTTCTCCGCAGGGATATGGCAGAGATGCCCTCGAAGGTTAGGAGGAAGAGGGCTAAGTAAGAAGCGGTGACTTCTTTCACAATTCTCAACACTAGTTCAGGTCAATATTAAAAATTACAAGACCTATTTACCAAGGGGTTAGTACCTACCTTGCTATCCAAAAGAAGGTTGTCTGGTTTGATATCGCGATGGATAAAACCCAGCTGATGAATAGAATCAATGGCTAGCACAGTCTCAGCTATATAGAACTGTGTCTCCTCTTCTGTTAGGGTATCTTTTTTCATCAACAGCGTCATCATATCTCCTAGAAGCCAGCCCCACAAATAGCAAAGGTAAATACAAACTAATACGTGAGCTCCAGTCTCACTAATTTTGAAGACATTTACAAAGAAAATAACTAAGCTATTAGAAACCTCATGAAATCTAAACTAATTTTTTTATAAAGTAGTAAAAAGAGTTGCCCAGCCCTTATGTGACTTAKCAAACTTTTGTATTTTGCTTTGAATCACTGTAGGTGGAAAGGCTTGTCCTGTAGTTGCATTAAAGCTCTAATAAGACAGTTAAATAGCATGAAGATGAAATCCCTGTATAGAAACATCCCTCAAACAAGAGTCAGCTACAGACAGCCACTCTTGACTGCATAACTGGATCACAGATTAAAATATATATTTTTGGCTACAGAGCTGCTACAAAAACCAGACTGCTTTGTGCAGCGTCATATCAGAAGGCATTCTTGTGGTTTCATCAGTCACATATATTACATGTTTTCAGTATGACTTTCTTGTTAAGTGAGCTGCAGTAGCATTATCCTTCGAGGACAAACATCACCTTTTGAAAAAAAAAAAAAAAAGATCTCGAAAGTTATTTCTGCTGCAAGCCAGCTAAAAGCAAAAGGATAGAAAATAAAAAGCTGGCTATGGTTCTGGGGATAGCCATCACACAGTAAGGATAACTAGCAGAACATTAAGGCCAAGCATCAAACATCTGCAGCTAGTAGACACAAGCAGATAACTTTGGGCCTGACCCAACAAAGCTCAGAACCCTAACTCCTAAAAGCAGAAAGCTTTAGGAGTGACTTGTTTCTTCACAAAGTAAGGTCCAGTACAAACAGCGCTGTATGGTACTCTAGTCCCAACAATAAAAGACAAGATTTGTAATTACGAGATTAGACCTCCACAGAACAAAKGGAAAGTAACCTTTTGATTTCAGGTAATTACCTCCAGGCAGGAACTCCATGATAAGGTAGAGGTTTAGCTTATCCTGGAAACTATAGAACATTTTCACAACCCACAAACTGTCTGCTTCCACTAGAATGTCCCGCTCTGCACGAATATGGCCAACCTGGAGATATATGTATGCATTTCATTAATTACAAGCCTATGTTTTACTAGATAAATTTATTTCATAGACAATTCAAGTATTATTTTGAAAAGCATTAAATATTGAAAATATAACAGTCAAAACTTCTGCTTGAGGGCAGAAACCTTCAAAACATCCATAGATTCACCACTCAAATATTTTCCAGGTAATAAAATAGCATAGCACCTTTGAAAACAGATTCACAAAGCATGTTTCTGACAGCAGAAAGGTCAGCAGCTTTGGTTAAACTCACTGCCATATTTTTCCAGACTATTTAATTTTTTTAATCTGATAAATTCCACTGAATACCTGCTTTTCATCCTACAACATGAAGTTCTGAAAGACCCTTTATTTTCAAAAATTTCTACTGGAAAGCTTATGGGGATTTTTTTCTATGAGCATTTACACCTGAATAAACTTTTGCAGTTATAGTTTGACTTTTGCTGCCATACATTAAGAAATATGTAGGAGGACAAGAGAGCACTAACCTGTTTTTTTTAAAACAAAAGTTCAATCTAGAGAAACTTAAACCACCCCACTGAACAATAAGGTTCCAAAACCCCACATCTACATTTTACTCTTTTAATTGTTAAGAAGTTTGGGTCCCCTTCAAGTCAGAACTGTACATGTGATATGTAACACTATAAAAACACTTAAAACTACTTGGATAATAGGCCAGTCCAAAACACAATTTATTTCCATGTGAAGAATCAGGAGATAGGAAATAAAAGTTACAGAGTTCTGAGAAACATATGGTTGATTATATAAGCAGGTTAATCCTGTATACAAAAATATCCCATTTTTTCTGATCTTTAAAGAACTAGTTCTTTTCTAAGCAGTTAATATGTCCTTCAGATATGGCTTCAACCTACTCGCACAGATTTAGACCAGAGCATTTATTTAGCAGTGCTGCATAAAGCTCGTGTGTGAGCACACTGTTGCTTGTTTTTTAGGCAAGTACTTTGAGAAATGGGAACCAACTCCTGATTTTTATGGAACACACACAGAGCACTTCCTAGATTAATCCCAGGGCTGAACAAGAAATGATTATTTCAGACCACTATATTCTCAGAAGTACTATCAGAGAAAAGCCTAAAAATGTTAAATGCCACTACTTTGGATGTCCCTCAATTAAGTCAAAACCATTCCAGCAGTCTTACCACTTTGATATTTACATCTGATTCCATGAATGAGAAATGCGGTAAACCACTGAGCTGATGTCTGTCCTGAAGCATTTGCACATGCGATGGTAAAAGTACATATAACGTACATCATAAAATTACAAAAAGGAACATAAGTCAGATATATACAGCTGTCCTTTTGTTTTGTTTGAAAGACAAATCTAGTCCTTAGAAAAATGATCTGCTTCACCACGTTTTCAAGTACAAACTGAGTTCAGTCCTACCCTGCTTCAGACTGAAGAGCATCGAAGAAAGTCTGTTACAGTTGCAGCATCCATTAAGACCAAGCAAGGCATTGCAGGCAACTGAGCATTCAGTTACATACCATAGCGTAGAGTTATAGCCTGTCACCGCTACTGTGAGCCTATTTAGATGAAAACTATATATTCTTCAAACATTTACATTTGTGACAAAGAGAGCTAAAAAATAAAAAATAAGCAGACTTGAGAGAAGCCACTAGATGACTGGTCCTTATGAATTCATAGGAGATTTTTGTTTATTCCCTCAATAAAGACAAAAAAAAAAAAATCAGCACAAGTTTTTAGCTAGRAAACAGACTACAGGTACCCATTACTCCTCTGTACACACCACAATTACATCCCAAAGTCATCTAAAACAAGGATGGTAATGTTGCTACTTAATATGGTTATTCACCTGCTCTTTTTCAAGCATATCAGCTTTGCGTAATATTTTCATTGCATAAACATGTCCTGTATCTTTCTTCTGGACAAGTCGCACCTGGAAAAGTATGCAAAAATTTGAGTCAAGTACACCATTAGCACCACAACTATTCATAAATTTCAATATCAAGCCCTTAAAACAGATATGTGGCTTCTCTTTCTTGAAGTCCTATCAGATTGCTAAAAACTGGCATTACTTAGTGCATAGTAATGGCATGCAAGTTCTGTTAATTCTAGGACATCAAATCATTTTAATACAGATGACACATTCAGCAACCACTCAACTAAATTAGACGGTCCAAGGCCACTTTCCCAGAAAAAGGCCACCTCAATAGTAAGTGGCCCTTCAGTTCTCACTGTTCTGTAAAACCAGCCCCAGAAGGTCTGAATTCAAAGTACACTGCCCAACTTGCATTTAGCTTGCCTATCAAGTCCTTTGCAACAGTATTAATGTTCATTTAAAGCACAATGTTTTAAAACCAGCATTGATTAGGCATAAAGACAGATGTATGCAACTGTTAAACTAAACCGATCTGCAATTATTGCACAATTTATCTTTGACTTGTGTAAACTATTTAAGTCTTTAACAAGTATCATTGTCTTTTGAAAAAGGACATCTTTTCTGGATTTACCTCTCCAAATGCTCCTCTGCCTATTACTTTTAAGGACTCAAAGTCTTCCAAACCCAGCCTTGTTCTCTTTAGACGAAGAAACTCTGTCTCCTTCTGCGCGTGTGCTGACCTCCTGATTCTCTTCTGGAGTTTACAAAAAAGGCACAGTGAGAATTCTGCAGTTAGGTTCTGTACAGATGACAGCAATCCAAGATGCTAGATCTCCATTTATAAAAAAAAATCACTTGTATTATCTAACCATTAAAATCATTTTTTCCCATATTCATTACCTCTTCATCTTTTAAGCCTTCTTCTTCCATCATTTGTTCTAGCTTCTTTTGTCTAAAGCAGAGACAGAAATTAGGAAAGAAAAGGTTGAATCTTTAACATTTTTTCTTAATTGCATGCACATATCCAACACTTCTGGCTTTGCTGCTCTGAAAAGAGGATGTAATGCCAGCAAATAACAAGTGTAAATGATCAGCTGTATAAAGGAGAGTCAGGCATAAGATTAATTTTGAAGAATCTAACCTTACAGTTTTCCTGTTCTAGCTCTGTCCTCTCTAATTTCAAAAATTTAAACCTGCCTGCCTGCCTGGAATTTCATGCATCTTATTCAAATGTATGTTTTTGCTGCATAGGCACATAAATTGAGGAGATCTGGATTAAATTCTTGGCTTTCTCTTCGACAGCTGAGCAAGTCACTTAAGGCCAGAGCCATATAAATATTAAGCACTGAAGTCTCATTTATTCCCGGGAGAATTAAGCTCTATAAAACCTTTGTGGATCTGCAATGCAGTATCTCTGCATCTCAAACTCACCATGTGCAAAATGAAAAAAGTTTCTCTCTACTTCCTAATACTTGAGATGCTCAAAATACTTGGGGAGAGGGAATGTGTCAGTACACATTCTCCCCCTTAAAGACTATTTCTTCCCCTTAAAGAATATTTCAAGCCTTAGTACAAAATGATTATGTGGGGGCAAAAAAGGAAAGGAAACGAGGCTTCAGAGGGGAGAATGGCTTCAGGGAACGTTTGTTATGATTACCTTGTGGGAACTTTTCCCAGCACTGATCACATCAATAGCTGGCTGAAGTGGGTTTTGTGTGTGTTTGTTTTTTTGGTATGACATTAAAAGCATACCAAATAATTCCTTCTTTTTATGCAAGTCATTCTTTGCAAGATCCCCTTCCGGTCTCTCCTATGCTACTAAGCAGCTGCTACTATGTGATAGTATTGTGGGCTACTGCTTCCAGAATCCAGCACGTTTAAACTGATTTGCCCTTATTTAAGTACCCAGTCAGCACTGTCCGGTCATCCCATTTCACACTCGAAACAGCGACTCAGACAGCAGAAGAGGACTATTCCTGCAGGACACAGCACTAAGTAGCTCAGAATGACTGAGCAAAGCTGAAGTTCTCCTAAATACCCTTAATGGGTCCTATCTGCACTTCAGTGTACATTTTATCAATGTTATTTAAAGTCCAAATTGCACATCCTCATGCACATGTTTAAAACCACACAACTTATGAAAGTCCATTATGTTTCTTCAGAAAAAATCTTGGTCTTCAACAACAACAACAAAAAGTCATCACTGAGGTTTTGGGAATAGAGAGCAGTACTCATAACACAAAGCAAGAACTATACAAAGAGAAAGCAATGAATTAAATCAGTGATATTTTTCTGTTTTCTCTCATTATTAATTTGAAGTCTTGAAGAACTTGGTATTTATTTCCAAATTGCTTCTTCGTTTCTGCCATTCCTGTAGTTAGCAGCCATTCACTTGGATCAAGTTAGCTTTTTTTAGCTCTAAGTCTGACAGCAAAGGAACATCGAACCTTTCTGAAAATTCTGATTATAGACTACGYTGCAAGTTGGGAATACGTCACAAGTCCCAGCGCTACAATTTGAGGGTATTCAGCAAATTAGAAGGTTCCAGTCAAAGGAAAACAAAAATAATACATCTCAGTTAAATCACTTTTTATATTTTGACTGATACATTTCAAGGGATGTGATAAATTCAGCTAATTCACAGGCAAGAAGTTAGCATGAAATGACATTAAATGACGTCCGTATAGCAATTGCTCATTGCCTTTGAAAAGATTAATCTTCCCTTATCAGCTGACTCTATCACAAATTACAACCCAAAATGAAACGGATGCCATGAGTTTTAAATTACAACCAGAGACATCAAAAGGGAAGAGGCAATAAAACAACAGTAGACAGGATAAGCATTTGCAAATGCTGGCTTTTTACTTCAGAACTGTACTTGAATGAGTCTATAGTTTCTACTTAGTCACATGATCAAATATACACTTTTTAAAACTTGATGACCATCATCTCACTTTTGCATTTGCAAGCATGTTTCAGGTTATTTCAGAAGAGACTCAAAAAGCTCCAGCCTAAACTACACTGGGATCCAGAAACCCAGCAGTTACCTCTGGACGCTCATGCCAAGCCGCATCTAGGTACTTGTCTCATGAGTTTAGGTACCTGCTCAGCAGATTTTTTTTTCTTGCTTTGGACCCAGACAGCTAAAATTCAGTTAACGTTTCTTTTGGGATCTTAACCAATTTGGGATGGAAGCAAGAAAGATTTTTACCTCATCTCCCGTTCTTCATGCTGTGCAATGAGATTGCTATAGAAGTTTTCTAATGTCACCTTTGTCATTGTAACTCGCTCCTTGGTGTGATTACTCATGGATGAGCAGGGCGTTGGGCCTGTCATTGCCATGGCTATTAGAAAGAAAAAGGGAGGAAACATTTGACATTAGAAATGCCAAATAACCTTCAAACGAGAACTACAATCAATTAAGCGATGCTGAATCACAGAAGCCAGAGCTAAATTTTAGTATTAACAGCAGAGAAGGTGATAACAGTCCAGTTGTCTAAGCTACAACCAAGTAGTGAAAAAAATCTTACAAAATAAAGGTACAAGTCAAACTTCCTGTTTTGAACATTTTTGATCTGAAAATAAGAGGGAAGGAAACTTAAGAAACACGATGGCTCAAAACCCACAGTTTTAGGCAGTGCTGCAGATGTTTTGCATTTCTCCCAATATTTTCTCCCTATCATTCATAAATACTAAAAGTTCAAAAACATCACACTGAAACATCTAATCCAGAAGTTCCTCTTCCTTTGACCCTTGCAGAAATAAAATCATCAGTTGCATGCTGTCTCCTCTACTGTGAGAGTTATCAAAATCCTGAAAGTTATCCCAATAATGGAGCAACTGAGAAAGAAAAAGAAAGCATTTAGTTGCTTAAAACAAACAAACAACAAATACTAGTTTAAGTGACCTGTATTTACACACTGAATTCTCTTAATATATCCGAGTACGCCAATTCCATCTTGCAGCACAGCCCTGGGGCATACCTACAGCCTAACTCTGCTTTCTAAAACACATTCAAATTCAGAGCAGTCAAATGCAAAATTATATTTTAGCCTACATTTACTGGTCACAATGTAACTGGTAGTAACATAACTGAAGTTTGTAACTAGAAATTGCAGAAAAAGGTAGGTTAGATACACTTCCCCTTTTTACAAATATTAGGTGCTGGCAAAATTGGATTTTTCCTGTTTACTTTTTACAGTTATTTATAAGGCGTCGTTGTATCTTTACAAATGATATTCTTTACAAACCATAACTGTTTGGTTTGCTTATAGGTTTCTTCACAGAAAAGATATAATGAGGGAACCGGTAAGAACCGCTGGCAAGACTTTTCTATTTATTTATTTATTTATTTTTAAAGGCAGAGTTATGCCCTGATGGAACAGCAGCTCTTAAGTGACACTACATGAGGAAGCAGGGTCACGTTCTCCCCGCAACACTGCGGAGACTGTGTTAGAGACCTGCGTGCTGTGAGTGTGTTTTTATGAAACCTGTGCCTCTAGCCTTCAGTTCCTAGAAAAGAGAGTATGGAAATTATCTAGTAGAAGCAAGTTGGAAGGGACACCCAAAAAAAAAAAGAAAAAAAAAAAAGAGAGAGAAAGTATGAAACTCAAACGCAGCGGAACCACCTGTTCGCTGTTAGATGCGCTGACCCCGGGGACGGACACGCAAAGAGCAGCTAGAGGGGAGGCTTTGCCCCAGGACCGTCACCCCGCGCTCGCCCGAACAAACGACCCCAGCGGGCGACAGGTAACTTCGGTCCTGCCCGGAGCGGCGGCGGCGGCGCCCGGCAGCATCGCCGCGGCCGCCGGGAGCGGGCGGGCCCC
>NW_020447553.1:419768-449025 GCF_003343035.1 Apteryx rowi
GCGGCGCCCGGCCGGGCGCAGGGCGAGGGACGCGGCGGGGAGGGCCCCGGCGAGGGGTCTCCATGGCAACGAGGCGGGGAGGGGGGGCAGCTTACCGGAGCCCCCCCGGGTGGGGGGGGAGGTGAGGAGCAGGAGACGGCGGCGGGGTCCCGGCGCTCGCGGAGAGAGGCGGAGCTGGGGCGGGGAGGGAAGGGGGGGGGCGAACCGGGGGCGCAGCGGAGCGCGAGCCCCGAGCCGAGCCGCGGCAGCCCCCGCACCGCAACCGCYACCCCCCGCGCCGCGACCGACGGCGACCCGGACGGGACAAGCACCCCAGAGACCGCTACGGCAGCGCGCATGCGCCGCCACCATCCTCCCGGCCCTGCCGCCGCGGCTACGCCCTCTGCTCGCGGGGCGGGGCCGCCGCTGCTGCCACCGCCCCCGCCGCCCTCCCCGCAGCCCCGCGAGCGGCGCATGCGCGCGGCTGCTTCGCGCCAGCTCGGGAGACGCCAGCTCAGTCCTCCGGCGCATGCGCAGTGCCCCGTGCCCAGGGGCCTCCCGTGCGCAGGGGCCGCGGGGGGGGGCAGCCCCCCCCCCGCGCGATGCGCTCACACCTTCCAAAATCCACGCGTTTTACCTTAAATCAGCCTTTTTCTGCTCTGGGGTCTTCGAGCGGCCCGTTTGCGGGCGCTGCCGCAGGTCCGGTAAGCCCCATCCTTCCTCTTCCCCGCTCCGGAAAGGCCGCCGCCATCTGCGGCCTGGCGCAACCCCGCGACCCCGCCGTCGAGGGTTTTGCCCTTTCTCACAGGAGTGACGGGCCCTGGGTAACCGCCGGGGCACCACACGGCGAAGACGGGCACCGCAGAAACACCGCGGCGCTGATAGTGACACCTGAGGTGTTCGGGGCTCCTTCGCTGCCGTAACCCAGCTCGGCAAACTCGTGGTTTGGGCCACATAAAACAATTTTCACCTCAGCCCTTTTCTGCTCCCAACCTCTGCTTTATTGGGAACATCTGAAATCATCTCTGTTTCACTATAGTTTTGAATGGGCACCAAGCGGAGGGCTCTGGAATGGCATGGACACGTTACAGCAAGGATAGACCTGGACTAGGACAACACCAGCCGCATCCCAGGCGTTCCCAGTTTGACTTTTAAGTCTTCCCAGCCGGGCTGAACTAAAGATTTAGAATCTCAAATCTTTTTCCAGTCTCAGTGGTCAGTAAATGACATGGGTCAATGCATCTCCCTCAATACATTTAAAATTTGCAAGGAATGTAATTCCATATTCATTCCAATTATGTGTTAGCAAAAGTGGATCTTGCTTCATTTTACCTATATTGCTACAAAACACAAGTGCAATACAGAGTGTGAAAAGGGTTTTATTATTATTACTTTAACAACATCAAAGACTTGGGTATAAATCATACCACTGAGAAATACTCTCTGCACATGCTACTGAAGTCTAGTAGCAGCAGAGGAATTTCAGGGATGCAAGTGTCATGTACAGTCCCTACATGATGGAAATGCTGATATATTTCTAACACGAGACAGATTTCATTTCTGAAAGACCAATTCTGCAATTAAACTGGACCTTGCTTTGCAAGACAGAGCTGGTCAGTTTGACATTAAAGGTGAATAGCAAAACAAAATCTTGTGCCATCTATTTCTCTTTCAGGAAACACAAATGGCCCATGAAGTTGGTTTTCCACCTAGAAAACGTGGTATCCTGTGGGAACTCTTTGAGGGGGTTTCACGRAAAAAGGAAAAGGTAGGACGTCTTGAAACAAAAGGCTCAAGTATGGAGGCTGGAAGCTGATTCTCATCACTCTTCTATCAGCAGAACAGGATGAATGTCTAGGGTTTAGGCTGGGAGTAATGGTGATCAGCTGCTAATTTCTACCTCTCTGGCCTGGCAAAAGTTTGCCACCATCCTAAAGGAAAAACTGAGAGATGAGAGACTTCTTAAAACATTCTAAATGCTTAAAAAGCAAGAAAACAATAAACCTGAGGGCCTAAAGTCTGAGTAAAGTTATTACTACTGCAGAAAGTGGCAGACTGGCAGGCAGGATGGAAATAGAAGAGAATCTCTACTAGGAGTCGCTGCTTCTTTAGGAGACAAAATGTTAGACTGCGAATGAGCCTGTGAATATGGAGATTAATGAACCAGACGTCCTGCTATGCCTGGACTACAAGAGCTGCAAAGAGCTGCCACAGCCTTAAGATATCAGTAACAGACAGGGAGGACCCTGTCATGGAAAGAGATATTTCTGGCCTGTGAAAAATCACCCCATCTCACAATCACACTATTCAGACTGCCTGCTAGGGAGAGAATTGGGGTCCTTATGAGGCTTTCTTTATTCAGCATCTAGGAGTAGTTAATGGAACAAATGAACATTATTTTTCTTTTGCGGTTCACCTTTGCATTAGAGCTTTTCCTCACAACATCACATGTCTAAAGCAATGGATAAACTGAGCTGGATTCAGACTAGTAGGAACAGTTCAGTGGCTGGGCACTAGGATTTCTCTTGCTGCTCAGCTCATTGATTTGAAGGAGGTTAAAAAGGTCTTGTGGTTCCAGTTACCCTTTGGGGTCTTCATATATTGCAGTATACCTGGCTTCTTTAACAGGGGGAAGCCTTGCTCTTTTTCCATCGGTTCCAGCAGCTGCTTCATCACGCTTGAAGTCTCGTCTCTGCTGATGCTGTTTTCAAGCTCTGAGGGATCTCGGCTCTTCTGAGAATCCCACATGGCATTTGAAAGCGAAACATCCCTGCTGCTGGCTGTGTGCACGCTACCCAGGGCATTGTGGAGCCACATCAGGCGCTTCAGCCCTTGAAATGCCCTCCCTTTGTCATGCATGAGCTGATGCTCCGTCACTGCTCTTTTACTGCAACAGGAAGAAAGAGTTCAGTTAGGAAACAAGCACAGCCAGATCTAAGCTCATATTGCAAACATGGCTGATTTGCATCTATCACTCTTAGCTGTTTCCCAAAGCTGAGCGAGGAGCATTGGTGTCTGAACGTCTTGTGGGGGGCAGCCCTGAGGCCATGTCCGTGGCTCAGCTAGTAGGGTGGGCGCCCAGAGCTGGCATGGCCCTTGCACAGTGCACATGCCCCAGATCGGTGTGTGAGCTCCCCCGCACAGGCTACCTCCGGGCAGCCTGCAAGGCAGCCAGATAGCCAGTTCCTGAAGAGGGGAAGCTGAAACACCAGGCATGCWGCCATTCYCAAAAGCCTTGAATCCCCTTAAAAAWAATAATAATAAAGCCAAACTAAGGCAGAGAGTGGCAAAGTGACTTCAGCAGGCTTATAGAGCTCYGCAAATAGAAGCTTGGTCTTTACCCAAATTTGCGTTCTTTTCAAAGCTCCAAATGCTGCAGTAAAAAATCCCTTTTCATGAGCTTAATGTTCTAGGATTGTTGTGTTTGTTTCTTTCCTTCCAGAGCTGTAAGTCAGGAGTAATTTAACTGAAATCAGTGATGTCCGTGAAATGAAAACAAATCTTTATTTTCTTAAGACATACCAAAACTTTTGAGCCAAATATTGACTGGGGAGTGCAGGCTAATTCCAGGATACAAATATTTCTGGATTTCAGGYGGTTTAGATACAGCTAACCCCAGCTATAGGCTCACACTGCAGATTTGGACCTGAATKGGAACCTAAATACGGGATTTCAGTATATGGCATTTCCTTGACTTGCGTTGAGCATCTTTGCATAGTTTGCTACACTGTGTTTAAAAGCCAAAAATATACTGGAAATGGTATAATTTTTGCATCTGAAATGCAATCGGCCTGATTCTGTACTGCATAAAGGGTGATGTAAAATATTGCYGTATCAGATGTATGGAATCTTCCTTCGACTGTGCCCTGGAGTACGTGGCAGCAATGGAGAATACAGCCCATTAAACCAAAAGCAAGCAGTTGTCTAATAGTATTAAGGAAAAGGGTGACATTGCTTACTTTTCAGTGTCTTGCGATGTTGCAAAACAAGAAAGAAAAAGAACTGCCAAAAATGTAACCATCTGCAGAGATCTCTGGGGCAGGAACATTTTCTCTCTTCTTCTTTAAATCTGTTTGACAGGACAAGAAGTGGCTGATGTTACCGAAAMTCTTTCTCTTTCTTTCACCTGTCAAAATGAATTTCAACCTATAGGCATTAGTAACAGTGGAACAGTATACTGTGGTACATCACCTCAGAACCTGTCAGAACATCATTGCAGCTTGCAATCTATATCAGTAAAAGATGAATATATTTCATAGTAAATTGCTACATTTCTTTACTGGGAGTCCTGTATCTCCTTTTCCACTATTACCTGTTAAGGTTTTACTTCCTGCTCTTGTGCATTTGCCAGTGCAGGAGATTATTTTRTTTGGAAGTGGTAAGATGTCTTCCTGATAAAAACTTAGCAGAAATTTAACAAAAAAAAAAAAGGATTGCTGCCTTGAAAATGTGTCAGCAAACTCAAAAAGAGTTTAAGACTGGACTGTGCAGATTAAGTTAAAAGGTGGAGACAGCCCTGAAATTTGGACTTTTACATCAGCAATACACATGATGTTACTGACATCCAGATCTGCCACAGCACATGCAAATGATTTTTTTTTTTCTGAAAAGAAATGGATTTCTGGCTCAGGGAAGTAAAAATTAGAAAATATAATTGTGCAATGATTATTTTCATCCAAGTTATAACTGCATTCAGTTATTGATCTGTTCCTGGCATTGGTATCCCTATACCTACTCATCCTTTCAACCCCTCTGTTTCTTTTTCACCATGTCTATCATTGAAATTTCTGTCTTTTTTACATTGATGACTGTACCGTGCTTTTAGAATTGACTTAAGCCTTTAGTTCCTTTAGTTACTAGCAAATCCTGGATTAACTGTTATATCAAAACTAAATGGTTTTATAGCAGCAGATAAATTGTTCTGCAAGAATAATCAAGAAGTATTCCCACATAACGAAGATGCTGATTTTTTGAAGAAATAATTTTTTAGTGTAGAAGCAGATTGGGATAATAAGCAACTCCACTCAACATCTCCCCAAATTAATTTTATTTATAMTAATTTGGATATTAAAATAACAATGACTGGATGGAAAGGCAAATTAGACCATATATTCAAAAGTAACATGTGATCTACTTACTGTTGATCTTCTAGAGATCACGGTGAAGTCCTGATCGGCACAGATGTGTCTCCTTGCTAGTTTTCTAGTGACGTTCCAGTTGCAATGACAGTGCGTGTCTTTCACCTTCTTTTATACCTGCCCAGAAACCACAGAAACAATAGAAATGATCTCTACAGCATTTTGTGACTAAGACCTTTCCTCTCATGTCAGTGAAATGAGACAGCTCCTGATTTCCAATGATGATAAATCTTGGATTCTAAAATGCTCTGTTCAGCTGGGACTATGAAAAAGGTCATAAGTTTGTGGAAAGTATCTTATTCCTTTGCTGTCTTTCCTATTTTGTGATAACTTTTAATTCCAGCACAATCCTCCCCATGATGACGGAAAATGGATRTTCAAACCTGCTGTTTTACTAGTGATCAGGTAAAGGGTCTCTTCTATGCAAAACAGATCTCACTGCTTTGCTGTCCTCATGGACTCATGTATAGGACAATAATGTTGCATATCAGGAATCTAAATCAGCAATATTGTTGATGTCTATAATGCCAATTATCATTCAGTTAGCAAAACAGGGCAGTTATTTGCAGAAAAACTAAGGAGTTTGTAAATAAGATCCCATTGGATTTTAATATTCAGTACAAATTTCATTTAAATGCATTGGTTGTTCAGTAAAATATATTTGTTTCAAATCTTAGAAACTGGGGAGATACAGAAAAGACTTATCAATTCATTAAACAATCAAAAGACAAGTAATAGCCCAGGCAAAAAGCCATATTCCGATATGCTTTGAATCAGCACTTGAAACCATATGAGTTAATGCAGTGTGAGGTTTGATACCCACTTTATGATCTGTAACCAGGGTAATTTCACTAGAATTTGGATAACCATGACGTGGATGGTCCATTAGGCTGAACCGCTGGCCTGTTTAAGATGACCACTTCCCATTTCTGAAAGTGAATGAAAGTGAATGTATTTGTCATCTCTGAGGAAAAATTTCCTGGAAGGATTGAAGGACAATTATAATTTGCTTAAAGTTATCTTTAACTATCAGTTCATTTCATATAGGCACAGCCGTACCATCCTATTAAATTCAGTCTTGGCTGAATGCAAAGACACTGTGTAACAGCAAATGGGACAGGCCCTATTAGCAGTCCTCATGCCATCTCATCCGTTCTCGCAGCTTCTATGGACGTCAAATTGCTTTTTATTATATTCCTCATGACAGCTTATTTTGAACTCAGCTATTTCACAGCAATCAAATAAGTGTTCCTGATTTTGTTACGTGAGTCCCAGTTGTTAGAGAGAGTGTCACTCATTAAAGAGGACAAAGTTTATCACCAATTAAAAATGACATTTGTTAAATGGTGGTAGAATAGAAGCCTGCTTCTCATCTTAGTTTCCAGGGTAGCCTGCAGATACGCTGAATTATGTCTGTGAAACCAAAGTTTCTTAGTTACATCTTCAAGGACTAATAAGCATTGGCAAAAATCATGTCCAGAACATCTGGTCTAATCCATCCCTGAACTTTTCAAGTCTCCGTTATATAATGGGCTTTCACTGAATGCAGTTACTAGCATCTCCACCGGAAGAACTAATATTGCATTCATCKGAGGGACTACAGGCAGGTTAGACACACTGACATGTGATCATTAAATGGGCACTTGAAGCATTCTGTAGTGGCCAAAGTGCATTGCCTGGCTACTCCTTTCCATTGGAWATTTCTTTCCAACTAAGGACTCAGAAGTCAAAGTCAACCTTGGATGTGACTTTCTAACATCTCTGAGAAGCGTATGTGAGGACAGACTCCACTGAAGTAACGATACATCTTTGAGAAAAGCATCAGGCCCAAAGACTCAATGGCTCTAACACCACCATAGGGAAGAAGTGTTTGCAGGGCTTGATTTCCATGGTTTGCAATGTATCTAAAGAAAATATCAAATATGTTCATTGCACAGCTTACACCACAGCCACACACATATTAGTTAATAATTCTAACCATTTCTATCAGTTACTAAAATGCAGGAGCACTCAGTTCYAGCTTCACCATCCCTCAGCAATTTCCTGGAAAACGTAGAGGCACGCAGACTTCGTGACTTCTTCTTGCACATCTCTAAGCTAGCAAGYAGGACAACAAGGGAGCCTGGAATCAGCGTAACCCTCTAGCTTTGTATGGAGATAGAGTAAGTGATCTATGTTTTGCAAGAGGCGTAGGTGCAAGTATAGCAGGAGACAGGGGYGATGATAACATAGCTAATTTCACAAGGAGAAATCGTACAAACTACACTATCTGGTGAGCTATCCAGYTGGTGTAGATACATCTTTGCAAGAGCCCTTAACAAGCTAGAGCAGAGTAAGAACCCATTTTGTCTACAAAGCAATCAAAAAACCCAGCTGATTGGAATTTGGGTACTTCAGGGCCTCCTGCAAAGCCCACTCAAACCATCAAAGGTTTTACCCTTGGCTTCAAAGACCTTCACTCCCACCCTCCAGCTTTTCCTGGGCTTAGGGCCTGACTTCACATAAGACAGTGCCTTTGCTGTTCTGTCACCTTTTTCAGTGGGAGTATTTGAGTGAGGAGGGCTGTGCAAATTATGGTTTCCCAGTGAGTGATTCTTTTGTTTTGCTTTCCAGTCCTCTCCCCAGGGAGCCAGGTGGGGGAGGAAGGGAATAGGGCTTGCTGCAGAGCATGAAAGAAAAAGGAAAGAGAAAGCCTGGAGGCCCGGTTGAGGGGGAAGAAGAAATGGGGGGAGGGAACAGAGAGCAAAGAGAGTTTGCAAATAGCCTCGTTAGCACAATGTGGGGGATCCTCTTGCCAGAGATTTTAAAACTTAATTAAACAGCAGGCTGTRCTGCATCAAGAGCAATATCTGTAGGGAGATGGACAGAGCTGATGAATCCTTTCCGTGCGCCGTTCTCTGTCGTTCACCAGTAACAGGAGTACGCGCTCCAGAAGATTTGGTGCTTCTCTAGTGTAAAAACCGACTTTGTTGCCTCTTTTTTTCCCCTTCCTAACTGCTCTTAGCCTGACAGACTACGTTTCATACGAGCCGTTCAGCGTGGCGTGTGGAAAGAAAGACACCGCCCTGTTGAGAGGAAACTGTTTGACCACACATGGATGGTAAATATAGTTCCCCCGAGCTGCTGGGGAGGCAGCCGCTAATGAATGGCTGCTCTGCCTTCCTGGCCTCCCTAATTGAGAGATCAGAGGAAATGACACCTCGCAGCAAACCCGGCGGCCGCGGAGGTTTTGCACCACCACACCCTCCTCGCTCAGCACCCCAGGGGCCATCGGCAGCCCTCTGCCCGCCGCAGGAAGGAGACGGCAGCCGCATCGCCTTGGTAACTGTTTAAGGGAGGTGAAACTCGGCTGCTTGAGAGAGCAGGCTCCAGGCTTCCCCTCGGTTCGGGGGCTTGGAGCTGTTCTGTATCACCTTCTTTTTTTGCATGGGGGGGGACAAATTCTTGTGCAATCCAGAGAGGTGTTAAGTAATCACATTTGGAGTGGCAGGAGGGYGCAGGCTTCAGGGCTAGTGTCTGGGCTGTGTGGGTAGGTTTAAATCCTGGCCCCTAAGCCACTAGCTAGTGCACCTTCCTAGAGAGAACTCCTGTCTTCCAGGGGATAAGAGTGGAATAGCAGTGAGACAGGCTCAGTGTTTTAATTCTCCATTTACTGATTTTTTCAGAAGTGCCCGAGTCTCACAGCTCTAACAACACAGGAACAAGGGTAAGTCTGTTGTCCTGCAACACCTGCCCTGGAGCTCAGCCTTGGAGCTGAAAGGGTTCTTTCTTTTCCTAAATCAGTCCTCAATACRGAATATTTTCTATGTGCAAAACAAACTCTGGCAAAGCTGAGGCCAAGTCTCCGCTCCCTTGTGCTGTTTCTGTAAACCCCACTGGGCTCTCCCAGCTTGGTCCTGGTTGCAGCATGCCTGGAGATGTCTGCTGATAACCTCRTCTGAGCAAAAACAAAGTAAAAGGAGGGATATCTCCCAGTACTATGAGGCCTACTTTCCCTGAAAAGGATCTCTCTGGGATCTGCCCCTACCTGCCCCTGCAAGAGGGGAATGCCGCCATCTGGTGCCCATGTCTTGGTTTTGGCTGGACCAGGTGAGGATGTGGGTAGGTAGGAGCTGGCCCCTGGTGAGTCTAAGGCTCCTCTGTTGCTCAGGGGTAGCCCTAAATCTTGCTCGGGAGCAGGGGAACCCTGAGGTTACCTGAGAACTTACTATCTTGTCCCCAGATCTGCAGGAAGCAGCAAAAAGCTTTATGCTAGAGGAGTTGCCCAGCCACTACTACCTGTAGGACCTGTTTTTTAAAGGATCAAATTGGCCAAGAGCTGGTCTGGATTTCTTATTTCTTTCTAGTGCCAACAAATGGTGTACTGGCTGTGAGGGAGAGTGGTGTGTGCTTGTCACAGTGCAAACATCATGGGCCTCCCAACAGCAGGATCCAGGGATTATAATCCATGTCCTGCCCTCAGATATAAAAGAGGCAGAAAACGGGTGTGAGACTCTGAACAGTGATGAAAGGCTAGCTCACAACTGGAGAGACTGGGATGAAGGTTGAGGAACTAAGAGTCTCCAACTGATAGAGACACGTCAATCAAGTCAACAGCTCTCTTTCTAACTAATCCCTGATTGCTGAGTCTTTGGGGCATGCTGTGTCCCTGCAATGGATTCTGAGTATGTCTTGGTTTAGGTCTATGATTTATAAGTGAAACTGTGGGCTGTTATTTCCATCTCATGTCAAGTATACATATCACCCTTTGTTTGGGGTCTAAGATGCAGCTAAAACCCTTCACAGGAGTATCACTGAAATTTAAACTTTTGTAAACTGAGGGGACAGGTCACAGGGAYCTGCAGACTTGCTGTTTGTACCCTGTAAAGAGAAGAGCAGCTGCAGCAGGAATAAGCATATGCAAGCTGGTTTTAGTATATCTAAAGATCAGACAGATGTAAGTCACTGCTTCTTTAGAAAATAGCCTTCATCAAGATTAGTGTATTGACAGGATGTGAAAATTGGCTGAATCCACAAGAACTTCACAACAAGCTAGTCCAGGTATGACTACATGTGTAGTCAGTTTTCTCCTTCCTTTTATGGATGATCTGGTGGATGCAAATGTTATGTACATCTCACATATATTGCACATGAATGGTGTTTTGTTATTGTGAAAGCAAGAGAGAGTTACAGTGCAACAGGATTTTTCAAACATACACTACCTTATAAACTTGGAATAAAGAAGAAAGTAATGTAACACAATGCAGCTTTCATATATATACATATATATATATATATAAATACATAGTGACACTCAAAGCTGATTCAGGATACCATCTTTTGGGAGACGATCAAAATTTTGCCTTTGCTCATCTGGGTCTGAATTAGTAAAGTGCAGTGTGGCTGTGTTGGGGTATCCTAAAACTGACTGTGAAAACAGGTGGGGTTTGGGTTTGTTTTGTTTTGTTTTGGCCACAATACAGTTGCCTCAGTTCTGACCTGTCTTTTGTCATGGTCATGTGCCACATTTGGTCTCTGCATAATGCCAAAAGCAAACTGAAAATGGGAAAGTTAATGTTTGGATGATATGCTTCTTATGGTATGTGACTTTAAAACATGGTGATGGACCTAAGCACACGTAAGAAGTGCCTTGACTAGAGCAGGTAGTACTTCCTAAATGAGTGCTGAATGCCTTGCTCCCTTTGCAGGAGGTGAGCCTGCTTTTGAATAAATCCTCTGTTGCCAAGTCTGTCGTGTAATTATTCYTATGTCACGTGTAGCTTTGGTATGAAGCTAAAGATCTGGCACAGATTACAAGTTTATCAGAGTTGATCTCCAGTGTTTTAAAAATTGGTGAGCACTGCAAAACTTAAATCATATTTCAAATGTACAGTATGTGATATGAGGAAGGGTCTAGTAAACATTGCAGAAAGCAGTCAGGAAGGGAGGCAAACATGGGAAATCACCATCTCAAAGAAGCCTTTGAAGTCAAATGGTTAATTACAATTATTTCCTTTGTTTTCATGGTCTCAGGAAATTAACTATCAGCTAATTTAGGTTACAGATAATTACATTTCCTTAAATTAAAGYTGATAACCGTCGGATAACTGTACACACGTCAAAGATTTTAGAGCATCGATTACCTCAAAATTCTTGTTGGTTTTCTGCCACATAGGCAATTTTGATTCTTAAAAGCATTTTACTCGTAAGATGCTCTTAGAACTAATGAGGGAGGCTGTAAAAGGATTTGGGAAAATTCAAATGAATTATGTTAGCTGGTTGTCCTTAATCCAAATATTTCTGATGTTCTGGTAGAACTCCAGTAGACTGAGGATGTCTCTTCCTCTGCAGAATTCCWGGTCGGAAGACACAATGCATGTACATTAATTCATGCCCAAAATACCTTATCCCATTTAATATTCCCAGTATTACTATCCACACRTGTATCAGATAAACTTGTCTTGCTCAGTCCAAGTCAAAAAGGTAAAATAAAGCCTRGACTAGTACATTAAACACAACCTAGTGATACAGCTGCAAAATGGCGTTCCAGTAAATGACTGCAGAAACTCTCCTTGATGTGTTTCTCATATTCCTGGAGATAACCCAGAACGAGAAGTYTGTTATCCAGAGTAACCTCTCCGGAGAAAATTAGTGTATTTTTTTTAAAAATGGATGGTCAGTTATGGGCTGTTGCTAAGTGAGTAGTAATAAAGCATCTCAACACCACTGAAAGCTGTCCTCTGACTRTGCCCTCTGTCACTAAAATTCCTCAGTTTAAATCCCAGCTCTTCTAATTTGCTATCAAGTGGTGAAAAAGCCCCTTCTCTMCCTTGCAGGCGGAAGCCAAGGCATAAAATCTACCAGAAACTTTGGGGTAACGCTGGTTTTGCCACGTAGTTATTTGAAGGCCCTGCCCTTGGGGATTAAGCAGCTATTTGTGACTCTAAGCTTTCATATATGTAAAACCTTAAAGTTTAGGGCAAGAAGCTGAAAAACACGACCTGAACGAGAAAAAGAAGGCAAAAAAAACCCCTTATTTTTCCTTTAAGCTAACAAAACAGCCTCCTGGGGGTGCTTCCGCTTCCTTATTTCTGGGGCCTGAAGTCCCCCTCCCCCGATAAGCAGTTGCCAAAGCGGGGTGGGGGGCGAGAGGAAGACCTCGGCCCGCGGGAGCAGCCTCCGGCAGCCGAGCGGCAACGGCCGCCGGCCGCAGCGCTGTGGCGAAATCCGCCCCGCCGCCATTTGGGGCCGCGCGGCCGGGCCGCGGCGGCGGGAATGGGTGTGGCCGGTGGGCGGGGCGGGACAAAGCCTCTCGTCAATCAGCGGAGCGGCGCCCTCTGATTCGCCGCCGGGCGCCGTCATGCGGGAGCGGGCTGCCCGTATATAAAGGCGGGCGGGGTAAGCRGCCGCCGCCATTTTGTCCAGTGAGGAAAAGCGGAGCGGGAGTCTCGTTGGGGGTCGAGTCGGCTACGAAATTAGCGCGGGCTCCCTTCGCGCGCCCTCCCTCTTAGCATCGGTGAGGAGCTTCACCTCGGAGGGCGGGGGGGAGGCGGCAGCCGCGGTCCTGGTCCCCGGAAGGGCGGATGGAAGCGGCGCGGCCCGGTAGCGGCGAACAAAGAGCCGCCGCCATTTTGTAAAGCTGGGCCCCGGGCGGCGGCTACCGCTACGCCGGGGGAAGCCGGGCGGGGAAGAGGCGGGTAGGCCACGGATTGCCTTGAGGAGCTCGCTCGTCGCCCTCTCTCCGAAGCGGTGGCCAGCGAGGCGCGGCCGGGCGGGAGGAGCCGCGGGGGTGGTGTGGCGCTTTCCCGCCCGCTCCGGGGAGACGGTGGTTCCCCACGCCGCACACGCAGCGCGGAGCGGACGCTCTCGAGGCCCCTCCCGAGCCTTCCCGGCGTGGTCCCTGGTGGGGATGGCGCCGCTTTTCGCCCCGGCGTGGGCAGCTTCCCCCGAGGCCCGCTCCCGGAACAATGGAGCCCTTCACCCGCGCAGCGCTCCCCCTGCAGGCCCGCCCCCCGCTGTAACCCCGGGGGCTGGGGAGGGGGGCGCAGAGAAACACTCTTGTCCAAAGTTGGAGGCAGTAGAAATAAATCTTCCTAAAACATTCTCACTCAAAAGTAACAAACTTAAATTAATTTTAATTCAACAGTGAAGACAAGACAGCAATTTTTTTTTTTAAAACACCCCTCGYCCTCCCCCGAGGCGCTCACCCACCCACATGCGCACAGTAACATTTCTAGGGAAGTGTTTGTCTTTATATATCGGACCTTGTTGATGTTGCAGCTTCTCAGAAAATAAATCAACTGAATTATTTTCTCCTTAGGTGAATAAACTGTTGTTGTCTGTTCAGTATACATGAGCTTTTTTTTTTCTTTTTGTCCTAGCAATGCATCGTGACTCTTGTCCGCTGGACTGCAAGGTTTATGTGGGTAACCTTGGAAACAATGGCAACAAAACTGAGTTAGAGCGAGCTTTTGGCTACTATGGACCACTGCGCAGTGTATGGGTGGCGAGAAATCCTCCTGGTTTTGCCTTTGTGGAATTTGAAGATCCACGAGATGCAGCTGATGCCGTGAGAGAACTAGATGGAAGGTAAAATGTGCTTCTGAGGCATGTGGCTTGCTTAATGAAAACAGCAGAAATTGTAGCTAGTGATAGAGTTTAAAGCTGGGCAGCTTCAAAACCAAGCACTTAATGCATCTGTTATGCAAAATGATTTGTGCAGTGATTTAAGAGCAATCATACTTTATACTGCAGGAATAACATTGGGAGAGTTAATTTTACATTTTAGAGTTAAACTCTTAAGTTGGGCATGGCTTGGACTTCATCTACATCAGTTAAATTCAAGATGGTATTACTATAAAGAAGCAAAAACTGATAAGTGAAACTTTTCCGGGTTCCTTCTCTGCCTGCTTTTTAGTAGTTTGGCTTGAGCTTTCAGAAGCGGCCACAGCTTTTATTGGTCATGTTGTATTCTGGCTTTTTTAGACTCTGTAAAATGTTTATTTGGCTAAAATGTTTATAGAGGGTTTTTTTCCCCCACGGTTGTTCATTCCTCTTTCCCTTCCAATTCTGTAAGTTTTCTTCTGTGCAAACAGGGTTGTTGCTAGAAATGCTAACTAATGGCAATTTCTTTTTCAGAACCCTCTGTGGGTGTCGAGTCAGAGTGGAGCTCTCCAATGGGGAAAAACGGAGTCGGAACCGTGGTCCACCTCCGTCCTGGGGCAGGCGCCCTCGAGATGACTATCGCAGAAGAAGTCCTCCTCCTCGTCGCAGGTACCCTAGGTCAAAGTACCCTCATAGAGCTGTTGGCACTGTTACCACTTAGCATCGTAGAAGCAGGCTTTGTAAAGCATGTTGATGGATAACGTTCATCTATCTGATCACAATTTGGAGATGCCAAATGCTAAAAACCAAAATCGAGGTGAACATAAGTTGTGTTGAATGTTGGCTTTTGTCCTTAGGTCACTGTGCAAGTTGGTAGTCAGCGCCCTCTGTCCTGGATTTATCCTCTCTCCTCCTAAAATCTGCTCATCTTCTAGTCACGCTTTCCCTTTCTTCCCCATACTTCAACTTAGGCTGTTCCTTTCCTTTATTCCATAATGGCAAAACATTACATACAGCGACTTAGCTTTTTCATACAGATGTATTTCTCCACTCTGTTTGCACAATTTAAATACTCCAAKTAGGCAGCTGTTTAATAATAAATCAAGCAACAGTTGCCCTAAACATCCAAAACCTTAACACTTTAGCATCAATTTTAAATTAAATCACATCATGTGACAGTCCTGTCACTTGAGATTTGCAAACCCAGATCTAAAATATAGCAGGATTTTTGGTAACTGGCGCATTCTTGGACCCAGACTAGGTTGTCTGGCTGTTAACTGCAACGTGGTTTTTACAGGACTGAGTTTACCTGTTGCAGGTGAGTGAAGTCCTCACGAGTCAGGGTCTCAAGCTTACCCTTTTGCTGTTGAAAAATAACACATTAGGAGTATTTGTTAGCTAATAGATGGTTGTACTGATGGCTTGTTTTTTCATTTTTTTTATGCTTTTTGGTCCATCTATTAATAAAAATGAACCCGTTACAGAGTCACCATCATGTCTCTTCTCACCACCCTCTGAGTCTGCATTAGCCAGTCAACTAGCCCTTTCAGCGTCATGTGACCAGCGCGCCCCATTCAGCTTGGCTGGTGTCGTTTCACATGACCCAGGCATGGCCAGTCGTCAGGTTGCACCGCCCTTTGGTTCCCGAGCATGCTGTTTTCTCTCAGCCTTCTCTCCAACCTTAACCAAATCGGCAGCAGCCACCTCGACCGCCCACACATTCCCGGCCAATCAGCTCAGCTGTTTATTTACCAAATGTCTTCACAACAACTACAGCAGCAGCCTTCGGCTAACAAAAAAGCAGGAAAAATCCACAACACCCCCTTCGCCAACCAACTAAATACAACGCAACATCTGGCAAAACCTTTTCAGCAAATTCTTCTTGGCAGTCAGTCCGGCAGCCTCACCTCACCATTTCTAGCTTGTTGAAACCAAAAACTAGTAAGTTTTTCCTGCTTATACAGTTTACTGCTGGTTAAAATAAGGAGTAAGCGGCTTATAAGTAATTACTTTTCTCAATCAAAGGCTGGCTGTGCATAATTTGAGTGGTAACGTACATATGTTGCTTGAGAAAACTTTTAAGGGTGATACGGAAACTCTTACACTGTAAATAAAACAAAGTGAAAACCAGTATATTTGCATGTGAGATGCCAAACTAAATTTTTAATAAAGCTCTAACAAACTTAGCTTTTCCTTGCCAAAAAAAATCCTATCACCTTTAAATGGTTTTACTAACAGTTTTCAAAACTTAAAACAATTACTTTTTGGGATGAACTGGGCCGAGCTAAGTTTTTTTTTTTCTTTTTTTTTAAAGAAAGTCTAAACACACTCTTTTGGCATTAAGAATGACAGTCACAAATATGCAGTTCTAATGTAGCACTTAATGGCATTATCAATATTTACACTGAGCGCATTTCACTTTTTTTCCACTTGGTATCTCTTATGTCTTGTCGTGGACCTTTTTGGCTTGCATGGGTTCCAAAACATTTGGTCTGTGCTATTTTTTTGGAACCACTTGTGGGACTTTGGTGTGGTGTTCTGGGCAGTGTATTTAGTTGAAATGGAAGTGTTGCATTGGACAACTCTGCTATGAAGCATTCTTAGTTAAAGTGATTCATGGTTGGAAACGTGCTGTTCACACTGAGCTTTGTTTTACTGCCTAATCTTTCCATGCGTTTTACTGGATGATGGATGCCAGTTATTCTTGGCACGTTCCCTGGGCCCAACAGTGAGTTTGACAAGTTGGGAAATGCCTCACTCCATTAATGCTGAAAGAATTGGTAAAAAGCCTCACTTCTCTTTTTCTGGTTCTAGATCACCGCGAAGGAGAAGCTTTTCTCGTAGCCGCAGCAGGTATGCAACAGTTAATTTGTCCAATGTGTGTGTTGTTTTTTTTTTTAAAGTTTATTCTTGGGTAGTATATGTATATGAGAGAGAGAGATCCAGATAGGTATTACAACTCAATAAAGGAGAAAAATGGGTTTGCTTCTGTTACATTGCTTGGCTGGAATTGATATATTTGCACAGCTATTTGAGATTAAAGGGTTATCAGCTAAAGTGTATAAGAATGGAAGCAATTAGCTTTTATGTTCTGCAGCTATCCAGAGTCCCCAACAGTTCTTTCATGAAGTTTCATGAAGTTTCCATGCTAATATGCTACTTTTCTCCAGGTGCTGTGAGCCTTAGGTGCAGATTATATGAAACCACYTGGCTAGTAAGCATGTTGTCTTGTCACATAGTATGAAGTGGTAGGTGGCAATTACACAGTGGTACTGCAGTTCTTTGTGAGGATTTTTGAAGCTTTCAGAGTTTATATGTAATTCTTATGTTCATATGGCGTAGGATGCTGCATTCCTGTGAGGGAATGTTTAAGCATGCATCAACACGCTGCATCAGCTGAGTTCAGGAAACCAAAGGTTAAGGGGTACGGTTTTCTTCTAGTGTGTTGTTTTCTACTATAGCTGGGGCAGCAAGCACCACTTGCAGTCTGACTCTGAACAGATGCTGGTGCAAAGGACAGGATAACTGTTTACAGCACAACTTAAGCAGTGTTGAATGGCTCAAGCTGATTATCCTTACCTGAAGGAAAGACTAATACTATAATCTGTAACAGTTTTTCCCTGACTGAATAGTTAAAACCTCAACTCCCTAAAGGGAACCTCTTCAGATAGTGTTGTAAGCTAATCTAGTTCAGCTTTGCTTTGATGCTATAGTCATCTTTCATTGTAATCTTTAATAGGTCCCTCTCCAGAGACAGAAGAAGAGAGAGATCGCTCTCACGGGAGAGGAATCACAAGCCTTCTCGTTCCTTTTCCAGGTCTCGCAGGTAAGACCAGTTACATGATAATTAAGTATTTTGAGTAAATCTGTAAAAATGATTTCATTCAGTTTCTTGGTGATACTGAAATAGGCTGCTGAGGAAAAGCATCTCTCTAGTGTCTTAGGATAGTCTTTATGTTGAGGAATTAGATACTCAGTTTTAGTAAATGAGCAGTATTTTAAAAGGCTTAAAAGTCATGTGCTGAGTTGGGCTGGGATGTTTCAAGTGAAATATGCAGCTCTTGCCACTCTGAAACTAACATGTGTCTTCTTATTTAGTCGCTCCAGGTCAAACGAGAGGAAATAGGACTTTCGGAAGGAGCTGTGTACAGGAAGTCATTAGATCTGAGGACAGGAGGAGTATGTACAGAACATTGTTTTGTTTTGAAACTTCATAAAGCTTGGCGCATTTTTAAAATGTTTTAGCTGTTGAACTTGCTTTGTTCCTTGTATCTTGTAACAGGTGGCAAATGTAAAGATGTGAATCTGTATATGGTTCTAAGCAGATCATATGATTTGTAATATTAATTACTTTTCAATGTACCCTTATACATGGTTTTTGTTTGCGTTGAATGGTAATCAGTTTGTCTTGCATAGATAGAAAAATGTTTCTGGTCTTATTCTGGAGTGTCTTTTTCTGGGATTCAGCTTTTGGAAGGAAGCTTGCAATGAAGATACTGGTTAATTGCAAGAATATGGCCATAAATAATATTCAGTCTATGCAGAACAAGAAATAGATGCTTCATAGTACAGTTCTCAGAAAAAGTCAGGAATGTCAAGCCGATGGCAAGTAAAGGGAATGACTGAGCTGCAGTTTTATCTGGAGCTCTAGTTCTGACTTCCCATTACCTGGAACAGAGCTACTTTATATTATGTGAAATGTAAATTTTAAGCCCTGGAGTCAGTTAATTTTGTACTTATTGTGACTAGAGTACTTCTTAAATAGATGATTGTTTGATTAGCCATCTATTCCAGAACCTCTGAATAGACCAAATATGCAACAGAACTGACAACTGGAGTGGATGAGTTGAATGTATAATGGTACATTGTAAAAGTTATGAATTAAACATTTCTTTACTGTACAAGAATTTTCATGTCACTTGTAAAATGTCTTTTGTGAGATCCTTGGGATTAAAGTTTTGGTTACAAATTGTTGTTTAGTATTTAACTTGACTACCCACCATACACTGCAGAACATTTGCTTGGATTTTGTGGTCCAACTCGGTTCAAATCAAATGCGCTCTGCAAGAGGGAGTAAAATTACACTCATCACATCTCATCGTAACACATCTGCAACAGTAAACTGTTAAAGTACTGTGTTTCAGGCGTAAGATGCTGGTCACTACCTGCATTTAACTTGCAACTACCTGCAACTTTGCTCCATACCATTTCACACTTCAGTGAGAGGCAGGGCCTCTCATTCTATTACTACCATATATTGTCAGCTTTATAAATATAGCCTAGACTAGAAGATGCTAGCTTAAATTCTTGCCTAATGGTGAGTTCCAGCAATGCTTACTCAGAAAACTGACTAGAGATTCAAAGGCTCACTGTGTCTTTGCATCCTAGGTATGGGTTGGTAACATTAAGGTACTCTTCACAAGTTTTGGAATCGCTGGTCTGTAAACTGAAGCTTTGCATGAAGATTCTACCCAGAGTGTAAAATCGTGGCATGGCTCAAGTGTAATTAGAGCTCCCAAACTGCTTAACAGCTCCTTTTTTTCCCCTGTATCCAAGAGAAGATGAGCTGCATCAATTTTGATCGTGTGCATTTAGATTAAATCCATAATACTGTGAATGATCTTGTGGTTTAATTTCCTTCATGTATGATATCCAGAGGGGAGAAGATTATGGCAGCAGCTTTAGTTTCAGAGCTGTAATGGAAGGCAGTTCCACTATTGTTTTGGGCTGCCTAGAAAGGATGTATGTAAGGGGAATGTGGGTGATACAYGACTGACTATGCTGTCAAGCAGTTGGGTCAGAGGTGGTGCCCACCCCCTGAGGTATGTGGTTTTTATTTTTGGCAAACAGTGCAATGGGAGTTCTCCAAAAACACTGGTCCAGATGCTTTTCCAGCCYGTTGTGCCACAAGCACTAGTGACCTTGGGTATTCAGTGAAAAGCAGAAAAGCTGGAGGTGGTGCAACAGGTTAGCAACATAGGCAGGCCTAAATCATCTTAAACTTGGAGCGCAGTGAGTTTAAAAGTTATGGATGTATATCTTTATTGCTAATGTTTTGCCTGATGTGTTTGCTTTTATGTGGTGGTTGATGTCATTATGCAGAGTATGGCTATTGTTGAGAAACAATCTCTGCTGTACAAGGTAGAAGTTTAATCTTGACCTATAATGTGAATGTGTTTTAAGAGACCGCTGAAGTACCCTGTTCTGTATGTTTGGCATTAGTTGCAGTGTTCACAGAAAAGTGCTCCTGCATTAAATGGAGTGTGTAAGAAATGTCGAAGCAGGATTTTGAGGCTCTAAATCAAGTGTGAAGGACTGGGCTGGCTGCTGCCATGCACTGTCTTGGCTACCCAGCAGAGGTCAGCCTCATTGCGTGCCGGGGCTGTGTCCTTCAGACAAACAGCCTCTGATTCAAATCGAGTTTGGTCTCAAAATGTTGACAGACTGACTCCTCTGGGGATGTTTGTATTAGATGAAAGGCAGCCAAGGGCTGAGATGATATCATGTGCCATGCACAGCTGGGTTCCCTTTTTTAATATGTTCTTCTGCCATGGTTTGATTTGTGGAAGGATTGCAGCTCTTGTTGCCTGGGAGCTAGTCTCTCTGCTGGCACGTTGGTTCCTCTTGTGGTTAAGCTCGGAGGGCGGACGCAAGCAAGCAGCCTTCCAGTAGTTTAAACTACCAAAGGGAAGGAGGGAGAGAAACCTGAAGTGCTAGCGACAGTGTGCGCTACACGGAAGCAGGTCGTGGGTTTTGTGCYCAAGGGAGTCTGCAGAACTGGGAATATTTCTCAGTTTCAGATTTTTGATTTTGTAGCTTTCTTACTCCTTGCTTGAGTAAATGAAGTAACTAGCCCTTAAACTGGATTAGAATTGCTATTTCGTAGCAGACTACTGTCCTTAGCAGGTGAGTTTCTGATGGGGAACAAAATTGAAGCTGTTTCAGGGGCTGGTTTCATGGTACTCACTCTGCAGTATTAGGCTGCATTTCTAATTTGAGGAGAGGTTTAGTCACCTCTACTTCTCCCCCTACTTTCGCATGGACGCATCCTGAGGTTAAGTCTACCCTGTCTGAGTTCCTCCGACACTCCTCAGTATAGTATCTAAGCACATCCAAGAAGCATGTTAAACAACATAGCTACCATCTGTTTGTGTGTGGTTTGTTCTTTTCTCACACTCTCCCTGGAGAAAGTATTGTCTGCAAATGGATTTGCTAAGAAAGGGATTTTTTTTTTCCTTTTTTAAGTACATGCTGCTCTGTTCATGGCAGAGAATTTAAGAATGTCTTGCGCTTAAATCAGAAAATGTAGAGGTTAACAATTATTTCAATGTGATATGTTCCACAGACCTTCAAACAGGTTCAGCTAACCAAGCTCTTAGCTGGTTGAGCAATTGCAGTCTTACRAAATATTGACAGTGATTCCAGTTAGCAAAACTGTTTCAAACCACATTTGGGGAGCTACTGCAGTTCACCTCCCAAAATGAATGTGTTTCTCATTTCCAGACCTGTCCCATTCTGTGCTCCAGTCTCACCAACTCTGCAAGAACTAAAATATGTTCTTGACAGAAAACCACTTGTACTCTTCGTGCTCTCTGTCTATGTTTCTTTTTGTTTGGAGTCAAAGATGACATCAGAAAACTGCACCGTACCCTCCGGGTCTTCTTGTGGCAGCAAGCGTTGCCTGAAGCAGGTGGTTATGCCCCCTCTCTGAWTGGCGATGTACTTGTACATGGACCTATCAGCAGAACTCGCACATGGAAGTAAAGAGTACCCTATTGGTATGGTAGCTTTTTTCTTCCATGATTAGCTATTTCTGGAACACTCCTTCCTTTTGGACACATTCCCAGTTTTTCTTCTTGCGGTACCATCAGCACGAGATGTCACAATGTCCTGTCATCATGCAGCATCCACGAAGCAACAGAACATTTGGCCAACTTTCTCCTGTTTTGGCTGGCTTTACTCACCGTCTCCAACCTTTGATCAAATCATACTATACCTCAGAAATGGTTCTTGAGCAGCATCCAAAACCTGAGTCAGAGTCACCATCATGAAGTGTCATACTCTAGTGTTGACATGGTGCAGCATTGCTTAACTAGAAAAGGCAAAACTGAGACGATAGCTTCATTTCTTCAGAGAAAGTAAGCAGAAAAGCATTGCGTGCAGGAGTACGGATCTTCTAGGGGGSCTTGGGAGGATCCAGCTATTTAGCAGGTTAGAAAATAAGTATCTCATTAAAACTCTCCCTGTGTCCTAAGGGGAAGAGCAGTCTAATGGGGACTGTAAAGAACTCTTCACCTCTTCTGGGATGGGGAACTGGAGCATCAACCCCTTYGGAAAACAGAAGGCCAAAGGGAAGGATGCGATTCCAATAACTCAGGTTTGACCTTAGATTCCACACAGCGAGACGATTGTTTGTCCAACATGTTAGACCTGCCCTGAAGTATTTCAGTTCCCCTTTCACTGAAATGCAGCTAGTTCCAATTGCKCACTCCAACCTACCAAAAATAGACAAAGACATTTTTCCCTTGAAAACTAAGTCATTTAGTAACGTAGATGCTTAAGTTAAAAGTAGCAACCCAGCATCCCAAGCCTTGTAAGAAACATTCACACTTCCTAGAAATACGACTGATCACTCCGTTTTCTCTTTCATCTCAAAAGTTTCAGTTAGGCTCTTCTCCTGGGTCACTTAGGCAGTACTATTAGTTGCAGCCTATTATTGCCATTCAAACAAATACATGTTTTGGACTAACTCTATTTCTAGCACTAGATCCAGACMAATATAAAATAGGCTGTGCAATAGGAACATGATGTTCCCAAGTGATTCATTCATCTATTATTTAATAATTTAGTAGCGGACGTAGCTATTAGTTGGACAAGTGTTTGCACTGACCGTAGCGGTGCTTCTGCTCGGTCCTTAAAGCAATCTTCACTGCCAGTATTTTTGTGGGAGTAGCTTTTATTTGCAGCAGCACCAACTCATTTAACCCAACCCGAACGGCAACTGTGCATCCTCCCCATCCTTTTCTTTTTATAAAGCCCAGCTGCAGATGATTTTTCCACAGATTTCAGCAGTGTTAATCCTCAAATTCCCTTGCACGATCCTGGTCGCAGTCAGAGACTGTCCTTAGGCTGCTTTGGGCGGGCGGCACGTGAAAACGCTGGCCGGCTGCGACGTATCTGCGACGTGCGCAGCTGCGGCGCGGTGCCGGCGGCCAGCGCGAGCGGCGAAGGGCTGCTCCGGGCGCGAGGCCCTTGGCAGGCCGGCAGCGTCGCCTTAGGAGCCGCGGTATCAGGGTGGAGCCGCGGTATCAGGGTGGGGCGCCCTGTCACCCGGGGTGTCGCTTCTCAGCTGGCTGGAAGATCGCTCCCACCAGCTGTGAGAGAGGAGCGTTATCTCTGCCGTCTGCAGAGGCTGCTTCGCACGTGAATATTCAGCACGCCACGTGAGCAGGCGGGCAGCCGTGTCTCCACGAGGAAGCTGCTCCAGCAGCTGCCTCCACCAGGGACAGAGCGTTTGGCATCGTTTGCAGGCCCTGGTTTCTGACTAATAGTGGCATTATTTGCCACTGCATTAAAACGCCGTAGGTTACTGAAGAATGTCTATCTACTGGATTCAGGGCAGCGTTTCCTGGTGCTAGCAAATGTTGAATTGATCGGCTTTTCATGCATGACTATTATAAGCTTTTGGGGAGGAGGTTGCCGCAGCTCGAGAGATAGGGTTCAGGTGTGGTACGCCGGTGCTCCTGCCAATATTACTACTTGCAGGTGCCTAGCTGACATGTCCTGCTCATAAACTCATGGTTAAACGTTCATCAGATTTGGAGTAAGGAGTTTCCCCCCTACATCAATTTGATAGAGACCAGTGCAGTGGTTTTTGACCTCCTCTGTAGCATGGATATTTTCAGGTCTCCGTATTCCTGCTGTTGGTGATGACCTCCCTCCCTCTCTTTGTCTCTCTCGCTCTCTTTGTGGCATATTACAGCTGGAGCTTCTGGTCTTCTGTAAAACTTTTGGTCTTCTCCTACGACTCCCAAGTTTGCTACAGGGTGACGGGAAGGGCCCTGGCTCAGGGTAACTGGTGGCGGGTGAAGGAGGGAGAACTTCCAGCCTACATCCAGCCGCCTGTTCCACTACCGACAGCGACTCCATGATCCATCAACTGTCTTTTCCGTGGTGCAACGTTGATGCTCATCAGCAAGGCAGAGAAACTAGCAAGGGAGGATGAAACCAAAAGGAAAAGGTTTTCTGTTGGCGCTTGGAAATCCCCAGGTTGGATCCTCATTTGGTGGAACTGACCAAAGCTCCATCCCTGGAAATGGGTCRTGGTGGTCCGTGTCGCCGGGGATCTGACACAGTTTTGCGTGTCAGCGCGCAGTGTCAAGGACGTCCTAGGTTCAGCCTGGGGCAAAGGCTGCTCCACTCCCCAGAAGTCCGGGAGTTCCTGCTGAATATGAGTAACAGATGACAAGGAAAGTGCAATCAAGCCTTACCCTGGCGTCTAGGTGGCGGCTGTCGTGTCGTTACCGACGGGTTCACTGCGAGTTGTGCACACACGCTTGTGCCCTGCCCTTTCTTGCTCCATACGGCACCGGGCAGCAGCACGAGCCACGATGCAAGACAGTCCTCAGCGACGGTGCGCGGGCTGGGCGATGCCTCCCTGCAGCCGCCAGCTCGGGCGCCCCTTTTCCTCGTGGCACCACGCCGGCTGCACGCAGCCGGACACAGACCTCCACCCCCCTTTCCTGCCTTCGCACTGCCTGATGCATCCCCCTTCCCGCTCGCCTGGCCCCRTGCCCGTGCTGACAGCTGGAGCGCAGCTCCTCGACATGCACCAGCCCTTGCAAAACCCCGTGCAAAGGTTATGTGAAGCACGGCGCCGGGGCCGCCCTCGCCCACGTTACCCCGTTTCTGCGGAGTTTGATGCACACACGGTGCCGGGGAGCAGGGAGATGCCGGGCGAAGCTGCTGGCGCCGGCGGCTCGCGAGGAGACGCTCTGGTGCCGCGACTCTGCCGCTGGCCCGGCCACCGGCAGCCGAGCGCCTCGTCCCGCGGGCGCCCGGCGCCGTGTTTGACTAGGCTGGGCGGAGGGCGCCCCGCGCAATCAGAGATTATTTTTAAAGTGCCTGGCGTGAGCCAGCCTGAGTCAACAGCTCGCCATAGTCATGTCCTCGCGCCCGCCTACAAAGGGCCAGAGCTCTGCAGCTTCCRAGCGAATCCGCGGAGCCCTGGGGCCCCTCTCCCGCTGCCGACACCGACTCGGGCTCTCAGCAGCGGGATGCGAATCAGGCTGGCGGCTGCATCCTCGCGGGCGCTGAGCACCCGCAGCGGGGCCACCGGGGCGCTTTGCACGCCGCCAGCCCCCCGTCGCAGCGGACGGCGGGGAGCAGCGAGCAAACAAGCACGTCCAGGCGACATCCAAAGGCAGGTACTTGCTGCAGCCCCTCGGGGACRCGAACAATGAGGCTCTTTGCTGCCAGCCAGAAGGGGAAAAAAAAAAAACCCGCCCAAATCGCTCATGGAAAGTCGGTGAAGCAATTACGTTAATGACTGTGAACGGGCCTAAAAAAAAAAGAACAAAAACCACCCAATGTTGGATGAAAACGAGCGCAGGGCTGAATGAAGCGAACAATTCACAGCTCCCGCATCCGGGGATATTTCCAGGAAGCAAAGGCCTCGTTTCGGGGCCTGTCTCATCCCACCGGTTGCGCCTGGTGGGATCCTGCTGCCGGGGCCGATGTCTCATCAAAATGCCTGCATAAATGGAGCAAACGAGGGCTGGAGATGGCCGGGAACCAGTYGATTAACACGATCCAAGTCCTTTTAGGGGCCAAGTTAATCAAGCATTCAGCGTTTTGTCAGTCTTGCCTTTCTTTCCTGGGAAAATCCTATTAGTAGAAAATCACTTAATTGGGCACTTCAAAGAGCTGATGGGAAAACAAGGCTTCGCTGGGATATAAACGCCGTTCAGCCGAACACTGGATCCATTTAGACTTTTGCTGGAGCGTGAGCRTTTCATTAAGAGCCTTCGCGTTTCCCACTTAAAAGAAAAAAGAAAAAAAGCTTGTTAGGAGAGATGATTAAAAAAAAAAAATCTTGGAGATTTTAATCTTGCTGAAGAGGTTTCTGCTGCCGGGATATTTGGGGCTTCGGCCCCGGCAGAGCCTCTTGCGCCTATGGGAGCCGCGTGTCAGACCCTGCTCTCGTGAGCCGAGCGCTTTCGCACCTGCTCTGCGCGTCCTCGCGCGCAAGGGCTGGTCGAGGGGGTGGGAAGCCCCCGGGCGCCACGTGCGGGGTGGGCGGCCGGCGCCGGGCCTGCGGGTGCTGCCGGCTGCGTTTCGCAGGACCCGCGTCTTTGGGGGCTGCCAAAACCCGAGCGCTCGTGCCCCGCGGTCTGCACCCAGGCGCGGAGCAGTAATTCAGGCCTTTGCAGAGCCTTGGTTTATCCTGCTTGGAAAAATGCATATTAATGCGTATTAATATTGCAAGGTGCACGTTAACGATCTGCGGAGCTGCCTTCGCTAGCCTCGTCTCGAAAGAGCCGCAGGAGGTTTATCCGCCCGAGCCGCTCCTGCTCCGTCCAGTGATACCAGCTGACGCAGCAGGAAAATCACGTTTCCCGACAAACCCTGCTTCCCTTCTATCCTCGGAGCACCGAGGCTCAAACCTGCCGCCGCCGCCGCCGGAGGAGCCGGGCTCGGCCGCACGGGATCTGCCGGCGACGTTGCTGGAGGGGCCGGGCTTGGCAGCGGGGGGACGCGTCGGGGCAGGCTCCCCGGCGGGGCGCGGGGCGCTGCGCCCCGCTGACTCACCTGCCGCCGCCGCCGTGATTAACGTCCTGGCATCCGCGACCCGAGCGTCTTCCTCGCCCCTCCGCGGGCTCACACCTACCGGGAGCCCGGCGCGGCCGAGGGCCGCTCTCCCGCCCCGCGCCTGCTCCTCGCCGGTAGCGCTCAGCGCCGTGAGTCACCGGCAACTTTCCTCGCCTCCGTGCCACCTCCGGCGTTAATCACCCGTTTTTCCCCTTCTGTCGCCGTCGCTGCAGTCCTGACCGTGGACTCTCCGACCCGGAGCCACTGCCAGGCCTCTCCCCGCTTCCCATTTCTGCTAAGCCGCCGCGCCGAGGTCCCCGAAAGCCTCTGCTGCGCCCGTCTGCTCCCGGAGCCGAGCCGCGAGCACGGAGCCGCTGCGGCCCCTGCAAAAATCAGGCGCAGGGGGCTGGGAGAGGAGCCGGGCGTTATTAAAAGCCAGGCTGGAAGAAACCTGCCGTCCCGCACGAAGCAGCCCCTAAACCCTTCCCCATCCAGAAACCGTAGAAACAATTACGGAGTCGCTTTCCTAAGGGAAAACCTGCCTCCGCTTTAGTTGCTGGCTGGTTTGGGCTTAGCGAGGGACGCTTCCCTTGCAAAGCTGTGTAGCCGGGGATTTCGCACCGGCCGGACACGTTGCTCGGTTCTCTCTCATCATTTGGCTTTTTTAATCCGGCCTCCCTCACTTCTTGCATCAGCGCTTGCCGCAGTTGGCGGCCGATTGCGCAAACGAGCCTCTCCCCTCGCCGGCCGCTCTCGGGCGCTCGGTTAAAAAGCTGCCGGTTTTGACAGTCCCGTCCCCTTTTGCTTAACTGTGGTGCTTTTCTGGAAAAAGGGCTCATTTAAGGAATTCGTACGAATGCCGCTTCGCCTGCCGTCCCCGCGAGTGGCTGGAGGTGGAGGTACCGCGTGGGGGGTGCACAGCGCTGCTGCTGCTGCTGCTGCTGCTGCTGCTGCTGCCGCCGCCGCCGTGTTTGTGTTTCTCCTTCAGCGCCGCTTGCATCTTTATCAAATCGAGGGCGACTGAAACAACACGCTGCGGCTCACACGGTGTTTTGCGAGCAAACGATATGTTAATGTATCACAAAGCATCGAACCTCTCCGCAGCGCAGGTCCACAAGCGAAAATCCTTCCCCCGTGAGAAGAGCGGCGGTGGTGGCTGCCCTTAGAGGCAGGGCTGCTCCAGCCCGCGTCCTTCCTCTCGCTGCGTTACGGACAGAAGGACGCGGGCTGGATTTGTCGTGCTTGTTTTCAGAATGAATTAAACACACGAGTTACAAAATCTGAGCCCAGCGGGGTATGAGAGCGTGCTGGACAGCGGACGCCGGCTCCGAGCTCTTCCGAGCAGGCTCCAGCCTCCGCCACATTAAGCATCGCATTAACCCCTGCAGCAAAATCTTGGGGAATGTTTGGGTCTAGCTTTGCCAGGCCTGGCTTTTTTCTGCCACGCGTAGTATCATCTCGGGTTGCTTGCCCGTTCCCCGGAGGCTGGCGGCTTTCCTGCAGGGGGAAGGGACGCTCCCTCCCCATCCCACCGTGCCGGTGCGGTGCAGGGAGCCGCAGGGACCAGAGCCGCCTCCGGCCGCGGGGTCTGTGCCAGCTTTGCCCAGGGCGGCTGAGTGGGGCCGGGCGCCGGGGAGCCGCTGAGCGGGGCCGTCTCCAGCCGGACATGCCCAAACATATACCCGACTTGTCCAGACCGACGGCGAAGCTGCTGGTCCAGCCGGGAAACGGGCTGGTGTTTTGCACGCTGAGGGTCCCGCGTCCAGGAGGGCGCAGCAGCACCCAGCACCCACCCGCTCCAGGGGGCTCCGAGGGTGCCTGCCGCCCTGGAAAGGCAGCTGCGAGAGAACGCTTTAACTTGTGTATTTGTGGTCACTTGAAAGCGTGCAGGCAGCTTTTTGTACCTCAAAAGAGACAAACCCACCCGGCTTTATTTGCCCCCTTGTTGCCCGTGTCGTGGTTTCAAAGGTGCTTTCCACCCGGGCAGTTGACTCCACGCTAAGAGGATGCTGCAGAATACGACCCCCCCCCTTGCACCACGGGCCACGACGACGTCAAGGGCATCAGCTCTCCCGCTTTGCGGCAGAAATGCACCCGCTGACCCCTCTCCCCTGCACCGCTGTGCAAGCAGACAGACGCCCGGCCTAGGTGCCCTCCAGCTTTGCAACCCGCTCAGCCCCGGGCAGGGTCTGGCAGGGCCTGGGGACCGGGGAGCAGCATCCGGGCTGGGCTCCGAGAGGGGCAACCGGAGGGGCAGAGAGCGTCGCCTCCTTGGTCAATCCTTAACCCCCAACCCTATTTAACTCCTCCACGTTACGGTGATCCAGCGGGCAGGAAAACCCCTTGCCGGGAAAGGCCTGGGTGGGATGTGGAGTCTCCCCCTGCCCCCAGCCAAAGGTTTGCTCCCTAAAGGCGAAGGTTTGGATTTGGAGGGGGGGGGGGTCCCTGCATCCCTTGTCTGGGGGGTCCCTGCATCCCCTAATGAGGGGATCCCTGCACCCCCCGATGGGGGGGGTCTTTGCATCCCCAGCCTGGGGGGGTCCCTGCACCCCACGATGGGGGGGGGTCTTTGCATCCCCAGCCTGGGGGGGGTCCCTGCACCCCCCGATGGTGGAAGGTCTTTGCATCCCCAGCCTGGGGGGGGGGGTCCCTGCACCCCCCGATGCCCGCTGGCAGCGTGCGGGCTCCCGGGGGCGGCGGCGGCGGCGGCGGCGGAGCCCGGCCCCGATCCGCGAGCGCCGTTGCCC
>NW_020447553.1:449115-462658 GCF_003343035.1 Apteryx rowi
GTGAGCGAGCGGCGAGGCCCCGCCCCGGCCCGGTATAAAGCGGGGCGAGACGCGCCGGGCACCGGCTGCCGGCAGACGCGACGCGGCGGGGCGCGACGGGACGGTGAGTGCGGCGGGGCGCGGCCGCCTCGCCCCCGAGGGGGTCCCGCTCGCCCCGCGCCGGTGCTACCGGGGGGGCCGGTGCTCGGCAGCCGGGGGGGGGGAGCGAAAGCACCGGCAGCGGGACGGGGAGGGCGACGGCGGCGGCTCCGCGCCGGTGGTCCCGGGCTGGACGGGGCGGCCGCGCTGGTGACTCAGGGCCGCTCGTGTGGGGGGGGGGGGGGCGGCCGGGGCTTGTCGCCCCCGGGGCTCCCCGCTGTCCCCGTCCCCGGGGCGCCGTGGCCGGGCTGCGCTCGCCCCCCGGCGGGCAGCGGGGCGCACTGCGGGGCCGCGGCTCCCCCCTCCCTCCCTCCCTCCGGCGCTGCCCCGGCGTGGAGCGTCGCTCCCGGCTGCCCGCCCCGTCGGTGTTAGCGGCGGGGTGGAAAACGGGAGGTTTCCCGTTGCAGGGTGTTATCCGGAGACGTGCGTGTTCCGCCGGGCTAAGGTGGCCTGGCTCCAAAGCAGCCCTTTTCCTTGGAGAGCCCCCAAGGCCTCACCAGTGTCACGAGCGGGGCGTCCTCTGCGCCGTGGCCCCCTGGCAGGGGAGGGGGCGGCTGGCTGGGGGTGGCGCACCTGCAGCGAGCTCCCGCAGCCCCACGCCCGGGTGCTGCCGGCCTCTCCTGTTCCCCGCGGTTCCCACAAACTGGTGTAACTGGTAAAAGGGCAGGTCCCGGTGTCACACAGGTGCCTGCGGTGAGCAGCGCTGCCGGGGGGGGCGTGGGGTGTCTCTTGGCTCCCCAAACGGTGCCTTGATCTCCCGGCCTGCCTGGGTGAGGTTTTCTTAATGCAACCGCGAACCTGCATCGCCTGTTTGTCCCAGTCTTGGGGTTCTCCAGCTGGAAGCTCTGGTTTTTGAGATGATGGCAAACTAGTCATCCCCATGGGAGGGAGGGGAGGGGGATTACATCCGCCCCATCCTTCCGGATTTGGTGACTCCGTCGCTGATTCTGCCCTTGTGAGTCAGGGTGCCGCCGCACGGTGCGGGGCCCGGCTGGGATCGGGGGCTCCCGGGGCTGCCGCGGAGGCCGGTGGGTGTCTGGGCTCGATGTCGAAACGCGTCCCCTGGCTGCTACCTGCCGCGGCTTGCCTGGACATGCTGGGACTTGCCTTGCAATGAGGTCACCCTGGGAGCCGGCCACGAGATAGGAAGCTGAATTTCTATTTATACTCGGGGGTGCTCTGCCCGCTTCGAGGCTGGGCTGGATCAACGCGAGCGGAGGGTCTGGGGCGGCCTCGGGAAAGCGTGCAGGGCTGGAGGCTCCCCAGGGGTCTACTGACACGCCACGGTGGTGTGTGTGGAGAAGGTGATGCTGGTTGCTTCAAAAGGGGCTGAAGTACTGGATTTGGGCAGTTTTCCATGGTAGGTTGGCACCAGCTGAAGCTACCGGGGTTGAATACCCCAACCTTGGGGAAGCGGTGCGAGTCGGGGGGGGGGGGTCCTGTGGTGGTCCCAGTTTTGGAGCTCCCTGATCGAGTAGGAAAAGACCAAGGACACCCTGTCATGCACACAGGGAATGGGGTTTGTTTCTGTGAATCTGTTAACGAGATTTAATGAATACGGCTAGCCAAACAGGATCAAGTCGTAGCTTGGAAAACCATCGAATCCCAGACAGGGCTATGTTTGCCTTGCTCCGATAAAAGGCTCCTGGCATAACTGTGGGCTGCATAAGGGATCATTTAACCCCATGCATGTGCGAGGGTGAGGGACTGCTTGGGCCAAAGGACTCTTTGCTGCTTAACCGTGAAGGTCAAGGCTCTTGGCATCGAGCGGAAGAACAGGGTCTTGTCCCTGGTTACCCAACAGCTTCTTGCAGATAACAAGGGTGGTTAGCAAAAGTGGCCGAGCTTGTGGCATGTTCTTGCTGCTTGCTCAAAGTGCTTCCGTGCCACCACGCCTGGCTTCTCAAGATTAAGAAATGGCCAGAAAAACATCCTGTTGCCTCACTTGCCCACGTGCAAGCGTGCCCCGTGCCCGTGTTGAAGTGGGAAGCCAGTGGGGTTTTGGCTCAAGCCAGCGCACTGAGAGCGCTGCTGGCACTGTCAAGGTGCCTGGAGCTCTGCTCTGGCAGCCCCGGACCTGGTGGAGGAGGAATGGTGAACCTCAATATTTGCCCCTTTCCCATATTTGAGTTGCATCCAGGCTGGATCTGACCTCAGTTGTGCTCAGGTCTTTCCCTCTGCTCAAGACACCCCTGAAATGCTGAATGCCCAAGTCCCAGGCCATGTTTGGCAGCTGGAGGCAGGGAGGTTTCCACTCTGCAGTCACTTTGCTGCGGGGCCAAGCCTTGCCCAGCCTGGCCACTGCGGCTACTGCATGTTTTGCTCTGGTGGCAAATGTGCTGGTCCTCCTGCTTGCTCACGGCTTGCACGACACCCCCATAACCAGTGCTGCTTTCCTCTCCACAGCCACCACGATGCCCCTGTCACAGAGCAGGGCTGGCCAGCAGATGCCCTGCAGCAGCAAGGTGTGCAGGAACCTCTTTGGCCCTGTGGACCACAACCAGCTCCAAAATGACTTCCAGAATCAGCTGAGGCAACAGCTGGAAGAAGCCCAGGACCGCTGGAACTTCAACTTTGAGACAGATACACCCTTGGAAGGGCGCTTTGAGTGGGAGAGAGTCTTTGTTGACCAGCAGCTGCACAGCCTGTCCAAAGCCAACAGTAGTGAGAGCCGGAGCTGCTCCTTGGCCCACAAGGTACCCTCCAAGGACCATCTTGGCCAGGCCTCCTCTGAGATGCCTCAGCAGGACTCTGAGGCTTGCACGGCCAGTTCCCCGCAGCGCTTGAAACGCAGGCAGACTACCGTCAAGGGTGAGTGCTGGAGACTTGGTGTCCCCCTGTGCTATCGGTTGCATCTCCCTGTGTTGAGAAGGTGTCATGACCACCATGGCTGGTGCCCTGACTCCCATGGCAGGGAGAGATGGAGGGGTCTTGGGTGCCTGGATTCAGAGATCCCTGGCTGTCTTCTGGGCATGGAGAGGTGTGTGTGTGGGGGGGGGGATCCCTCTGCCTGGCTGCAAACCAGGCCCTCTGGGGTGAGGCAGGTGATTCTGGCCAGGCTTGGGGGTCTTATAGCTCAAGATGACCTGATTGGTAGTCCATTGCCTTCACTTCTCCTGGCCTGAGCCACTCCTTGAAGATCAGGGCCCGGGGTGGAAGTGCAAGTGAGACCAAACACTCCAGGGAGAAGAAACTAGCTCATGGATTGGGTGGGTACCTCCAAGACAAAGTCCACTTGGGCATCACCTTGGCTGGGGCTTGGGGTGTTGCCCTGGAAATGCCTCCTCCTTCCTGCCCTGCTGCCCCAGACCAACTGAAGGCAATTTCCAACCTGCTCTTTCTGCCCTCTAGATTTCTACAACTCCAAGCGGAGAATCGTCCCTGACAAGCCCAAGCTGTGACCTTGCAGTGCTCAGCTCCGTTTGCAAGTGCCTCTCTGCTGAGGGTGCTGTCATCGGGGATCCTTCACAGCTGCTGACACTAAGATGCCCTGGGGGTGTCCATGGCTTTCCTCAGCCCTGTACTATGTAAGCTGTGTGTATGAAGCAATGTAGAGTCTGTAGTTCCCTATTTATGAGTAGCCCGGGGTCCTGAGGGACCTTCACTTGTGTGCAATGTTTATGGAGTAGCCCATGTTGAGGCTTGTAACCCCTCAGAGGGGATGGAGAAGGACTGAAATGGGCCTGGCAGGCTGAGACTATGGCATTTGCCTACCCGAGGAGGTGGAAAAGAGCCTGGGTCCTCTGCCCTGTGCTGGTGGGGCCAAGCACTGTCGTTGCCCCATCCTACTGTCCAGCTGTGGTCCTCTCCCTGCCTGAAGGCTGGCCATGGAGGTTGCTCATGGAGCAGCAGCTCCAGGAAACCCCCAGGAGAAAGTCCCTGATCGTAGGGTTGGCTTGTGTGTATGGGTCCTGGTGGCCCAAGCCCTGGGGCAGCCAGGCTGTGAGCACAGCCCAGCTGCTGGCACAGGGCATCGGATGGGATGGCCCCAGGGACAGTGAGACCTTGTCCATGCTTGGAAGTGGAGTGACGCAAAGGGGGCTGCTCCTTTCCCCGGTGCTTCTGAGGAAAGGAAATGCCTGGTCCCTGGACAGCCCTTCCTCCAGGTGACTCACAGATGCATTGTGTATGTTAGATGGGCTGGAGGGCAGTGACAAACTTGCTGGAGGTCCCTGTGACTCACCAAGGTCTCCTGGCTCTCACCCCCTCCTGCAATGGGGAGAAAGGCTGCTTGTAGCTGTGACCAGACCTGGGCTTGCCTAGGGCAAGGATGGGTCCCCCTTGCACTGTCCCTCACCTGCAGGGACCCCAGAGCTGCCTGTGAGCACAGCTCCGGTGCTGAGCTCATGCAGCGTTTTGGTCAAGCCTGGGGCCACCACTGCCTGGGAAGCTTTGGGATCCCCTGATCTCCCCGCTGACCCCGATAAACCCCTTTCTCACCCTGTTGTTGGCTTGTTGAACGGTGCGTTTGCCTTCCTGTTCCTGCCTTGTTAAATACTGACGCTAGGCTGGCTGCCTGCTCCGGCCCTGTTGGACTGGTCTAGGAGAGGGGAGCCCTGCTCTCCAGCAGGGATGACACCGAAAGAAGAAATTGTAGCTTTGTCCTGGACTGTTTTTTTTTTTTCCTCCTTTGGAGCTGGGGGGAGAGGAGGACCCTCACCTGGCCTCGGCTCGGCTGGGAAACGAGCAGCTTCTGTTAAGCTCTTGGCCTGAGGCTGCTCCATCGCAGCTGGCTCGCCCTGCGTTGGTGGTGGGTAGCTGCTTGTGAGCGACTCGACACTGTCAGATCTCAGCACTTTGGGTTCGTCTCCTGCCCTGCTGGGTTTGGACTCTGGAAACTGGTGCAAGATGGTCCCAGGCAGAAAAGGGATGGGGTCGACCTCCCGCCTTGCACCGAGATGCACTTTGCTGTCAGTAGAGCTGGCGAGCTGCCAGCACTAAATGTTTATTTATAAAGATGCTGTTAAGTCTGATGGGGGGGTGGGAGAAATATCTGTTTGTCTGTAAATGTAGCTCTGAATAAACACTTGTGTCTGGGAATCTGTGTCACTGGGTTAATGGCAGTAACCTTGCGTGCTGCGTGTTGCAGTCCTTGCTGGGAGGAGGGAGAGGGCCTGGCTGGGGGTCCCTTTGGGGGTGCAGAGCTGATTGCCCTGCTGGGCAGGGGTTTCTGGTGGGTGGAACCTTGTGCTGGGATCTCTGCCTGCTGTCCTGGGGTTACTGGGAGCAGGTGGAGCAGCTGGAGGCAGAAACCAGACTAATTTCCACTTAGGCAGCTGGGGAGGAGGCTGTAACTGCCTTGGGTAAGTGCTTTGCAGCCTGCAGTGTCGAAGCAGCAGGCCTGGGAGCTGTGCAAGAGCTGAGAGGGGCAGAGCCCCACTGCAACCTGTGTTAACCCCTGCTGACTCGGAGGCAGATGCCACCTTGCTCAGCTGGGTGCAGGGTGGAGATGCTGGGTAGGGGGTGGCCATCGTGGCCCCAGCAGCTCGCAGACCCCACCACCGCCAGCGCAGGGTCTTGYGGTGGGGTGCTCTGCTGCAACACTGGCTTCAGCCACCCGCAGGGGTGGTTCCTCCTGCACGTGTGCTGGTGTGCCTTGGAATACTTGCAGAGCGCTCTCGGGCAGGCTTTTAGCTGCTGCTGAGTCGAGTCCTACGGATTTAGCCTGTTCAATCCCTCCTCTTCTGGCAGTCCTTCCTCCCCCCTTGGCTGCTGCCGGCTGCTCCCCTGGGGTTTGCCAGGAGCAGGGACTGAGGAAGTTAAAGCAGGAGATGGATACTCCCCTCAYCCTGGCTTGTGCAGCTCTGGTCCTCCATGGGGAAAGGGAGTYTGGTGCCTGGATTTGCTTTCCAGGCTCCCAAGAGAGACCCCAGCCCTGAGGGACAGGTGAGGGTTTGCTCTGGGCTCTCCCTGACATGGGGCAGGTCCTTCCCTGGGGGGGCTATTTGGCTGTGGGGGATCGGAGCGGGATTTCAGTCCAGCCTAACAGGTGCCAGCTTTGCTTGGGGAGGAGCCGTGGTGCCTGAAACAGGTGAGCCCTGAACCTGGCCTGCAAACGGAGCAATTGCACCTGAGTCAGCTGCTGCTTCATTAAGGTTAAAGTGCTAATGAGCAGGGCTGGGCCGGCTGGGTCTGCAGGTGCACCGGGGCAGGGAACCTGTGCAGCCGGTTCCTGGGCGGCTCCTGCCTTTTCGCATGGATCTGAGCCAGCTCCAGGGGCTCAGCCCAACACGGCAGCTTCCACAAGAGCAGAGCCCATAAAACGCCGCGGCTCTGGGGTGGTCAGCCGGGGCTGAGCATGGCTCGGTGCCACGAAGGTTTTCCCCGGCCTGCGAGTGACGGCAGCACCCAGGGTCTGGAAAGTCGTATCCAAGTGGTTGCACAGCCTTGGCTCCCGTCTACGCTGTGCTCTGCGGTGCTGGCGGCCGTTAATGCTAGTTGTGACCTAAAGATAATGTTTTGGCRTTGCCCTTGCTATCCTTTAAGCGTTTGCTTGGGATCTCTTCCCACTTTGCGGTTAGAAAAAACAGAGCAAAACCAAACCTGTTTCCCCATCCCATTGCAAACGGGAATAGTGGAAGTCAGTGGGCAGCCCAGCCGGCTGTGTTTGCACCGGGCTTAAACCAGTTTAGCAATTCGGGCAAGGTGCATCGGAAACTTCAGCGCAAGGGATGCGGAAGGGGGATTTCTCCCAGTCCTGGGCCTAAGGGGGATTTTGCAGCTTTGCTCCTTCTCTGCTATCACCTTGCATTAGCCACCCGGAGCAGCCGCTCTCGGAGCGGCCTCGGGTCGCCGAGCGGCAAACAGGAAGCGCAGGCGGTTGAGCGTAACCCGAAAGCGGAAAGCTGCCTTGGGTAAGAGAGAGCGAGCRGGAGAGGAGATGTCGGCGCGCGGCAGCATCGCCCTCCGCGCGCGCCCGACCTGCCRGCGAGCCGCGCCGCGCGCCCGGCCCCGAAACTGAGGTTCCCCCCCGGGGCGCTCGGGGAAGGTAAGCGACGGCTTTGGTGCTCTGCAGCGCTCGAGGCCGCCGAGCCGTGCGGGTGGGCCGAATCTTTCACGTCCGGGGATAGTTCAGGTAGCACCTAAAAAAAAGAGAAATAAGGGGGAAAAAGGCGTTTCGCTCAGCGGCAGTGAGCTGGGGGCTCTCTCGCGGCGGCGGGTGCCGTTTTTGGGGGGCTGGGAGAGGCAGCGGGGACCCCCACTGCGCTGCCGTGGTCCTGCGGCCGGGTGCTTGGCCAGGGCAGGTACTGGGGTCGCCGGTTCTAATCCCGGCTCCCCTGCCRAGAAAAGGCACCCGATTTTCACTGCCGGCTTTGGGGTCTGCCGGATGCTGGGCGACTCGGCGCTGTCTCGTGGGTGTCGTGCTTCGAGGCAGAGGGGAAAGGGATTTTCTTTTCTTTTCCTTTTTTTTTTTGGCATGTTCACGCATTTCCTGTGCACCCCCCGGCCGAACCGCTGGTGCAAAAGGAAAGGCTGAACGCGTTAAAGACACCGGCGCTTCCTCACCCCCGCGGGGACCGGCAGCAGGGAGGAAGCCCCGGCGTTTCTCCGGCCGGGAAGCACCGCGAAAGCAGGGCATCATCGCCAAATCTCGCCGAGCCCCGGGGCGGCGGCGGGCGACCCACCGCTTTTTCCGCCCCCCTCCGCGGCAGGGCGAGCCATGGCCGAGCGCCGGGCGGGCGCCAAGGGCCGGCGGCTGGGCTCCAGCCGGCGCAAGCAGCTGCGCGAGGCATCCGGCGGCGGCGACGATGCCACCGCGGTGGCGGCGGCATCGTCATCAGTCCCCGGCCCCGAGGAGGAATCGCCGTGGGCGGCCGACGTGGCGCAGAAGGTGCAGGACTTCTTCCGGGCGTGCGACCGGGAGCAGAAGGGGTTCGTCACCCGCGCCGACTTGCAGGTAGGCAGCCGGGATGCTCCCGGCGTGGGGCCGCCCGCGGTGGCCGCCGGCCCCTAACCCCCCTCGCCCTTAGGAATTGCAGATGGAGGATTTCCCGTGCAGCGGCGAGGAGCTGGAGCTCGTCTTCGACGGGCTGGACRCCGACGGCAACGGGCGCTTAACCACCGAGGAGCTCACCGCCGGGCTCCGTAAGTGCCGCCGTCCGGCCCTGGAGCCGCGGCCGGGCCGGGAAGCGTCGGAGCCGCGGGCTCCCGGCGCTGACAGGTTTCGGCCGTCCCGCGGCAGGGCAGTTCCTGAGCTCGCAGCGGGCCACCCGCGACCACCGCAGGCGGAAAACGGCCTCCCGCAGGGACCGCTTGGCCCCCGGCGGCCCCTCGTTGGAGGAGGCGGACAGCGAGGAGCGGAAGCGCTTCGCCGCYTTCGTGGACCAGCTGGGCACGGACAACAGCTTTGCAGAGTAAAGAGCCCGCGGGTGTCCGGCGGGATGGGGCGACAGCTGGGGGAGGGCAGGAGCCTCGCCAAATCGGGTCCCTATTTGGGCAACAAGCCCGGAAATGGCTTGGAGCCACTTTTGCCCCAAGCACAGGAGCAGGGTCCTGCAGGACCCAGACCCCAATGGCATGGGCTGATCCAACCGGGACCCCACACCCGGCTCAGGTCCGGGGGGATGCTCCCACCGGGGGGATCCGGTGGGCACTCACCCCGAAACGCCTCTCCCTTTGCAGCCAGGAGATCTGGCAGCTCTGGGTGAAGCTGCGGCAGGACGAGCCCCAGCTGCTGGGCAACCTGGAGGACTTTTTGGCCAAGATGAGGCGCCGCATCCAAGAAGCCAAGAGCGAGAAGGAGGCCTTGGAAGTCATCCTGAACAAGTGAGCCAGGGCTGCGGAGAGGGATGGGGACAGGAAGGATGGGCCACGGCCCTCCGCTCACCCTAACCGCAGAAATGAATCCAACGAGGGAGGAATCCGGCTGCTTTTAGCATCGCCGTCAGGGGCTGGAGGTTTCATCTGGTGCTGCTGTTTGGGGTTGGGCTCCCTCTACAGTCACGCACGGGACAGCGGGAGTGCCGGATTCAGGCCGGACGGACACATCCTCGCTGGGCGAATGCCCTCCGGCCGCAGCGGCAGCTCCCGTGGGTGCCGCGGGCCGGTTCCCGTGCCCGCCGTGACGGGGACTGACCCCCATCACTCCGCTGTCCCCCGGCAGGCGCGTGGCTGAGCACAACAGGGAGGTGCAGCAGCTCTGCGAGGCCCTGGAGCAGCAGATGCGCCAGGAGATGCAGCAGCTGGAGCAGGAGGTGGGTCACCAACCCTTCCCCAGCTGCTCCTCTCCCCCTGGGACAACGCTGCACCCACAGGGTCACCCAAAACCCAGCATCTCCAAGGCCCCCTGCTCCCTCCCTGTCCCAGGGACCCGTAGCTAGGTCCGTCACTGCTGCAGGCTCTCAGTTTCCCAAATGTCACCCAAGTGCTGAGCTGGGGCGGCTCCAGGAGGCCACCGAACATSTTCCCACCTCTAAGAGGACCAAAGCTGTATAGATCATCCTGATGCATCTCCATCTCGCCTGCTCTGAACTTGTCCCCACTCTGGGAGATCTTCCCCCCCTTCCCTCGCCCCCGGTTTGCGGCTCCTGGCGTTAACGGCTTGGCTGTGACCGCAGAGCGAGGCCCGGAGCCACCAGCACAGCACGGAGCTGTGGCGAGCGCTGGACGCCCGGGAGAGCGAAGTGCAGCGCCTGGTCTCGGCGCAGACGGAGGTGAGCCGGCCGCCGCGGGGACCTCGCGGGCGGCGGAGCCGGGACAACGGCCGCCGCGGCCCCGTGAGCTTTGGCACGACTCGAGCGCGGCGGACAAGCCCGGGCAGCGGGCGCCGCCTGCGCCGGTTGCCGAACGGGACGGACGGACGTGCGCGGCGTGGGGCGCTCGTCCCGCCGGGATCATCCTCCGCGGAGGCTGCGGAAGTCTTCGGGGCAAACTGCTGGCGAAACCTGCCTTTCCGCTGCGCTGGCAAAGCCTCGCAGGAGGGGAAAGGGCTTGGAACGGGGGYGTTTTATATCGGCACGAGTCCCTAGCAGGGCTCAGGCCCTTGCAGKTGCGGAAAGGCCTGGTTTGTCCGGCGGAGAGGTGCGCGCACACGTCCCATCCCCGCCCCGCGGGAAACGCCGCCCCAGGGCTGGAGGGGTCGAGGCGATGGGTTTCGGCACGGTGTCTCCCCGGAGCCGGCCGCCGGCTCGCGGGGCCCGCGCAATGCTCCCCTCCCCTGCCGCAGCTGGAGACGCGGTGCCGCAGCCTGCGCAGCACCCGGGAGGCCACCAGCACCGAGAACCGGCGGCTGGAGCRGAGCAACCGGGAGCTGGAGGAGCGGCTGCAGCGCATCCACCTGCAGCTCCGYGAGACCCAGGGCCGCCTGCGGGACGCCAGGGCCGCCGCGGCGCCCGGAGCCGGGTGAGGAGCCGAGGGGTCGTCGGCACCCTCCCTTTCCTCCTGGCAGCTGCAGCCGGCGAGAAACGAGTTTGTCAGGTCTCAGCCCTTCCTTCGCTGCGGGAAGCAGAGCGATCTCGGGGCGGGGTGACCCCGGCGCCGGGACGGAGGCAGCGGGGGGGGGGGGCGTCCTGTGGCCCTTTTGCTCTTTTTCCTCCTGGCGGCTGCAGCGGGCGAGAAACGAGTTTGTCGGGTCTCAGCCCTTCCTTCGCTGCGGGAAGCAGAGCGATCTCGGGGCGGGGTGACCCCGGCGCCGGGACGGAGGCAGCGGGGGGGGGGGCGTCCTGTGGCCCCGTTGCTCTTTTTTTACCCCTGCGCCGCGTCTTTGCAGGGACGGACCCGCGGCGGAGCTGCCCGGCGAGACACCGCCGTCCCCGCAGGTACTTGAGCGGGGCAGCGAGGGGGGGACGCGTGCGCACGCGTCAGCGCGCTGGTCGGGCAGGGACTGCTGGCAGCCCGAGGGAGCGGGGCCCGCGGAGGGGCTCGAGAAGGGAGCGGGGAGCAGCGTATCGGGGCTGGCACCCCCAAAAGTTCGTGCCGATAGGTCTGGATAGCTGCTTCGACGCCTGGGGGAAAGGCAAGCAGCGCCGCGTGTCGATACGCTCTCTCCACCGTCCCTTTTTTCTCGCACAGCAGACGAGTCCGGAGAAGAGCGAGAAGTACCGCTCCGAGATGCAGATCAGCTTCGGATCCCAGAGTGGCGAGCAGCCACCGAAGAGCGGCCACCACGTGTAAGGGGGCCTCAGGGCGCCGGTCGTGCTTAGACGGAGGGGGCCAAGAAGCCACGTTCACCTTCTGGCTTTGCCGCGGCGGCTTTGGGGCTCTGATGTGGTGCAAAGCCCGGGGATGCTGCAGGGCGGCTGGTCCCCGGATGGGTTTTATCCAGCGCCAGGCAGCCTAGGGAGGTCATCCTTCTCCAACAGGCTTGATATTCGGAGCAGCGTCTTTTCCTAGGGAAGCCCCACGGAGGGTAATAGGTACCACCGTCGCTGGGCAATAGCTGCTCCTTCAGCTCGTGCCCTAGAGGCCTGGGAGCTGATGCTGAGCACCCAAATCCCCACCAGCACCTCCAGGCAAATCACTGCATTTACCTCTGCTATCGCTGCCTCCTCTCCCACCCACCCGTCTCTCGTCTCAGCGCTTAGATCACCTCCACAGCATCCGCTCCCCTTGGATCGGGTGCTCATCTCCTGCCAGAGCGAGCTTGGTCTTTCCATCTCCCTAATGCAGATAGCAGAGCCCGGGAGGAAACACGCTCGCGTCTCGCGCTGCGTGAAGGCGCCAGCTCTGCCGCCCGCTTATGCGGCAGCTCGAGCACAGCTTGCCAAGTTTATTCAGCACATCGAGCGTGCTCCTATTTCCTCCATCCCCGGTCGCTGCCTGTATGAACTTCTAGTGCATATAGAGGATAAATACAAGTGGGCTTGCAAAGGGATCGGATGGGTTTGTGGAGGACAGACCTGGGGAGGGATCGCAGCTCAGGATGTCCTGGCATGGGCTGGGGAGCTGCGGGGTGGCTGTGGTTATACCCTGTGCTCTGCTATTTCCAGAGTTTGGGAAAAGGTGCCGGCAGAAATAACCATTTCGGGACCGCTGCCCAGAGTGATCTCTATAGAAGAGGATCCCTTCCCAGAATTTCTGAAAGAGGAACGGTTTTCTGACCAAAGCTCTTTGCTAAGGGAAATGAATGATGCAATAGCGGCTCTGAGCAAAGAGCAGAAGTCGCAAGGCCCAGGTGACCCCGTGCCAGCGGGAGACGTTCCCCTTCGCCCGCGGGAGGACGCTACCACGCACAGTGCAGCCCCCGGGGCCCCGCGGGAGACCCTCGCCGGCCTCCACGGTCGAGAGCCGTTGCAAGGAGACCTTCTGCAAGAGGGACCAGCCCAAGCCGCACTCGGTGCTCGTGACGTGACACTGGCCGGTGCGTCTGAGAGCGCCGGGCACCACACGGCTCAGGAGCGGGGTGGAGARCAGGGCGAGAATCCCGGGAGAGCAGGGCAGGGCCTGGAGGACCCTCGGAGGATATTTTTCGTGCAGGGACAGAGCACTGCTACGGCGGAGCAGATGCTGGAGGAGGCTGAGGGTTTGCAAGGAGCACAGGGAGAAAGCGCGGAGGCAGGAGCGCAGGCGGAGGTAGAGGAAGCAGGATTAACGCAGGAAAAAACAGGTCGGGAAGCCGCGCAGCCCCCAGGAGACGCTGAGAAAGCAGCCTTAACCCAGGGAGAAAATTCGGAGGCAGATCCGGGGCCAGTCGAGCCACAGGAGCTAGAGCTAGCCCTGGGAGGACGTTTCACCGCAGAGGTTGCAGCCCCAGCAGGAGACGCGGCGCAGGGAGAGCGCGTGCAGCCTGCGAGCRAAGGTGCGGAGCTAGGGGATGGGGCTGACTCGTGTGTGTGGCGCTCCGAGAAACTCGAACTAGAGCTGGGAGAGCACCTCGATCTGGAGGTGCAGTCCCTGGGAGAGGCCGGGAGAGCAGGAGTAGTGCCGGGAGAAAGCGCGGGTGCAGGTTTGCAGCCGCCGGCTGCGGGACGAGCYGTGGAAGCCGGGCAGGCAGGGAGCGGAGATGCAGACGGGCTGGATGTGTCCCAGACCCCGCAGTTAGCACCCGCCGAGGGTGCTGCGTGGCCCTCCGAGGCTCGGACGCCGGGAGCAACACAGGGACACGTCTTAGACGCAGGCAGGCCTCTCGCCCAAGCTCAGGTGCAAGAGGTGAAGCAAGGGGAGAGCAGCGACGCAGCGATGCAGCCCCCAGCCGAGGCTGCGGAAGGAGAGGTAGCCCGGAGCGCGGAGGCAGAGCTGCAGCCTGGGGGTGAGTCTGCGGCGGGCGATGCAGCGCCAGGAGGGAGAGGTGATGCCGGGCTGCAGCCTGGGGATGAAGCTGAGCAGCTARACGTGGCGCAGGGAGGGAGCACGGGTCCGGCTCTGCAGCCCCCTGAGGCTGAGCCGCTCGACGTGATGCAGGAGGAGGGAGCTGGGGCAGATGTGCAACCAGTGGAGGAGGCCAACAGCGCAGGGGGACTGGAGGGCC
>NW_020447553.1:463862-472721 GCF_003343035.1 Apteryx rowi
GCAGTCACTTGCAGGGGCTGAGGAGCTCGAATTCACCCCGGGCGAGAGCGCGCAGGCAGAGCTGCAGCCCCTGAGCGAGGCCGGCTCTYCAGATCCACTCGGGGTTGGAGTGGGGCCGGGAGAGGGGGCTGCTGCAGGTCCACAGCCACTTGAGGAGGCTGAAAGCCTGGGAGCACGGGAGGCTCTGAGCCCTGACGTGGAGGTGCTGCCGCTCGCAGAGGCCGAGGAGCCCAAATTCACCCTGAGCGAGAGCATGGTGGCAGATCTGGGACTGCTGGGTGCAGTGCAGACGCAGGAAGGGATGCCAGGACAGATGGTTGCTTTGGAAGCACGTGTGGTTCCCAAGGGAGATGTCCCAGATGCAGCAGCCGATACAAAAGCRCAGCCCCTGGCTGAGGCTGCAACACAAGTTGTTCAGCCCCATGACAAGGCCACCACCGATGCTGAGACTCCTGATCTGGAAGTAATGCTGGGAGCGTTCGCTAGGGCAGACGGGCAGATCCTGGAGGAAAGCCAGACACTAGAGAGAACCCAGGGAGAGAGGGTTGATGCATGTTCACGACCTGAGGAGGGGGCTCGGAAACTAGAAGTCGTTCAGGCCGAGATGATTCACCCAGAATTTTTGCCCCAAGCTCTGGGGGCTTTGAATGGGGAAAAAACACATGGAAAAAGTGCTGAACTAGAMGTGTATTCACTGGAGACTCCTAAGGCAGAAGTAATGCAGGGGGACAAGGCTAGCACAGATGTGCTAGAGCAGCCTAAAGAAGCGATGCTAGGGGAGAGCACCGATCCGGCTCTCTGCTCGTTCAAGATCCACGGAGTAGAAACGCTGCAGGGAGAGAGGACTGACGCAGAGGTGAGGCCTCTGGATGTAGCCCAAGATCTAGAAGTGGTGCAGGGAGTGAGCYTCGAGGCAGACGAGAGGTTTTTAGCCCAAACTGAGGGTTTACAACTAAAGCAGGGCCGTGATGCTGGTGCAGCCACACTGGCCTCACCAGTTTCAGAGGTGCCGTTACCAATCAGGGGGCGAAAGCAGGAAACACTGATGCAAGAGGATGTTCTCGTTCCAGATCTGCAACGGCTAGGCGTTTCGGGACAGGAGCAGGTCTCAACACAGGCAGATAAGGTGAGGCCAGATGTTGCTCCCGAGCAGCTGCTGCCAAAGGAGAAGCCGCTGTGGGTGATGGAAACGGAGCAGATAGCTGCTGAGCGCGCTGAGCCTCCAAAAGAGGAGGTGCCACCAGGGTCTACCCTTTACGCAAGTGTCCGATGCAAGGAGCACGCAGGGAGCGATCTGGCGGGGACACTCCTCGGAGATAGTCTGCTGAGGGACGTAGCCAACAGTGGGGTGCAGCCTCCAGGGCGGCTCTCAGAAGAACCGAGAAATGGTCTGGATGTTGGTCAATGGGATGGGAAGCAAGACATCGGGCTGAAAACAAGTCAGGAAGCAAAGCCCAGCCCAGAAGACCCAGGGGCTGCGTCGGCTGACGGGGCAGGAACTGCCCCAAGAGGCTCTGCTGAAACCTGGACTGATCCAGACCACCTCTACAAYGTGCTATTTGTCGGGGACTCCCACGTGGGCAAGACGTCATTTCTGTACCGGTTACATGCCAACTCCTTCAACCCGCACCTCACCGCTACAGTAGGTAGGCTTCCTTCAGCTCTTCTCCAGCACGGCTCGGCCCTTGCTCAGATAACCGTCACAGTTCCCTCGTCTCCACCCCTCAGCCTTTACCCTTAGAAACAAGATAAGAATCAATTTAAATTCCCAATAACTCATTGTTCATTGCAGTCGGGGCACAACACAACCTGCAGGCGGTCAATACATGCACGGCACAGCTCACATGTGGCATGTGAGCCCAAGTGTCACCTAGGACTAAACAGGAGCACCAACCTAACGCACCTGGATGCTCACTCCTAGGCTCACCTGGGTCCTCCTAATGTTCTCCAGAGAATTAGTACTGATGTGATTTAAGCAGGGCTTGTTTCACAGCCAAAGGCCCTAGTGTTTTTTCGCTCCTCTCTGCCTTTCAGCTCTGTGCTCCTCTCTTAACCAACCTGCTTTTACTTAGCCTGAAGTTAGAGACCTTTCCAAAATCTGGCCATCAGAGATCCAAAAGCTTGAGGGATCAGCTGCTGCCACACTTGCACCGTGTGGTTGCTGCACCCATCCTATATCTCGGGGCTGAACCCTACAACATCGAAATGTTCCTGTTGGGTGTGTCCTAGGGCTGGATTACCAGATCAAAAACCTTGTCGTGGATGACAAACTCTTTGCTCTCCGCCTGTGGGACTCGGCTGGGCAAGAAAGGTAAGGCGCTGTGCTGCGTGCTGCRGGGAAGCAACCGGGATTTTTTGGTAGCTTAGTGGAAATAAATGTTCTTGGCTTGGCTAAGCAAAGCAGCGTTGTTTAAGGAGGGCCTCCAAATAAGCRTGAGATGAGATAAAGAAGAATAAAGGAAGTAATGAAGATAAAAATAAGTACTCAGGCTTATGGCCTCCTCTCTATGGCCTCCTTCATCAATATAGGAGCAAAATCTGGTGTCTCCYTGAATTTCAGATAAATCCCTGCTGATTTCCGAGAGGACAGATGTTGATCTTTAATGTCCTCACGTGTGTGCACACATGCCTTTAGAGAKGTATTTTCAAGTTCAGTATTTATATGCATGCCTAAGTAAAACACCTGTCAAGCTCCGGAAGATACCGCTTTTCAGCCTTCACCCAAGCAAATTTCTGCCATTTTTGTACACGTGTATTTCCACGTGAAACCTTCTTACTCCACGCTGGTGACCATTTAAAATGTACGCAGGTACCACAGCATCACCAAGCAGTTTTTCCGGAAAGCAGACGGCGTCGTGCTGATGTACGATATCACGTCGGAATATTCCTTTGCAGACGTGCGCTACTGGCTGAGCTGTATCCAGGTGGGTGAATTGGGAAATCCTCAGTCCTGCCCCCGTGGCTTGGAAACGCCCAGTGACTCCGAGATCAGCAATTCACTGACTTGACTTCCAGCGCTGGGTCAGGTCCTGACGTCTGAGGGCATTCGGCTTTGCTTTCATTAGAAAATCACTTTTCTTCGAGGATTTTAAAAATTCAAATGCCAACATTTTTTGCAGTTTTGCAATGTTTCCAGGTATTATCTGTTGCTAACAGCACCATGATGATTATCAACTATTTTTTTAAACTGAAAACTGGCACAGAGCAATGAAAAATCTTGAAAGTGTTTTCAAAACCATTTCTAAAATCAAGAATAGTCCATTTTAAATAGTGGGAAACGGGAGGTAACTGGTGTCCTATAAAAGCTTCTCATCAGAGATTTTCAGTGAATTATAAAGCTAGTGTTTAAAAATACTGGAACAAAATAGGTTGTCGCTTTGCTCAGGGTCCTTAAATCATAGCTGGATCATCTTCTGAAGGATATCACAAAGTCAAATACAAAGTGAGTCCACTATAGGCATAACTTGTCCAGTTCTCTGTACTATTTAAGAGACCAAGAGAGGTGATTTAAGAAAAAAAAAACAAACAAAAAAACCTTTTCTTAAGTTCTTGAACTAGGTTAACAGCATTTAAGGTTTCGTTATCAGCCCAAATCCATGGGTACCCTTGATGGTGCTCTAAGATGTGTTTACACAGTGTGTCTGGCCATGCTTCAGAGAAGATCTAGATGCAACCCTGCTTCTCCCCCCTTTAACTGCACAGGAAGGAGCAGAAGACGGAGTCGCTATTCTGCTCCTGGGGAACAAAACCGACTGCGCTGCAGAGAGACGGGTCCCTACGAAGGAAGGGGAGCGCTTGGCTCAGGTAGGTGCACAGCCCTGCGAAGGCACGACGATCGCTCCAGCTTCACCGTTAGCTGAATGTGACCAAAGTTAAGCAAGGACAGCCGAAAGGATGGATGCCACCGGCTCCTACCTGCCTGAGGACCTAGAGGAAAGTCGAAAGCCCTTAACTCATCTTCTGTTCATCGGTGGCCAGGAAAGGGACTGCAGAATCTATCTTGCCGTCCTTACCCCCTTGTTGTCCAAAGGCTGATTCATATCAACAGTTTGGGGTTTGGGCCAGTATCAGCTGAGCTGTTTTACATATGGAAACACCGGGACAGAGAGGCTAGATGCTTTTTTCACAGACTAGTTACCGGCAAAGCTTGAAAGACCTGGGAACATCTAGTTATCATCTCCATATTCAGTTCTCTAACCAGACTGCATCACATCTGCTTCTGTCTGTAGCGTCTGTCTTTTCCTCAGTATTAAATATTGGTGTCGTAGCTATGAGAAGAGCTGGATTTCATCCTTTGCATTCCTGTAAATCAATAATTATTCAGTTACTTGTTTCCTTGAATCTGTGAGGCCCTCTGGTCCTTGTGTTTCTACTTGACCATGACTTTTCCTTGGATATTTACCCCCATGCCTATGAAACTATTCCAAGCAAATGCAGTAGAAGTGCATTTCTAGTTGGCATTTTTGTCTTCCAGGAGCATCAGCTCACGTTTTATGAATGCAGTGCTGCCTCGGGCCACAATGTCTCCGAGTCCATGGTCAGCTTAATCAGGTGAGCCAAACACTTGGATTTTGCCCAGCTGCCCTGAAATTAATAGGCAGTGAAGGGCCAGGGTATGCTGTAAGATGTGGCCTGAATATTCAGCATTGCAGCAAGGAGCTAAAAACCCTCACTGGCRTATTTATGTTCCTATGAGACACATTAGAAAGTGAGATGGGGAATAAATCCCGACAGAGCAGAACCATTTAAACGTCGGACCCCTCCAGTAAAAACTTCCAGTGTCACTTCCAGATGCTGCCGGTCCTTTCTGCTTCCCTCGGCTCAGGGATTAGCATGATCTAAAGAATTAAGACGGCTTTAAGCACTGAAATTACTTCTCCTCATCTGGGAGTTCAGCACTGATGAGGCAGATGCCTGGTGGGAAGCAGTAAATCAGAGATCGGCGTACTAGATGGGTTCSCTTGCTCTGCTTGGAGTCGCTTCCAGCCCTCGCCCCAGCTCTCAGGATGCTGCAGATTTCTCCCTGGGTCAATTGACATCGATTCTGCCCATGACTCAATTTAGGCTGGTATTTTCAGCCGAGTCCGCAGCTCTCGCTGGAAAGCTCAGAGCCTCCTTTACCAACATTTGTCAGAACAGAAACGCAAAACATGGGGAAAAGTAACAAGCTTAATTTGCCTCTTGTCCTACCAGGTTACTCAAAATCCGTGAAGATCGACTGAAAACCAAGGTAGAAGAGGAACCAAAGCCAGCTCGGAAGAAAAGGGGCTGCTGCTGATGGTGGCTGGTTCCCTGTTTTGATCCGAAACTGCRGCGACAGCCAGAAAAGCATAAAAACAGCCCTCGGGCACCAGCTCTGCTCCCCACGGACACCGGCTCTGCTCCCCATGCGTCCGACCTGCCTGCTCGCTCCCCGTTGCTCAGAGCAGGAGCCGTCGGGAAGGAGCAGGCTGTCATCTGTCTCCTTCCCTTGTAATCAGCTTCGATTCGTCCGGCCCCAGAGTACCCAAGCGCTCCAAAATACTTTTCGGGAAACTTTGCCACTTGGATTTGGAGACTGAAACCTGGCTAAGGAAAGAGGCAGAAAAGGAACCCAGCTAGATCTTGAGCTCCTAGAGCAGCGTCGGACCAAGCAGGCGGGAAAAATCAGTCTGCAAATAAAAGAAAGAAATACCAGAAGGCCAGTGTATGAATCAAGAGGTTTTTAGGACTGTTTGTGCTACTGTGCAGCAGCGACTTTCTCTCTAGCTTTACAATCTGCTAGTGTTTGATCTGGAACAGCAAAATACGCGGTATATCCTAAACGTGCTCTGCAAAACTGTCCCGTTAGGCAAGGTAAAGCTAGTTTTACCTCTTTCATGGTTCACCATGCCAGTGAGCAGTAACGGGTCTCAACAGAAAGCTACTAAAAACTTTGTTCAAAATACATTAAAAAGAGGGGAAAAAAGTCCAGGATTATAGAAAGAGCATTGAGGTGATGAGCTCATTGGATATATGATCAGACAAATGCTTCCGGGTGTCCACTTCATTGCCCAAATCTCAGGACGGGCAGGGAAAACGCAAGCTCCTACAGCCAGCCCTTTGAAAATGATACAGCTTCTTTCTGAAGTACTAGTTTTTTCTTCTTTCTTTACAACTTGCAGCAGAGAACTGTGTCTTGGCAGAGAAAGCCATGCAGACTAATAAAAATGAAAACATTATATTTTAGGTTTTTTTAACTATTACAGGGAGAAATGTATTGCTTCCTCCCCCAGCAGTTCAACAGGTTTATTTAAAGACTATGCATATGTGCAGAGTTTGGGAAATAATCGTGCTCAGATTGCTTTTTGTTGCCACTATTATTTAACGTATATTCAGCAGAGTGTAGTAGCCACAGGAAAACCAAGGACCTGTTTTGTTAAGGGCTTTACAAAAATATAGTTGCAATAAGAGTTTGTTTTTTTAATAACACTATAAAAAATGGATTTCATTCTGGATGTCTCTGGTTCTGTTACAGCTCAGCTTTCTAAGGAAACGAGGCTTAAGGGCTCATCATACCTGTGTGTGTGTTTGTACCTGCTTTCTCTTTCCCTGCTTTTGAAGCCTTGGGCTGTTTCTCTTGCTAGCTGTGCCTCCCTATCATATTCCACTATAAAACGTTTTTACTGAATGAGCAGCGGGACCAGTTTGAAGAATTTCGTTACTAAGGAAGAGTTTACACGGCTCAGGTCAGAGCTGCATCCGGATTCAAAAATCTGCCGTATCCAACAGCGGGGTTTGTTTGGTCCCATCTTCCCTATTTCTGCTTCGCTGTTTTATCTTAAAAGCGCACGTAGAAATCCAAGCACACTTTGCAAGTCTGGCTGAYGATAAGAGTTGTATCGTCTCTGTTTAAGCAACCCAAAGAGGCTCCTTTCCCGGGGCCCGCAGCGGTTGCCAGCTGTGTTCGGATCTCTGCTGTCCATCAGACCAGCTTTTCCCTTCGCCTCAATTCGCCGGGATTACAGGCAGGAGACGGCGCTTTTCCTGTGTGATCCTGCTCCCGCTCGGCAAACGTTTCTGTTTGCCTGCAAGAGAATATGGAGTTGAGGTCGCCCAGGCTAAATTCTTCCGTTAGATGGCAGCAAATGCAGCAATACCTTCGGACTGTGTAATATTGGTGTTGCGAATAAAGAATAGCAAGCTCAAACAGGGCCCGAAACGGAGCCCTGGAAAAGAGATGGCTCCAAAGACCACCAGATTGAAAGAAACAGCTGTTTTATTCCACTAGAAGTTATGTCTAGAAAAGAGTATTGAACTGATAAAACAAATTTTGCTGTACTAAAAACCTCCCGTCCAAACTTGGAAATTAATCTTTTGTTGCCAGGCTGAGGGAAATGCCAAAAAGCCAACAGAGCATGTTGAGAAATCTGCTGCGCTGCGTTTTAAAGCATCTTTCACCTTTAATAACTGGGAATCCCAGCTCTGCAAACTTTTACATTTTAGAATCAAAGGGACTCCTCATTTGCAAACCGTTAAACGCACGCACGAGTATTTGGAGGAGGATCAAGGCCTAAGATATTAATAGCAACGTGGAAAAGCATATTTGTTTGTACCACGAGCATTTTTTTTTTTATGCCAGGTTGCTTCCCTTCGAGCCATTCATAATTACTAAAGGCACCCCACAAGAAACAGAGGAACTTCCCAAGTCAAGTCGGGAAGGCAAAATATATATTCCCAGCCCAAAGCCATGAGGCATCTACCCCCGCTTGGCTTTGTTGTTCGCGCCTTTAAAGCAGAGGAGCCGGATGAGATGCGGACAAGTTTTAACAAATCACCGGCTCTAGGTACACCGGCTCCCGGGTTTCAGCCGGCTCCTTGCCAGATTAGCTGTGGTTGCCGTCGTTTAATGTCGACAGTCATTTATTCCGGTTCRCAGATAAAAAATTCAAACCAAAGCGAGAAGAGCACCTGACTCTCAACAGCATTTTTTTTTTATAGCTGAAAGCGTCAAAGCTGTTTACAGAAAAGGTCAGTTCATAGCGGGGAAACTGAGGCAACCGAAGGGAAAATAGCACTTGCTCTGGCGCGCTCTGGCCAGCAGCATCCCTGAGAAGCTCCTTCCCTTGAAACATAGGCTCTGAGTAAATATCTGGAGGCCGAGCCCTTTTTTCACTTCACAAGCTAGGATTTAAAAGGCAGGAAATTCAAAACTGATAAGAGGAAGTACTTTTTCTCGCAGTGTTTAATTAAACTGCAGAATTCATTGCTGCAGGAAGTTGTTGAGGCCGAGAACTTAAACAAGATTGGAAAGGGGACCGGCGAGTCGCACAGACAGCGAAAACAGCCAGCCTCATCCCAGCTGCAACGGAGAGATGCTTGCGAAAAYGCATTTAGCCGTGACCAAGGACCGAAACCCACCTCTGAAATCGGGGTGAGGCTCCGACCGCCCGCTCCCGCTTTTTCCCCAAACTTTTAGCGCTGCCGGCGGCGGCTCAGGGGAGCTCGGCTCGTGCCGTGTCCCAGCGCTCTGCCTCTGGGAGCCTTTCCCACCCTTTTAAAGATAGTCGCTGCTTTCTGTGACCCCGGCCAGGGTTAAGAGGCGCCGTTCTCCCAGACGCCGCGTTCAGGCAGCGCCAGCCGCCCGGCACGCGTTCGCCGCTCCTCTCCGGAGCCGCGTCCCGGCAGCCGGAGGAGGGTAAGGGGCAGCGAAGGGGTTGGTGGGGTTTAGCAGGGTCCTGGGGACGCCGTGGGGGCTGGCGGGGCGCAGAGGGTCTTAGGGGTGCTCAGGTGGGTGCTGTGGGCTCCGGGTACGAAAGGCCTTGGGGTCCCTGTGGTTTCCGAGGGGGGGCTGAAGGTGGCCTCGGGGGGGTCCTGGAGGGGTCCCAAGGGTGCTCTGGT
>NW_020447553.1:474697-536570 GCF_003343035.1 Apteryx rowi
GATATTAGGGGAGGGTACCGGGTTTGGGGGGAACACCCAGGTTTGGGGGAGTACTGAGGTTTTTTTGGGGAGGGCACCCAGGTTTGGGGGGGGTTTCTGCCAGGCCGGCCTGGATGGCGATACCCTGCCTTGGAAATAAATGAGGGGGGCGGCGGGGGGGGTTTAGGCCCCTTTCTGGAGGGTTTTGCAGCTCGGCGCCGAGCGGGGCCTGTTCCCGCAGAGCCGGGCAGGCCTGGCCGGGGGCACCCGGGCCGGGGGGGGCACGACCTGCGCCGCCCCCCCGCCGCCAAGCAGGCAGCACCAAGGGTGCCAAAGCAGCCGAGAGCTTTTTTTTTTCTTAAACTGCTGTCTCAGGTTCAACGGCGCGGCGTCGGCAACGTGGACCAGGTTACCCCCGTAAAGCCTCCTCTAGCGGCGTTTCTCTCCGAATATTTGGCTTTTTCAAAGCCTCGGCCCAAATACTGAGGTGCGCGCTCCGTACGCGGAGCGTGTGCTCCGTAAAGATGTGCCTGAAGTTGGTAGCGTGGGGCGCTCGGACGGAAACCCAGCAGGCAGCGCTGCTTATTCTTCTTGGGATGCTGGAGTTAAAAAAAAGAATATATATATATATATATATAGCGCTAAGCATATTGGTTCGCCAGGTGAAAAGGCCCATTTTTGAGATGTTGCTGCATAAAAGCAGTAAGACTTAGTCGCTACTAGCAGCTAAGTCCATGCAGTAGCCTGTTGTTATTTTGTCAGTTGTATTGTGCTGATAGGAAGGGAAGTAATAGATTGTTATTTTTTTAAGGCCTCATCTGTTCTCAAAACAATGTCTTAGAAAAACACTTTATTTCCTGGCTGAGGACATGGCTTGCTGTTGAATTTGTCGAGGAACGGCAGCGGGGTTTTTTTTAATGTCTGTCTGCGACTTGCAGGGGTTATCTTCAAACATGTTTGCTCAGAGTTGAATACAAATGGAGAGGTGGGGAGAACGAAGCTGCATCTCTGCGTTTTATGGCCGTGGGGAGCTTCTGCTATTCGGAAAAGGGGAAATTGCCTTGTTTGACAGCATTTCTGTAAGGATAATTGTTCTAAGTGGTTCCAGGCAGATCCTGTAAGCCTCACAAGCAGAGAAAGCTTGCCGAATCTGCTGCAGTTCTGTATGGGAGAGGCTCACAGGCTTGAACTTTGGCACACGGGAGCTAGAGGAAGCTAGATAACCCTTTAGACCATTTACTGTAGTGGTCTTGCAGTGTCAAGACAACTAGAGTAATCATAAAAGCTGAAAAAGAAAAAGGCATTTAATATCCTGCAGATGTGCTGGCTCTTGCTTATTTTATGAATCAGGTTATTACATAAATGAAAGAGTTAGTAAAGCAGCGTACTGTTTTTATAGAGCCGAGCGCATGCCAGGTGCTTTGCGGATCAGAAGAAAAGTTCCCTACCTTGGAGAGCTTATAATCCATAACGAGATATTGATAAAACCTGCTTTTGGACAGCTTGCTAGCCCGTGAGCCTGCGCTGGTGGTAAGATCTGGGACAAATATTTGCGGAGAATGCAGGGAATGGTGGCAGAACAGGGCCAGAGACTAATTAACCCGGCAATGTAGTGCAGCGTGTTCTCATTGCGTGTTTGGGTTTAGGTTTTAATTTGACGTTTTACTCTTTTGGTGTTTCTACAGCTGTGGTTAGATATTTGACACTAATGTTAATGTAACATCTGACATTAACTGCTTGAGCTGGATGCTTAAGCAGTTGCTGCCTAAACAAATAGGGGTTATTTTTCAGCCAGATGATTTTCCTGATCTGATTCACCATGTGACCACATAAACAAATGTGCAAGAACAGAACAGGGAGTCGATGCTGGGGAAGCGGAAGGGAGTTGGGGAAAAGGAAGCAATTGCTGAAGCTGGTAGTCCTGTGGAAAAGTTGCTTCTGAAACTGCACCCTAGCACTGCAGAAAAAGAGATTAGAAATGCCGTTGCTTGAGTTCTAGTTTGTTGTGGAAGCCCACTTTAGGGTGAGAACTCTCAGTGCAGTCGTTCAAAGGCAAATCAGATTTCACATTTGGTTGCCTAACAGGAGAATCTGATTTATATATATCTATATATCTATATAGTGTTGGCTGATTTGTCCTGTGGTAATAGCTAGAATGAGTTACAGCTGAGCAAATCTGAGCTTAAATAGCATAGTACCCAGTTTTTGTCAGCTTGTCCTCAAGTGAGCAAAACTGATCTGTGCTCAGGCTATGCTGAGAGGTGCATGCAGAGAAGACTTGTTTAAATAGTTAAACTCTTCTTACAGTGAGGCAACAGACTGAGCAGAGCAAGGTGTTGAACTGGGTCAAGCCGTGCGCTGTGTTCACAAGCTGTCCTTTTCTCATGTCAGGTGGTACTTGGAGCAAAAGGGAGACAGGGGCCCGATTTCCATTTTCAGCTGCAAGCTGGAGGTATCAGTCCCACGTCTTGGGTTTTTATGTGATGGGCCTCAGCCTGTGCTTGGGCAATGCGTTGCTAAATTGTGTCTCTCCAGAAGGAGTCTGGCTGTCCCAGTTTGATCCAGGTTAGAATTTTCCCAGCTCAGAAACAAGAGGCAACACGAGACCTCACAGGTGCTCTCTTTCCCTTGGTACTGTTTTGCCAAGGCTAAACGTCTCTCTAGCAATGGCATTCTCATATTTCCAGCTATTAGCTTGTCCGACTGCTTTTTTCTGCTGGGTATGATGGTCAGTTTTGCATTGCTGGCCCTTGTACTTGGTGAGGAACCACATCATGGTTCAGACTCATTAGGAAAAAATGAAGAAATGGAGTTTCATTGATTTCAGGGAAGCTTTGTTCATTTGTGAGCCGAGAATCTCAGCAACTTCTTTCTCTTATCAGTAAATTTCATGGCTGCTTTTGGTCCCTGGGAGATGCTGAACCAGCGGAGGCTGTTTAGGGCTCAGCTAACTCTTGTGTCTTTGGCTGCAAACAGGTTTGCTCCAGAGAAGCCTTTCTTCTCGCTTAGACAGAACAATGTTCCTGTGATCTCTTTGCACATGTTGGTGTTGAGCTGTATGGCTGCGGTGTGTTTTCTGTTGACGTGTTGAATCTCTCTGCAGGGATTTTTCATCAGAGGCCATGGAGCTTTCGACCAATGAACTCAGCATTTATGACAAGCTATCAGAGACGATTGATCTGGTGCGGCAGACTGGCCACCAGTGTGGGATGTCAGAAAAAGCCATTGAGAAATTTGTCAAGCAGCTCTTGGAAAGAAATGAACCCCAAAGGGGACCTCCACGGTACCCTATCTTAGTGGCTCTCTACAAGGTAAGATGTCTTTTGTGCAAGCAGGGACCATTTGAGGGTCTGAAGATCTTCTTTTGCACCAGAGCCTTTTATTTCCCTTTGCATTTTCTTGATGAATTTTTCTGAGTTGTATTTTTAAAAAGCCATTAAGTGTAGCTTACCTCCTTCCTCCCATGAGCTGGTTTGAAAACAGAAGGAAGGCTGACCGAGGCTTGGAATTGCTCGTGTGTGTTGAAAGTCGAACATGTCAACACCCCCTGCTCCTTAAGTTGTTAAAGAATGAGGCCTTTGGCTTGATTCTTCAGGCAAAGATTTCCAGTGTCAGCACCTTCGGTGGAAATGTGAGGAAGGAAGGAGAGTCTTAAAGTTCAGGGTTGGGTAATCGAGAGATCGAAGTTCTGTTTCTGATCCTGTCACAAGCTTCTGCCTGTCTTTATTCTGCCTCTAGTCTATAARATGGGCCTACTGCCATGAAATTTGATGATGGAAAAATCTTTTGAGAACATTAACTCTAAGATGCTATACAGAGTATTACGAAGTGGGTAAAAGGATGCTGTTTTGTTAGGTGATTTGGAGATATTTGCTACAGGGTGAAAAAATTACCATGAAGATAATATTCGGTAATGTTGTAATGTCTTCTTTACAGCTCAGTCATCAAAATAGTTTCCACTTAGAAAGGAATTCAAGATGTCTTTTCCCCCATCCTATAAATGCTGTATAACGAGGCAGGAGAACAGGAAACTGGAAGTCGGAATTTCCAGTTTCTTGGACCTTCTGTTCTTGTTTTTGCTGCTGATTCATTTAGACTTTGACCAGGGGGAAAAATGCATCATGTCATTTCTTTAAGGCTTATTTGGGATTCTGGTATGAGGGAGGGAACTGGTGCCAACTCTGCCAAAGTGTTTTGAAGCTTGACTGATTTCTGCAAAATGCCCATAAAACCTTGTGTAATAGGTATGGTGGAAGTACAAGCTTTTATTTATTTAGGTGGGAGGAATCTGAACTGTCTGTAGATATTTCTCATTGCTCTGGTGCCAGCTTATTAGCGAGGCTAAAATATATGTATTCAGAGTTTGGGGGGGGTTGGTTTTGAAACTTACTTAATTTCATCCTTGGACAGCCCTAGCAGTGGAAGCGAGTGACAGCTCTCTGGGTGTGTAAATAGCGTTGCAGTTGAATGAGGAGCCACAGCAAAAGTTCAAATGTTCATCTGATAGYGCACAGTCACAGCTCCCTGATACCAGCCAGAAGATATGTTCTCTTCTGAAGACACAACAGCTCACTGCAGCGTAATTAATTACGTGCCTGTCTTCTCTCGCAGGGCCTGCTCACGCTGGGACTGGTCTTGCTAACCGTTTACTTCGTGATCCAGCCATACAGCCCATTGCCGCCTGAAGCTCCRCTCTCCAGAGCCCATGCCTGGGGCTCCCTCATCGGTCACATCCGGCTGCTCTCTTTGCCTATTGCCAAGAAGTACATGCTCGAGAGTAAGGAAATGATTTCTCTGCTGTAACATAAGCACAGCAAGAAATACCAGGTTAAATACCAGCCATGCAAATCATTCGAGTGTCTCCCTGGGCACCAAACTAACAAATGTGTTACTGGCACAACACCATGTTTTTGTTTTTTCTTACCACTGTAGTTAAAAATAGCATCCTGTATTTTAGCAAGAGCAATTTCCCAGCTATTGCTTGGGACTGTAGTATTTTTTCTTTCCAACTTCATCATTTTCTTCTTGCCTGTTCTCTTTTCCTTGTTCTTAACACCTCAGTGTTTTTTCTTTCCCCAAAGCCGCCCTTTCTCTAAAAAATCTCAGTGAGGTTCTCGGTACTGTAGAGATAGGCGTACTGGGTAAAAGACGTTTTTTTCCYGAGTAAGCAAGCAGAAACAGTTTGTCAACCAAATCTTGGTACTTGTGAAMAAAGTGTAGAAATGGCAACACATGACCTGGGTTTAAGGAAAAGCAGTTTTTGCCAAGTGGCATACTGAAAAATTGGCTACAGTGTTTGTAGCAGTTAAAGTAACATTAAGGGTAATGTGTGTGTGAGGCAACTCGATAACTGGTTCCCTAATTACGTGGTCCCATCATGGGAGATGAAGATAATAGATGTTCCGAGGCTGGTATAATAGAAATGGAAAGGTCTGAGTGTTTCCCATTCCTAGTTAATCGTTTCCACTGACTTAGACTGGCAAATGGGCGTAAGTATGGGCTCTGCCTCTGTGATAAAATACAAAGACTGTCAGCAATGATAAAGCCGTGAATTATTTTGAGCAGGGAAGTGGCACAATGTTGATCGTCTGTTGGCTCCCTGTAAAAACAAACTCTTGTATCCGTGCCCTTGGCTGGTTTATATTTAGCTTCGGCGGCTCATTGTGTCAGAGTTCTCTGTTCTGGCTCTGACCTTCCTGCCATAGCTAAAAAGGTCGCCCAGAAACGCCAGCACCATTCTGCATTTTCTGTGTGTGTCTCCCTCTCTTCCGCTGACATGTATGACTGTCTGTTGATTCAAGTTCATATGGGTGGGCCAGGGTATCCCCCATTGTTCCTTTCCTTCCTTGTAAATTGGGATCTCCCACAGGGAGAAAAAAACAAAGGTGAAGAGATGGCTCTGATACCCGCTTGACATTAGCAGCCTGCTTATCTCATGCATGCATTTCAGTGCTGGCACTAGTCTGTGAAGACCTCTCTGCTTCTGTATCGAGATGGAAACCAACAGAAGCTTGTATGATCTTGTTTGTTTGATGTAATTTTGTTCAGAAAGCACTGACAGATTCTTCCTTCAAATGCCACAGTGTGTTTGTACAGGGTCAGCTTGGATGTGGAGAGTCCAGTGGGGTTCCTTGGGACACCAAAGGTTTCTAGGACAGGGGCTGCCCTAGTTCCAGTCCTGAAAGTCACGAGCATCTTGCTGTGAAGATAAGCAGGCGATGGCTACTGATGTGAAAACCGGCTGAATGGGGAGGAGATAGAGAAATATCCAAAGAGAGCAAGGGAAAACCAGGGCTTCTGGGAAGGCAGGATGTGAGGTTGTTGTTAAATGCACATAAAATCCTTTATGCCTCCATAGTTCCTGGAAATCTCCTGAAGTGATTAGCAATATGGTTGGGCAGAAAGCCAGATCTGGGGGTAGGAGGGAGGTACAGATGGGATGAGGCTGTTCCCTCTCTGCTTTTGCGATGTGTTAGGTTGTTAGGTGAAAATTACAGCATGCCCCAATTAACAAATATGCTAGGGATGGCTCGGCTAACTTTCATCTTGCCTCAGCAAAAGGAACTGGACTAGACCATGGGTATTTGAATGGGAGAGTGCAGCACCCAGGCTGAACCTTGGCTGGATTCCTGTGGGAATCCCTTGTGTCCTGGCTTCCCAGCRGGCAGCTGCAGCTCGCTGGGGCTGTCCCAGCGTCTGGCCGGCCCAGCAGCGCTGGTGTCACTTGGCTGCTTTTTGCTGAATGGGCCCTGGTAAAAAAACAGGGATGAGTAGGGATGAGTAAGAGCAAATGGTGTGATGCTGGGCTGGGTGGTCTCTCAAGCTCTCTTTCAGCACTTCCTTTGCATGATGTGACGTTTTGCCCTTTGTTTTGGCCTTATGGTCTCCTGAAGGGAAAGGGTAACGCTGCGTCTGTCCTCTTGTTTGTTGCTGTGAACATAAGCTGGGATGTCTTGTAAGCAGGTCTAGCATTCTCCAGTGCGTGCCTGCATAGGAGAAGAAACCATGCAGGGAGACAGAGCAKCAGAGGAAGACACTAACCAAGGGAATCGGCATACAGACTCCTCTTCCTTTCTCCATATAAGTGGTAGATTAATTTTTTGAGGGGGCTGAGGATGAAACGTGGAGTTTTTTGTGCTTGGGCACCCGTTCAAATCCAGCTCGGGCTGCTCATGTTGAAAGCCACCTGTTAGCTGTTTGGAGGTTTCTCGGCCCACCGGCAGTGCTGGCAGACTTCCCCTGTCCGCACAGCCCAAAGTGGTGTGGACAAAGCGCGGCCGTGGCGAGCGTGGGCACGTGGGTGGTCCGTTTCACTTCCTCTGGACCCGAGGTGTCTGGGGCAGGCAGGGACAGCCCGGCTGCCCGGGGCTGCGGTTTGGGGCTGAGCTGTCTCTCGTGAGCCGYTCTGGCAGTAGTGGGTTTGGGGCAGTTTTGTCTCCAAGGTTGGAGCCTGTTGCCCTGCCAGATGTGGGCTGAGCGGCCAGGTTGTGGGGCAGAACAAGGAGACCCTTGAACGCCTGGGTTCTCTGAGAGGCAGCGTGGGTTCGAGTGGCGACAAGGCTCCGAGAGGAGCAGGGATGCAGGATATTGCTTCCCTCTCCCTCCAGCTCAGAGTGTCCTGCCTTCTCCCTCACCTTCCTCCTAGTCCCTCCCACCCCAAGAGCCCTGTTGCGGATGACAAGGGTTGCCTGTATGTCTGTGGCTGTGGGAGGACCTTTGAGCCATTGCGGCCCAGCTGAGGTGAAGAGCGGTTTGTGCAGAGGGGGGAGTTACATCTCTGGCGTTAGGTTTGTAGGATCACATCCAAAGTAAATTTCCTTTTTGCCTCTCTTTCTCTTCTGTTGCTTGCCTGCTTTCTCCTCCAGATCAATTCCCATATTAAAACTAATGTTTCCACCCCTTGTTTCTTCAAAGCTGTCTGTTAGAACCTTGGGTTTGGCCCCTGTGCCTCTTTTTCAGCTGTTTTCCCAGAACTGGGAACCAAGGTCCCTTTGGTTAGGGAAAAGTTCTGCGGAAATGTGGTTTGCATTTGCTCTTCCTGAGCTTGTGTTTATGCAGAGCTTGTGAAAGCCCCAGCGCGGGTCACGCTGCCTGCYCTGGGTAGGGGAAAACGCCTCTCACTGCGTGAGCACGTTTTACGTAGGCTGGATAGCTTGGCACATTAGGTAGCACCCATGCCCGGGGAGGTGATGGGTTCACAGGCCTCTGGGCTTAGCTAGGGCTGTAGCTGTTTTAAGAAACAGGGAATTTTGAATGGGCACGTGGGTTAACACAAGACTTCCTAGTGTGCTTCCAAGGAGAAGGTAGAGCCAATGTGCCTTGGATTTGTTTCTCTGTCCATATCAGTCCCTATCAGAAAAGAGAAATCACTCTCTCTGTTACTCCCTACCTGCAGGAGTAAGAGCTCTTCTGTCTCCCTGCAAGCGTTAGGAAGAAATATAAGGATAGTGGAGCACTTGGAGCCTGTGGTAACAGGGGCCATATGAAAAAGGGTTTTCTCTTTTTCTAATGGAAGTTTTAAAACCATAATGGTGGACACTCTACATATTTATCCATGATTCTTCCCTTCATGGCACTGTGACATCCTAATAGCTTTGTTCATATCTAAATATGAACTTAGATGTCCCATTGACAACTGGTTGGTAACTGTTCCTTGCCAACCGTGCAGATACAGCAACAAGATGGGTAAGCAGAGCATAAGTTCCTCTTACATTAGCTTGTGTGTCTGCCCATGGCCAGTTCACTCCTTGCCTCTCAGAAACCTCTGCAGAGAGGGTCAGGCAGTGCTTCTGCACCTTGTCTTGCATGACGTGGGCTCCTGAGTCACAGTCAGAGTCTCGCTAGACTTGTCTCGACTTAAGATGGATGTTGTCAGGTGAGGCTCTTCTGGGCTGGATTTCTGAGTTGGTGAGATAGTGAGGAAAATTTCGTCCATGCCCCCCTCTCAGTCTCCTGAACCAAGCTCTTAACTAGAGATCCTCTGTGGACCTTGCTTTGTCTCCTACTCTGATCCCATGCTAAGCTGGACAGCACAGTGAGTGTATCTCCCTGGAAGTATAACTTCTAGATTCTTCATAGAAACCTAAAGAGTTACAGACCCTTTCTAGAAGGGTGGTGAGGTTAGGCTTGCGCAGTGGCAGGCAAACAGGTTCTCGTTGGTACAACGTGCAACTTCATGTGGTTGGGCAACAACCCCTGTAATGACCAAAAGACAAATCCAACTTTGCTCCTAGTAATGAGGCCCAGTCCTGGCTAGATACTTCTTGCACAGTTTAAAATCAACTTGGTCAATAGCTGGCACCCCTAAAAATCAGGTGCACACATGCACGCGCAGCTCAGTGGTGGAAAAGTGATCCTGTATAAGTGACCCTGGCTCAGAGAAGACTGCTTGTGTTAAAGACTCCCTTTTGCGTAGACCAAAAGGGCTAAAAAGCAAAGAAATGAACCTTGCTGGAGGAGCTGTGTTTAGGCAACACCTTGTAAATGGCATGTCCCCGTCATATTGCAGGGCCTGTCAGGTGCATCTGAGAGCTATTTGTGGGGATGGGTCACAGCAGGCTGGCTTTCTGGAGCTGCTCAGCTGGGAGAAAACAGCAGCCTCTGCCTCTTGGCTGGCCACCTTCAATTTAGCTTGAGGCTTGCGTTGGCACCTGGCCAGATTCTGGCTTCTTTCTGGACTTAACCCTTTGCAGGGAGCTCGTGATGAGCCAGCTGCAGGCAGATTTCTCTCCACTTCTCGCACTCGTCTCCCCCATTATCCTTGGCTCAGCTCTGTGCAGGAAGGGTGCGCACAGCGTGTCTGTCTTATACACACTGACATGGCAGGGGAGGACACATGCCTAAACTGGCAGTGTTCCTGAACGAGGGTGGACTCTGCTTCCTGAGCCCCGCTCAGAGCTCAGCGTGGGCTAGAGCACCAAGGAATTTAGTCGGCTTTTCCCGGTGGGTTTTGCAGTCCGTACTGACCTACCTGGGTTCACTGATGCTCATGTGCACACAGGCCAGCTCTGATTGGAAAGGTTGCACAAGAAGGCTGCTTGGAAGGATAAAGCAGAATCTGACTTCTAACTTGCCTAGTTCAGTGGTCTGATCACTAAGCTACTTTTCTTTGCTGCCTTCAGCACAGCCCCTCTCCACTCGCTCGCAAAGGATTTCACTTTGTTCCTAAGCAAAATTCATTTTGGCCTGGTCAGGCTAGTTTGCTSTTGTGTTGGTGCATGTCCTCATGCACCCATTTGTGGGGCTGGAGCATTTTGAGGTGTATGTGAGCATGACGTGGGTTGCAGCTCTGTGCAGGGCTCCCTCTCATCCACGCAGCTGCCAGTTTATCTGATCTTTTTTTCTTCTTTTTGTAAACAGCCCTTTAGTGATATAACCTGAGACTGACCAACAGACACGTGTGTTGGCTCATTCATGGGGAGGAAAGAAAAGGCTGACTTTGCAGTGCAGGGTGGTGCCAAGCTGTTTTCATATACTGCTTTACTTTGGCCTTCGTTCAGCCAGTGAATTGTTTATTTGGCTTTGCTGACAGTAAACTAACTCAAATAACTGTGGGAATCTGGAATGCTAAAACTCTTCCTTTTGCTTTTACATTTTGAAGCCTTCAGGATTTCTTGTTTCCTTGTTTGCCAAGCAAGTGAACTCTCAGTTYGGGTTTCTTTCCTTGGAAAGAGTGATTGTGCCATACAGAGCCTGTTGTAGAGGTATTTGGTAGACTAGCAGAGYCCTGTTTTCACTGGTGGCACAGGCATGTCAAACCTTTTAGGGACTTAAACTACGGTCAGGCGAGTGGAAGCAACTGGGGGGGAATTTGCTTCAAAACTATGCTATTGCTCTGAGCCAAATTGCTCACGCAGACACTGTCAGAGCAGCACAGACTGCTTTCTTGAGTACCTAACTAGAGACACAGGCTGGAGGGGACTTCTTAGGAGGTCTTCAGTTTTGCAGGTTGGAAAGTGCAGGTTTGTCCTGGAAACAGTGCTCCTTTGTCCACGCGGACTGCGAGTTCCTCTTGAACTAGGCTGAGCAGACTTGATTTCACAACGTCTCGCTTGATCAAAATCATTTTTGTCCTTTGCTAGGGATTGACTAATCATCCTTTGGTTGTTTGACCAGCCGTTACCCATTAGTGAAATGAATGAGTTCTTCTTCGAACTGTTGACTTTTTACCTAGAACAAACCCGGGTTTCTTGGGCGGGGGGGTTGTAGTTGTTATTTTGTTGCTAGCTTTTCCTAAAAATGCTATGAAGTAAACTGGGAGGTGCTTTCTTGTCCAGTCATAAATATGTCCAGAGTATTCAGAGCTACAGAAATGTCCAGTATGAGGAGGCGGCGAGGGTCAGTGCACTGAATAGGGACCCTCCTTGTAGTCCGTATTTAAAACCCCACTGTGATGCATTCCTTAAACAGGACTTCCACACTGTGATTAATAAGCGCTCCTTATGATTGCTTTCTGACTTGCTCAGGAGCCCATTGGTTTAGTCTGACTTTGACTTGACATTAAAATGATCAAATTTTTAGCCTGGTGAAAAACTTCAGGAAGATGGAGCTTTGGGGAAATGTTGCTTTTGGTCCAAGTGCTGCCAATGTTTCCCTCAGAACTGCACAGCGCAGTAACTGCATAGGTCTTAATTTCTATATCTGTAAAATAAGAATGATGAGATTTACTCATGTCACAGGCTGTAATCATCAGTTAATGTCTGTAAATTCCTTTGAGTTTTTAAAATACTGCTTCATCTTTCTATAAAGTCCAGGGGAAGGAATATGTTGATAAGCATATAGTAGTATATCCTGCTGCATTGACATAGCTGTACAAGTAGCAAGCTATTTTGTTGAGGAGTCTAGTATCTTTAAGTCTGCAGAGGTCCCAACATGGCAAGTGGTTAGTCATATCTCAGGAGCAAGAAAAAAATGGCCTTCTTTGGCTGTCAAAGCAATAACAGTATGTTATGAGCTGCAACTTCACTTCAAGGTTAAGGGCTAGACCTTGCAAATCCCTATCCTTAAAATAATGGAAAACAGCATTATAAAATCCAGCATCTGGAAGCAAGATATTTCCAAATGGAGGAAAAGCTGCAGCCCTTCTGTAGATCACTATTACAGATAGTAATTGGACACTGGAGCCCTGAGGATTTTGTGGGCTCTTCATCGCTTGGAATCTTACAGGTGGGTTCAGATGTCTTTTAAAAAGCTCTGCCCTGTGTCAGCTATAAGAAACAGCCTGTGGTTAACCTTTTGCTGCAAGAGTGACTGAAGGAGGTGAGTATTCCAGCCTGCCCGCAGGCTGTCAGTTACATGTCCGTAATGGTCCCTTTTTGCCAAGGAGAAAGTATGGTCAAAGACAGCAGATGGTAGGCTGAGGTCTTATTGATCCCTTCTTTTAAGGGGTCTGTTCAGGTTCACTTTGAAAAGCTCCTGATTTTGATAGATGTGCAGCTGTGGGGAGACACTGTAAGAGCAGAGATCAGCATCTTCTCATTTTTGCATCTAGCACGTAGACACGAGGCTGTGGCTGTCAATGTAGCATCACAGTTGAGTCACTGGGTTAGGCCCAGGTGAGTCCACCCCCATCCTGACTTACCTTTGAATTGTTTCATATGGAGTTAGTCATGCTTTTTCTGAGCTCTGAGATTTACCTGATGACCCACCCTGATTGCTAGTATTTTTGTAGTTTTCGATGGTGCTTTGAATCCTCTGAGGGATGGTCCAAAAGCACTGTGGATGTTAATGAACATTTGCAGCCAGGCTTGCGCATTGGAGCTGCAGGAGAGGGTATAGAAATGTCTTGTGCATACCCAATGCACAGAACTGTCTTTCTCAAGAGCCCTGAATTCATCCCAGGCTTGCTGAAGTTGCTTGAATACTCCTAGGACTGGTCCCTAGTGAGTAATGTGCTGGGATTGGGAAATATTGTCAGCCTCAGAAGAATCAGGGATTTGGAACCAACTTATCCAGGTCATGGAGCTGCTTAGTGCGTTCGACAGCCTTCTGGGGAGCTTTCTTCCATTTATTGTGGGTGACGGTGGCAGCAAACAGTGCAGAAGACCTGGAAGAGTCCCCCTTTCCCCTGGACCAGATTTTCCTGTGATGTAGCTGTCACTTGCCCTGGGGGAAGATTTCTTCAGCCTTACAGTCCTGAGTGCTGGGGAGCAAACAGGCTTGGAGGGGAGTCGGTGAGCTGCATTCAGCACCTGCAGCTCTACATGCATAAAGTTTTACATTCTGCGGTGCCTGAGCTCCAAACTGGCTCCGTTTCCACAAACGTAACATTTTCAGCACTTCATTAGGGTCAGCGGCAGCCCTTGGCTCCGTGTCTCATTGGAGCAAAAAGTCCCCCTGCTAGCTGGCTCTCCTTTGAACCTGCTGCRATGGCTGATGGATGTTTAGCCCTCTGTTGCTGAGGCCCAGCTCCTGCTCTCAGATCTATAYGGGCAAGTTTCCATGGGTTTAATTGCTGCACTGGAACTGGCAGAAGCAGGACCATATCTTTTCAATGATCTCTTAGCATCCAGTTTGGTCATCCACACCCAGCATCTCTGGGGCTGTGCGCACATGCGCCCCTCTGTAGTTCTAGGGACAGCCAAGAAACTTGGGAGATCCCAAGAAGGGCGGGGTGCTCATTTTAAAATGATTGTAACTCGACAATTACTTTTCTGCATAGTGGAAAGTACACTCATAAACTCTTAGCATTAATCATAGATGCAGCTTAGGGAAAGTTGTTATCTCTTCATCTGTGCTGCGTTAGCAGCTGGAAGACCTCAGCTCTGGCTGTAGCTAGGAACTATACAGACACAGGKGAGAAGACAACTCTTGTTCTGGAGAGCTAACAAAGTGTAAACACAGATATTCGATGATATGACAGACAGGGAAGCAAGGTTCTGCTTGACAAGCTGAAGGCTGCTTCTCAAAGAAGGGTGTGAAAGTAAAAGCATGAAGGAGGAGTTGGTTGGGACTGGCTTGCACTTCTGTCATGTAATGGCTAGTTGTACGTGTCAATATTACAGCTGCTTTCCTGCARTCAAGCTCTGCAGGGATAATTGCACACGCCCAGCACTTTAACATTTGAATGCAACTGGATAGGACCATGGTGTGACAGTTGCACGTGACGGTTGCATTGAGATGAAGAGTGCATCCTTCTTTTCAATCTCTATGCAGACTGTGCGTGCGCGCAGACAGTGCGCTTGGCTTAAACCAAAGCAATCCCCCAGGGTGTCTGGGCAGGGTGATAATCTGAAARGAATGTAGGGAGTGTAATCGAAAGGGAGAACAAGCATCCCTGGTGAAACTCCTGCGCCGGTCCCCCGTGTGCAGTTGCGTGCCCTYTTCTCTACGCACGGTCTCTTCTCCCTCCCTCCCAGGGAAGGGCAGGCCCTTCTCGCTGCCCATACTTGTCATGCCAGTCACACGCATGCTGGTGCACAGACTAACACCCTCAACAATAAATCTAAAAGATTAATTACAAAAAAAAAAAAAGAAAGAAAAAAAATCCCACAGCCCCACTTGCAGCATTTGAAATGCTTCTCAACCATGCTCCGCTTGGGTTATTCATGGGGAAAAGAAATAACCTCCTGAATCAAGCAATTGAGAATGCAAATATCCCAGACCAGCTCAAAAGAGGAATCAAGCTCTATACTGTCAAGCTGATTAGCATCCAGTTTTGTGGGCTACTGCCCTGAGCCCAGAGAGAAAATTTCAGGACCACAGCTGGACTTAACCCTCTGGGATGAGGTTTCTTAAGTTTTCCTCTAGAAACAAATTATAGTAATGTTCCTCCCGGTATCGTGGCAGACCATAAGATATGTTTTCTTGTTCTCCGTTCATGGCGACTGCCCTTCCTCTGGTGAGATCTTTCAGCCTTTTGTTTCCTGTCACTGACCAGCTGTTTTTTGTGAGTTGAGTTTTTTGTTGTTGTAAAATTGAAGCTTTCTACAGCCAGTGGAACAAAGATTTTCTTTTTTCTCTTGTGAGCAGGGAGGGAAAGTACGTTGGAGCAGTTTCTCATGGGAGTGGGACTTTTGCTTGCAATAAGAATTTTACACTTTGTTTTGCCTTTTCTACCCCTGCACTGAAAACAGTGTAGATATGTCTTCCAGAAAGATTAGGAATTATATCCTGATCCTTTTCAGTCTGTATCCCAGCAGTAGGGTGGGAAATCCAGCATTTGGGAGTTGACTGGAGATATTCAGAGAGAGGAAAGCAAAATAAATCCTAAACTGCTCCCTTGTTGTTATCTCCCAATGAACCTTAATCCTCTATACCATTACTGTCTGCTGCAGATGTCGGAAGGAAAAATAAAACAAATGCTTTCCTATTAAGTGGCGCTTGTCAACTGTGACCCACGCACCGAGCGTTAGCGTGGCTRTAAATGGAAACCACTGGGGCAGTGGCACCCAGGCTGCCTGAAGGGTTTTTTTTCCCCCCTTGAAAAGCTGCTGTGCATCATTGTTTCCCAACTTCATTTTTTTAGACAGGCTTCACTTTCTCCTCTTTCTCCCCTTTCCCATCCGCTCCGTTTCCCAAGTGGGTGGTCTACAGCGACGTCCAAGAGACATGAGCTGTTTTGACATGTGCTGGCACTGGACGAGCCGGGTGGGCCTGTCGTGAGGCCAGATCTCTGGACACGTCTCRTGTGAGGTGTGTCTGGGACCCTGGGTTTTTCTAACCCACCCTCCCGGATCAGCAGATCAGGCGTTTGGGTGGGTTTCCTGCCGCTGTCCGAGTTCAAGGTCTCCCTGCAGAAATACGGCTTTTGAACCAGGGCTGTCGCTGCTGTTAATTAAGACCCAGATCCCCTCAGTGTGATGGTTGTTCCTGAGGATCCCTTAACGTAGAAATATGTGGGGCATTCAGCATTATCTTCGCTTGGACTGTTCATTCAGTGGTGCAACAAATCACTCCTGTTAATGTTTACTTAACTTTTTGTGCTGGGAGAGCTGCTAATTTGGAGGAGGGAGGCTGGATATAGGCCTCAAGTAGTTATTTCACGTAGAAATCTAATTTCTGAAGATGTAAATGCGTACAGCGTTCAGCGTAGGCCAGTTCAGCTGACTGTGGTATAATGATTTTTGGAACTTAAAACAGATATAGCTGTGGTTGGGGGTGGGGCTACGTATCAGCTTAATAAGTTGTATATTAGGAAGCTTTTCCTCATGTTGGGACCTTCCTCCCCATTTCATCTCCAAGCGAGTACAGGAAATGAGTGAATACATCAGCAGCACATCTTGGTGAAACCCCACRTTCTCCAGCAGCCTCTGCGTGTTGGAAACTGTCTACGGGGCTTTGGGGTTTTGCCCAGGGCAGAGTCTTTTTCTTAGTTAACACAGGCAGTCAAGGGGAGGGCAGTGATTTGAGGGATGTCTTAGCAGGGTTCATGGCACCAGTACTACAGCTTTAAAGTTGCCTGTTTTAACCTGGTGCTTTCTTCTGCCTGCTGGGTGTCTCCTTGGTAACATATTTGGATTGCTCTTCTGCTTGTGGAGTTGTTTCAATTTAACTGCACTATATATGGTGACTGCCACCCTATGATTAAAAGTGAAAGAGTAACTTGCCCTGTGTGCCTCATATATACAGATAAATGGAAGTTCCATAAAGCTCTCCCACTTCTCACAACCCAGAAACGGTATCTCCAATATCTTCAGCCTGTGCTAGAAATGTTCTCTAATGAGTTCCCTGCCCCAGTGAAGCTTGCTCAATAGTTCTTTTTGAATAACTTAACTGGGAAGCTACAAGAAATCTCACTGTTTAGTGTTAGGGATAATGAGTTAATCATAGAGTCTGTCTCCTTTCCATTTCAATTTCTGTCTCATTAAATGTGATTCTCTTGTTTCCTACCAAGAATGCCAGGACTGGTGGGCAGCAGGTTGCAGACAGAACAGTTCTACACTTCCTGCAAACTGCACAGTCTGTTCTGCTGTGAAGAGCCTTCAGATAGTGACAGACTTTGGAGAAATATCAGAAAAACTCCAGAGGTCTCAGCCTTTTCTAATCAAGGTAATGGATTCGTAAAGCTGGATGATTAGTCCAAGCTCTTGCATAGCACCAGCTAATGAACTCTGCCCAGTATTTTCAATGACAAACTCATGACTGTGGTTTGAGCTAGAGCRTATGTCTGAGAAGGCGTTCAGCCCCTATTTATGGGATGAAGAGTTCACCACGTCCTTAGCAAGTTGTTCCAGTAGCTAATTACCACTGTGGTTAGAAGTGTACTAAGCTAGATAGCTGTCACTCTTGGATCTTCTTTGGCGGGGTGGAAATGGGAGAGGGGAAAAACCCCAGGTGCACAGTTCTCATCCTTCTGTCTTTTGTTGTTTAAGACAGGGCAGTATCTTTCTTATGAAGAGCTAAAGCATTTTCAGTCCCAGGATCCAGCACTGGCAGAGGTTATAATAGAAGAAAATTCAGCTGAGCTGTGGAGCTGCCTTCCAAGACAGAGCTTCCCATTTTTCTTTCCCTGGTGAGTCAAAGACAAAGCATGYGACAGATGTACACTTCCCTTCTGCAGGGATGCCCAGGCTTTGCCTGTATGAATTACCAGGAGTTTGCAAGTTGCAGTTTAACTGGAGGGAAAGGGAAAAGGAGCAGATTACAGGCTTCTGTCCACCTGCTGGCACTGTCTGGATTCAAGTGGAAGGCTTCTGAACTAAAGATGATGTGTTGTGTGTTGGGACTTGGTATGCTGCTCCCCTTACGACAAAAATATCCCAATGACTGCTTGGTCCTGCTCTTCAGTCCATACACTGATCATCTGGGTTGTGGTCTGATCGCCTATGGCAAATGGTTTACATTTCTAACATGGTTAATCACCTCTGCTCAGTGGAAATCATCTACCATTAGCTTTGATCAAGAAGCAGTATCTTGACTTTTGCAAAACACTGAAAAGTAACAGAAGGCCAGAGGATCCTGCAATTTGTGCTTGGTGTCACGGTGGAAAAACAGTCCATCTTAATCCTGGCCCTCTGTTAAGCATACTAAAACTTTTTATGGTTACAAAATGTTTGAACAATTCAGAGCTCTCTAAGGCTGCAGAGCAACCCAGCACGTTAGCAAACTCTTCTCATGTGGGTAACKGGAAAAAGTAATGCGGGAAGGTGCCACCTGGTGTGGAGCAGGCACGCTGGCACGTTCATAAGAGCAAAGGAGCAGTGTCCTGCTTGACGATAGAGGGATTGCAACCCGACTTGGCCAAAGGCATGATGGAGTCAGTACTTTGGCTAATGCTTTAGATGGTTCTTGTGGTGATTCTCAGCCACAGTGCTGGTGGATGGATGATCATGGTACAGAACTATTAATCATKTTAAGCCACTAAACAGAAATGTAAAAATAACAAGCCCCACCCTGCCTGTTCCAGTTACATTCCCTGGCCTAGAGAATAGACTTGGATTCCCCCCTCCTTGCCACGTGGTTTCAGTTACTGTTGTGTACARTGCCACCTCTCTGCACTTTTGTAATTGTTGAATATGATCAATGATTCAGATTGTTTTAAGGGAAGATGGGAAGGAAATTGTTTGGGTATCCATAGTGATCTGTTTGTTCCCTGTTTRTGTGGTCATGCTGCAGGTACTAAGAGGAAGGTAGGAAGGAGCCCAGGTTTAGAAACTAAGAAGTTGATTTTTGCTCCCAGGACTGATGTTTATGCTCGGTTAGCAAAATGCTTTCTCTAGTCTCTGCTTCAGTCTCCCCCTTCAGAAAAGGGCTAGCCTTTTAAACACAAGCATTATCATCATGTGATCTCTTTTTTAATTTAGTGTTTTGTTTTTAAGGAACAAATCTCTGAATAAAACTCGGATTCTGCAGGAATTTTTCCCTGCTTCGTCTTTGCTGTCCTTTCCTAAGTCGGTGTCCTTGGAGAGCTGCTTCCTCATCCGCGATCCAGATTTGGGGAATAAGGTGAGAAGTTCATCCCAGAGACATTATCTCCCTGTCTGTGGGCCTGTGAGTTGTCACTCAGAAGCTCCAGGCCTTTCTGGGATTTGCAGCAAACCCTCCTGTCAGGATTATATCAGCTGAGTCCATTCCTATGTAACGTGGCATCTCAAGGTTGCTGTACCACTCGGGAGGAGGGAGGAAGTGTGAGATGCCTAGTTCTGTGCRGGTGGTGCATTGTGTCTTGGCTCCCTTGGCAGTTAGACCCTYTTTTAGTGGTTCRTATATGGGGAAATGCCTGTGGGGARTCTCAGCTCTGTTCCCGTTTCTGTCCTGGCCTTGCTGTGTGACTAGCGAGGGGATGGTCTCCTGTCCATCACTCCCATAAGAGGAATTGGGCACAATTCACCTAAGAGGCRCATTAGGAGAGCTGCTCCTGGCAGTAAGTTTCACCCATTCTGATACACCTACCACAGAGATGTGTCAGGGACATGGGGGCTTCTAGCCTGGTATCCTCCCTTCTTCTCTGGTGGGTTTTCTGGGTGTGGAGGGCCTGCATTGCTTGGGACAAAAGAGGGGAGGAGAACCCTTGTATGCAGCTGAGCCAGAGTTTGCCATGATCTACTGGTAACAGGGGGGAGCAAGTAGCAAACCTGTGGTTTGCACTGTCTCACCTCGTGCAAGGCTGTGACTTGCCCCTTGTTTGATCAAGCAGACCCCAGAAAAGCTGGCAAGGTCTCTGAAATATTCTCCTCTCCTCCTAGAGCTACAGTTTGCACAGCCTGTTTGCTGTTGGAAGCGGACAGCTCACCCTGACTGTTGTGCCTCTGGACAAGTGTAGAGAACACTGCAAGATGTTCAAGGTGGAGCTGGAAGCTGGAGATTTTGGTGAGTACCTGTGTTGCAACATGCAGGGTCCAGGAGGTCATTTGGAGCCAGGAGACTGCTTCCAGCTGAGTCTCTTATATCTGACACCTAAGAAGGTGGTGTGTGCCATTACCTCTCCAAATTGGTGTGTGCCTTCAGCACTTTTGTAACAGGAGAGAAGAGTGATCCTTCTGGATCAGGAGTTTGTGGCCTGGAACACAAACAACCTGCTGCCATGAGATGCTCAGTGTAAAGGTGCCTAAAATGGAGCAGTAGTGTCTACATGAGAGACAATTAATGCTCTGCCGGGTGTTACAAAACCAACATGTCACTGAGGGCTGTGTCTTTTCAAAAAAATTCCTGTATACCTATCACCTCATGGGGAACGTGAGCAGTCATTAGGGATGGATTCACCTAATACAGCCTCTTCATTGCATCTCCCAAAGGTTATGCCAGCGCAGATTACTGGACGATGAGCTTCACTGCCAAAGGGACAGAGCCTGCGGTCGTTTGTGATGGAGCTGCTAGCTAAGGACAGTGGGGAGGGAAAATGGAGCTGCTTCCAGGACAAGAAGACTTTCAGCTTTGCAGCCAAAGCAACATCTTGAAAGCGATAGAGCCGGGGCAATGGGGCAGGCAGCTATGCCACCCTGCATGTTTACAGTGTTTAAAAAGCGACTGTTTTCCTGACCTTTGAGGTAATTCTTTGCCTTTCCTCAGATGTATTTTGGGAGAAGCTTGAGCTGCTTATATCCTTCCCTGTCCCCTCAGGTAAGCCCTGGGTTTGCAGCTAAGGATTTTTCCAGGAGCAGCAGAGGGATTTCTCAGGATGAGATTCACCTTGTGTCCTTTGTGGATTATGGCACTTCTGAAACTTTCGGGGAGGGTTGGTGGTACAGGGGGTGTGTGACACTTCTGTGTACCTTCTTCCTGGGGAGGAGGCTTTGAGCCTGTCTGTCAGGCCAACTCTGTAAAGGGAATGAATCGGTGATGTGTCCCAGCTCTACCCCATCTCTCCGTTGCATACGTAGCTACGTGCCTCAACAGTGTGCCCCGCAAAGCCAATCTCAGCCCCGTGCTCCGGGGCTGGGGTGAGCCTTACAGCCTAGGGGCAGAGATCCTCACCCCCTGCATCGTTCTTTTACCAAATGAAGCTGTTCAGGCCTCTTTGTGTCTTGTGATCACTCTTCTGTGGTACTCTATCAGCAGGTTGTAGGTGAGTCAAATAGCAACTGTGCTTTTTTCCCCCCATCTCCTTTCCTACAAAAATACTGGTGCAGGTTTCAGTGGTCATGGTGCTGAGAGTGCAGTAGTTTCGGATGGAGACAGGGCCAGGTACAGGGAAGCTCTCCACAAGTTTCATCATCTGATTGTGCACCTAAGGCACCAGCGCTGCTTGTCCATTTTCATATATTCCTTGTTGTGAGAGGTGCTGACTGCATTCCCTGCCCGGGGTACCTGCGGCAGCACCTGAAAGCTTCCTTGTCCCTGGCTTTTTTGCACTGACTCCTTCCAGACCTGAAACTCTGTCTTCAGAATGAACGTTGGTTTTTCCTGAGTCCCTTCCAAGCTGCCTTCGCATGCTTCCTGTTGCTTGAGCACTGCTTTATCCAATGCCCTGAGAGAGGCTCGGTTTCAGTGTTTGCAGGCTGCGGATGCTGYGGTCCCTTCCAAGTTTGATCCTTTGGGTCTGTTCCTGCTGTAGAAGATCATTCACAGATGTGTCAGGCTGAACTCATAGGCCAGGGCTGGGGTTCAGGACATACTCTCACACTTGTTAATATGGAATTGGGAGGGGTTTTGTTTGAAAGCAAGTTAATTCTGTTCTCAGGAGCAAGAACCTTTTCCTTTGTAAATATTTTACGTACATTTAAAATGACAGATTGGAAAAATGTCTCTCCAGGCATGGGAATTTTTTTTTTGGGGAAGGGGGAGGGGAGGAGGGTTGTTTTTGAGCAAGACCAGAAGAATGGGAGCAAAATTCTTATTTATTAATCTTAGTATGGTCTGGCAAAAGCTGCCGAATGGGATGACCATGTCTGGCTCCTGTGCGAAGATAAGACAGAGGACGGTTCCTGCTCCAAACTGTTTGGTCTGAGGCCTTGACACTGCGAACATTTCTATGCATAACCCTTGTGTTTCTTCTGTTAAGTGATGAGAACAACCCCAGCACCTGTGTCAGTCTGTACATTTGGCCCTTGAAACTGGACAAACATGCACCAGATTTAATAGAACCAAAGGGGGAGAGTTCAACTCTCTCAGAACAGAAAAGGACTAATTTACTTGGTAGCAAAGTATTAAAGGGAATTGGATTAATAAGATTTCTGTTAGTGTAGTTAGTGCTTGGGGTATGTTTTACACTTGTGTCACTACATGCAACCCTGTGCATGCCAAGACACACACGCCACCCCCCTCTCCCTTCTTAAAGCTGGATTGGATCTTAGTTAATGGAAAGTCAGGAGTTCAGTGATGGCAGGATTAGGTCCTATGTTGGTGACTGTTGCTATTTACACTTTGGCAGCTTCTCAAGTCGAACTCAAAGGCCGACAGGGTTACTTCACCTCTTACTGTTTTTGTACCTGATCCATTTCTGTAAAGCACTCAGAGATGCATGCAAGAGAACCTGCCGGACCCATTCTTATGGAGATTGCGGGTGGTTTGGTGATGCTGTTACTTCTAAGTGTCCTTGAATGTAACTTGTAAAAGAGCTGCAGAGACAATTCTCAAGCGTCTGTGAAATGCCTGTATTTTGTGAGTCGTGCTTAAGCCGTTGTGGCTGTCTGGCTGCTTTGGGAAGAAGCAGAAGAAATCGATCTATTTGCAATTGCGGTTTAGATTGGGGAGGGGAGGGCTCTAGGGCAAATTTGTGCCCGCTTAGCAAAAGTGCTCTCACGTATGGCTTCTCCCATGCTCAAAGCGTTGCAGCTGGTTGGACAGAAGATGGTGAATCTGGACTGTTTGCAGATCAGCTTTCCAAGTGCACTTTATGGTTTCTGCATAAGTTTCCAGATCTGTGTCTAGGCGATACATTGCATATGTCCCAACCTTGCTCCCTTTGGAATTTACATCATTTGTTTTTAAACTTCCAGTATATTTTCTCTTCCTCTTCCAAAAGCTGTAAGGAATTAGCTGCTAAACTAAAACAGGAGGGCAATTCTCCTGCTGATAAAGAGCCGATTTTGGCCCTAGCTGCTGTTGAGTGCAGAGCCCCAATCTGCAGCACAGCTTCTGGAGCAGCTCCTGTTTTCAGCTGCCAGAGAAGTAGTGCAAATGCCTTTCGCATTGCAATGTGGGCTTTGCATTTGCATTTTGCAATGCAAAAAGAAGTTTGACATCGTGGCCAAATGGCTGCAAGTGAGCTCTTGGCCATCTTGCCTGCTCCCAGAGGGCCTTTATCTGGGGCTCCAGCTTCATTCAGCCTTTCCAAAGGCTACAGGAGGCTGTTACTCTTCCCCGAAGAGCCAGCCAGCTCCTGGTGATCCAATGAGATTTGAACCAAATCGAGAGAATGTGACTGTTTTCTCTGCTATCGAGGCATCATGGTGACAAACRTGATCAGATGAGTCACAGACGGTGTGTGTCACATTGTCTCGCTTGCCTCTAGCTTCACTTTGGCACTTGTGCGTATCCAAGTGTATGTGTGGTTTCAGACAATCCCTCACCCTGGCCAGCTCAAAGAGGTGCCCACTAAATCTGTGCATCCTGTCTTTTGAGATCTATTGGGTGCTTCAGAGCTCTTTGCCTGTGAGCTGGGAGACAGGCTCCTGCTCACCTGACATCCCAGAGGCTGCAAAGCTGCTCAGAAATCACATGGCGAGGCACAGAAATTGGTGCTGCCCGGAACCTAGTGGGCAGAGATGGTGGAAGAGTCATTTCTCTGCTTGTCCATGTGAAAAGATGGACTGCCACCCAAGACTTGGATAGCAGGATTGTGGTCTAAAGCTGGTTTCCARAAGCAGAGGTCATTGACCATTGCTCTTGGTGACTCCTGAACTCAGGGTAACTGGAAAGGCAGAGAAAGGAGTATTACTGCTTACTTTGGTACCAGGAAATCAGCATCCCCTGTGGGAGCTAAGCTTCCAGTTCCTACTGATTTCTTTCATTGGTATTGCACACAGAAATCCCCGCTAGGCAGCTCTGCCCATCGCAGCCTCACGCTCCCTTTGCAACACCTGGGAGAGCTTTCTAGGATTGGGTTTCCCTGGAGTCTCGGGCCTTTAGCTTCTCCTGCTAGTCCTCTCGCTGTAATGGTCTGGCAGAGAAGTTGGTTTTACTGCAAGGGACTGGGCTGGATCAGAGCACCTCCCTCCTCCCGTGGCTGGCCTCCCCGGCTTTCGAGCAGCAAGTCTCGCCCGGCTTTTTGCAGCAAGTCCCGCTCCCAGCGTGAGAACGYGCCGCGCGAGAGGAGGTGGAGGGCAGGAGAGCACGTTGCTGGYGGCGCGTGCCGCGGCAGTGCCCGCGTCTCTGCAAGGCGATCCTCCTGCCTCCCCGTCGGTGAGCAAGCGCTTAAATTCTTCCTGCTCACGTCAGTAACTCTGCTCCCGRGAGTGAAAGTTGCAGGATCTGCCAGTCCCGTGCTCAGCGGTCCAGGCTCCTTGGCTCCCGTTTAGCTCAACGGCCCCCAGGGGAACCATCCGAGCACTTTCTGGGGTCGGGCGGTAACAAGGAGGCCGTTTCGGCAGGCCCTGCAGGGAGCGTAGGGAGAGCTCTCGCTTCCTGGAAACCAAACTTTCTCTTCGTAAATTTTGTATTTAGAGCTATATATTCTCCTCTTCAGGAAACTACTTCTTGTAAAGGATAGATTTACTGTCCTGCTGAGTTAAACAAGGGAGATGCTGGTCTTTCCCTTTGCTTTGGAGATTCGAACAAATGACAGTTGATTTATTTTTAGCGTTATCTCTTTGTCTACAGGGAGGGGAGGCATATTATAAAGGCTCAGGGGTGCTGGGAAGTAAAGCTATATATGCATAAAGACTGTTTCAATTCTGTACACTATAAATTCAGTGGTGGATAAAAAAAAGAATGTAAATATGCAATTAATGCAGAATTTTATGGATGGTCATAATTTAATATATTGCAAACTTTGTAAATACTTGGAAAAAGCCTGTAAAGTGTGTAAATAAATGAGATTTGTATGTAAGAAGAATAAAAAAAGTTTTTACTTTTTGCAATTAAATAGAAGTGTTAATGCACACTTTCCCCCTTTTCTAATTTTTCTTTGTTAAAATGTTGTTGGGGTTATTTAACCCTTGCTAGAGCACTTTTTTCTAAGTGGCAATGTCATTTTAAGGGAAAGTTGGAATCCTCTTGTTTGAAATATGTCAAAAGAAACAGATGTTTTGCCAGTTTTAGCCCGTTTCCCTARACAAAGTTGATGCAACAGCTCTGTCTGTCCCTCCTTCATTTCTAATAACAATCTCTGTCCTTCCTTCATAATTAGCTTATTTCAGTCAAGCTCTGACCCAAGGGTAGAAGATGGTAAGTTCTTCCAGAGTTCATAAAAACAGGCAAGTAAAGGAGAGAGATCCTGTTACTACCAGGACAGTGTGTTAGCCTTGTTAGAAAGCAGAGAGGCCACGTTGAAGACCCTCAAGACATGAGTCAGGAGAAAACCAAGCTTCACTACTTCTGCACTTCAGACTTCTGGCATTATGGAGCCCACCGGCGTTGAGCTGACCCCTTTACACCCCATCAGGTATCAGCAGCATGTAGCTCCTGTCCCGTGTGCTGAAGCTGTTGGGTCCCATGGGCTGTGATGGACTGGCTGTTTCTTGATTGAGCAGAAGAAATGCTGCATTCCTCACACACTTACCTAATGCCGGCTGGACACGAGCTTGTCGGCTCAAGGGTGGGGCTTGGACCTTGCACAGTTAATCTTGGTGCTTCAGATGTTGGCTCTAGAAAGAGCTGCTGGGGCAGGTTAGAGAGTTGAGAAATTGTCCTGAACCCTTTCCACCAACAGCTGCTCCTGACCTTGCCAAATGCACTGGCTATTACTCCCATTGCCCCAGCCGAATGTGTGTCACTGCCCCACAAGCTACATGCCCGAGCTGTGACTCTTCCAGGTCTGTTTTCTCTCCCTGAGAGCATCACATCTCCCATTTTCATTATTTGTTGCTGTCCTAGCTCCTCAGAAGCCTGGGCAGGATGCTGTAGTACTTGGGGCTAAACAGACTCTCCCCCTTTTTGGAGCTTGCTCCTTCATCTCTGCTCACAGTTGCAGACACCAGTGCAYGCACTGAGGTTTTCTCAGCACTGCCTTGTTCCTCATAAGCCAGGCCGGGGTGAGCTGGCTGATAGGAGTTGGAGCTAGTGTTGTTGTTTTCTAGTTGTTTCTCCAGGTCTCCAGAGATGCAGCGGCAGCAGAGCTGTTGAGATGTCTTGTGTTGGAGGCAGGTTTGCCTTGACTCAGACTCCAGGCCTGCAGTTGACCTTAGCAATAAATGGGAACCTCCTGGTTTGAACAGATGAGTTGAAGATAGCCTGTTGAGACATTAGGATCAGACCCTGCTTGCAGAAATTGATGGGCTGCTGAAAGCATGATAGACCCTGGACCTTGCTGCCTAATGAAGGAAGAGGTAATATGCAGAGGTAAGAGATTTGGGGGGCAGCAGGAGAGCTTTTGTGGCAAGAAAGGTTATCAAACTTGTCCAAAGCAAAAGGAAACAATCACAGAGCAGGACCTGGGGAGATGGGAGGGGAGAGGAGGAGGCAGAGCAGACAGTGTGTGATTAACTTGGCTCTGCTAGCCAGAGCTGCCCACCCGCTGATCCTTCTTAATAGCCTGGGATCCCCAAAGACAGTTCCTGGAGCAGAGCCGGAGTAGTTGCACAATCGCAGATGGGGAGGAAGAGACCGCAGGCAGGAAGGTCTCTGCCAGACAGTCTCCAAAGTAGTCAGTGTGCTGTGCGATTCGGGAGACCTGATGTTGAGCCCTCCAGGTGTCCGGCTGGGGGTGGCGCACAGCCAGTCCCTGCAGGGTTACTGGTCTGGTTATGCCAGCCAGAGCCGAAGGCATCTGCAGACCCTGTCTCCCTTGACTCCCCTTTCTGGGGCAATTTCAGCTCCAGGTCCTGTTCACCCTCTCCCACTCACCCTGCTCCTCGGGGCACGGGGAAGGGACATAAACCCTCTGCTTAATCACCCCCCTTTCCGGCAGGGTTGGGGGAGGTCTGGGGCTGCTGTTCCTCAGCTGCCCGCTGCCTTTCCCCCCCGACGTGACCAGTGCCCAGATACAGGGGCTGGACATGGTGGGCTCCGACTCCCGGCTGGGCAGTTACAACGCTGCAAACCATTCAGCCATTGCATCTTGTTGCCTCCTTTCTAGAGGTGGCTGCGTTCCAGCCGCAGGGGAGGACCCTTGCGKACAGCAGGGCTTTGTATTTATTTGCCAGTTGCTTAGGGATTATTATTATTATAGCTTAAGAGAAGAAGGGCAGGAGGTAGAAAAGAGACCCCATAACTGAGGGCTAAGACAATGTCTTACGTGTGGAGCAGCAGATCCCGACAGAGGCTTGGATGGAAATGCCAATCCAGGGATTACGATTCACGCATGGGCTCTGTCTCGGGGAGTGGACCCTTGTGCGCTCATTGGCATTAGMAGCGCTGCTGCTACTCCATCAAGGCTGATATGTGAGATGGGTGTGTTCCATGTGGCTCCGAAACCGCTCTAATAAAGAAATACGTTTCCTCCCCAATCTTCAAGCTGTTGGGTGTTCCTTGCTTTTGGGAGGTGCTTTAAATCTGACTGCCAGAGCYGTGGGCTGCTAAGAGCAGAAGCTGGCTGCACAATGCTGAGCTCAGGTCTTTCTCCCGTTTTCCTGTTGTTCACAGCGCTGGAGCTAAGCTGGTCCCTGAGTGATGAAGAAAAGAAGATAATCGTGGATGGGCATAATAAATACCGCTCCCAGGTCTCTCCTCCTGCTATGGATATGCTGAAGATGGTAAGTGGCTTTTATTGCAGTGAATGTCAGTGGGTGTCTGTCTAGTCCAAGCCTCTACCTTAATGCTAGAAGGGATCGGGGTCTTCTTTAGGGGAGGCAGAGGAATTCTTTTATAGGGCTACAACTAGACATCCACAGAGGAGGGCCCTAAATGGCCTCCAGAGAGATGAGTTTCCTTTCACCTACAGAAGCAACTTTGATTTTTTTTTTTCTGCAAGTTCCTAACTGTGATCTGAGTCCCCTGATGTGTTAAAACAGCACAGCTTTCACTCACATCAGTGCCTATCGGAGCTTCGTATGATGGGACAGAAAGGCAGGTGCTTGCGGTGAGACATTGCAATGAGCGGGTGCCCCGCAGTGAAGTCGCCCCACTGGCAGGAGAATCCCTCTCTGAGCACTGTGTGGAGCACAGTTCTGGTGCTTCGCATGCACTTTATTTGCCTTTGCAGGTGAACGGACCTTTTATCTATAGGAGAGGATGTCAAACTAGAACCTGACCAGCAGATCACAGTTGTTTTGGCTTTTCCTCATGCTCCCAGTCCCCACCACTACTTGTGCATGGTTGCCTTGGCAGTGAGGGATCTCCTGTTTTGCTGGGGGAAACTGAGGCACAGGCCTAGCATCACTTGTCGCTGCAGTGGGACCCAAAGCAAGCTCTCAAGCCAGTGCTGCTTTTTGTCTTATTTGGCCCCTTGATTTGGTTAAAATTTGATTACCACGTTCGTCTTGCACCTCATGTGATTTTCCTCACTGTTTGCAGCATACTTGGAGGAGCACTACTGTTTATCATAGCTAGTTGGAGTGCTTCACTCTTTCGGTCACAATGCACTTGGAGGAGACCTCTCTGTCTGGACCAGAACTTGCATAGACTGAACTAAATGTTTGTGGGTTGGTTAGTAGGAGTTTGCCTGGCAAAAAAGGCAAAAAAGGCTATGTTCAGGCATAGAGAGTCCAACAGGTGATTTCAGAGTCAAAGGGAACAGCGCAAGGACCATGCGCAGCATGATTCCCATGGAAACCCACCAGAGCAAGGCACGCAAAACTCAAAGAATAAGGGCTTTGGAGCCAACGTCTTAGTGAAAGCCTGAGGGACACAATCTCTTATGTGTCAAAAATGTGGGTCAGGCTTCTTAAGTCAGGGGCAATTCTGAACAAATGAGTGCTGCCCTGACTGCAGCTTTGATTGCAGATCGTGTGCTTTCAGAGATGCTCTCCTCTGCAGGGCTGCTTTGTTTCTTAGTTTAGTAGGATCTGCTTAAATCTAAAGGTAAAGGTAAAGCAGGTAAAGGACCTGCTAACAGTCCAGAGTGGAAGTAGTTTTCTGAAGCGCAACAAATGTTTAGCGTAGAACAGCCCGGACAGTTTCTTGGAAGAGGTTTTCCATGAAAGCGCTGTCCTTGCCTCCCTCCCTGGGACATTTGCTTGTTCTGTCTTCGCCTCTGCCTCCGAGTTCACCTGCTGCTGTGGCACTGTGCCCGGCTGAGGTCACCCTGGGCTCCTGTTTGGGACACGGATCTGGTTGCTGTGGAAATCAGTTAGACGATGGGGGATACATAGCCTAAAGCGACTTTTTTAATGAGGCGAATTCTGCAGGTGCRAGTCCCCTGTTTATGAAGCCCAGCCCCGTGTCAAAGGGAGGGCGGTGTGCGCTCCCTAAGCAGGGTTTGCAGCCACCGCTCTCAGCCTGGCTTGGGGCCATGGTTGGAGATCACCTAGTTCCCTGTGCCCCCACCCAGAGATTTCGGTGTTTCCTGCCTCTTTCCTGCTGGTTCTTCAGTGCTGCTACTCTGCCTCAGCACCCCGGGGTCTTCCTGCCTCCCCTTGAAACCCCAATGATGAAGTGCCCTGTGTCGGGGCCGTGCTTTGTCCCCGTCGAATCCAGCCCTGACTCAGGCCGCGAAGGTCCCCCTTAGGGCCTGCTGCTTGCCTGGGCTGCCTTCCAGCCCGCTGCAGAAGCAAAGCTGCCGTCTCCATCAAATGGCGCGAGGACGGTCCAAACAGCTGCGTCGTAGAGGGTTCCCTGTCTGCCTCCTGGGCAAGAAAACTTCTCCCTCTCCTGCCTAGCAACGCGACTAGTGAGGGCCCGCAGGCCAGGGGGCTCAGCTGGCGGAGGGGCTGCTGCAGCTCCGCGTGCTGGAGGGGTCTCTTGGCAGGCAGCCGTCCAGCCATGTCTTGGATCCAAGCGAACAGATGATGTTCCCAGGACTGTGTGCTCCCTGGCTCTGTGCAGCTGCTAAGGGAGATGTGCCCCGCTCTCCTCCTGTCCCCATCCCCATCCTGGTCAAAGAGGGAGGTCTCCTTCCCATTCCTGGGTGACCCAGGGTGAGTTTCCTCCCTTGCTCCATTGGACTTCTTGGTTTCTTCACCCTGAGTCAAGGATACTCTGTACCAATGTTACAGATGCTCTGAGACCCAGGGAGGGGGACCCATGTGGCAGGGTTGTCAGATTTGTGCTGCTGCACTGACCCTACCCTGTTTGATCTGTAGGCTGAGGTTTAGTTTGTGCTGGAATCGACCAAGGAGCTCCCTTCTCCCAAGGGCTTTTCAGAGGGCACTAAGAGAGACCCACATATTGGTCTGGGATTTGAATTTTCCTCGTGAATCATGGTGAGAGAGCCCAGGGGTCCTTGGTACCCATTCCTGCCACCCCAGGGAGGGAAAAAGCAGACATGTCCTCGTAGACATCAGAGAGCCCAACACACTCAGTAGCGTCCTTCTCTGTATGCTGATGCTGAGCTCCTTTCAGAGCTGGGACACGGAGCTGGAGGCCTTTGCTCAAGCCTATGCAGAGAAGTGCATCTGGGACCACAACAAGGAGAGGGGCCGACGAGGAGAAAACCTCTTTGCTATGACCCCAACCCTGGACCTGGAATTCGCTGTGGAAGACTGGAACGGGGAGGAGAAGTACTACAACTTGACAACTACCACATGTGCCCCTGGGCAGATGTGTGGCCACTACACCCAGGTACAGGGCTACTGGGGGCAGAGGGCCTGGGTTCTTGACAGGAGAGCTCTAGAAGAGCCTGAGTTTTCCCAGAGCCTTTGCAAAAGGATGTGGGACCAGTGCTGGGCATCAGCACAGGAAACAAGGAGAACCTGGGCATGGTTCTAACTATGACCAGCCTTTCAGATCAGACCTCTTTAAACAGTCTCTGCAGCCCTTTTTGGTTACTCAGCAGAGCTTGATGTCAGCTTCTCTTGGGCAGAGACAAGGTCTGAGCGTATCTTCCCAGCTCCAGTTTCTTTGGGTGGGTAGGTGGGAGTGGGGAGGAGCAATGACATTGGTGATAAATGTGAGGATGGCTCTGTGGAGACTCCCAGGGCCAAAACAGAGCTGATGATGCTCTGCTAGGATGGATTATATGGTAGGAAAGCTGTGGCACCTGGATATGTGGGGCTGTAGGCCTAGGCTGGGGAGGTGGGTATGTGGTCCAGATAGGGGCAAGGAATGCGATCCTGAATGCTAATGCACAGGGATGTGGGATCTGGGGCACACACGAAGAAACAAGGGTGACACTGGTGTGGTGACAGAGCAGCCTTGAGGGTCATGGAACAGGTTGCCAACAGGGCATCTGCCTTCAACCGATCACCTAACATTCATCTCCGGTCCTTGCCTTAGGTGGTCTGGGCAAGCACACATCGTATCGGCTGTGGGGTGAAGTTTTGTGCAAAGATCGACGGTATTGAAACAGAAGACATGTACCTGCTTGTTTGCAACTATTATCCCCCGTAAGTTCCTTGTTTCACATTGCTTGGTGTATCTTGACTGGGTTTCTTTACTGGAAATGTCCTTCCTTCAGTCCCCATAGCACAGGAAAAGCCTTTGGTGTTGTTCAGAAATAATAGCAAACCCATTCCAAGGAAGGCCTTTGTTGTTTTAGGTTGGTCACAAAGGAAGGAAGGGTTGTCTGGTGATCCTTGCCCATGATTGCAGTTCCTGAGACCTGGTTCAACTCTGGCACAGACCTACAGAGGGAGCTCCCCCCTGGAGAGCTGCCCAAGGCTGATGCCGCAGTAACCGAGGGTTGAAAACGGCAGCTCTCTTCTCTGAATCTTGTTCTTCCCTGCCAGGAGCAGCCATACGTTGGGGTGGGGTGGGAAGAGCGTTCACACCAGCAGGACGTGCCATGCTGAAGTGACTGAGGTGGGAGGAGGGGTGGGTGCTCACTTGCTGCGTGAGGGCGAAGCCCTGAGACTAGCCTTGGGGATGACTTAGTTGGAGCTGGTGGAAAGCAATCCTAGCAGTCAGCTGCTGCAGGCGTTCCTGAGGGCGTTTAGTAGAAGGGAGACAAAATCACTGTCCCAAATGCCCATCGATTRCCCTTTTCTAAGTAGTAGTAAAAGATCTGTCTCACCTTCTGCTGAGGCTCATGGAGCTGTTTCCCCTGATTTCAGTGGGCTTTGGGGGTCAGGCCMCTGAGTAAATGGTATTAACAGTTGAGGTGCCTGTGACAGGGGACCAAGACCTGTTTTTTACATTAACTTTGAGTTTTATCCTGGTGGGGATATTTCAGTCAAATCAAACACTCTCTGTGGGAGGGGTGTTTCCTCTTCTCTCTCACAACTTTCCTCTTTTTGTTGGCCTTTTCTGCTTCCAGGGGTAATATGAAAGGCCGAAAGCCATACAAGGAAGGAGCCTCATGTTCCCAGTGTCCAGAGGGTACCTTGTGTGTCAGCTCCTTGTGTGGTAAGTGAAGAGAAGCGGCGCGTGTCCCTAGACAGGCTATTGGGACTGATACCCCTGGGTTGGGTCCAAGCTCTGAACCATCCTGGAGCCATCAGAAAGCCCTGGGCTGGCAGCTCCAGGGATGCATGGACCATGAGACAGGTGATGGCAGCCCTGAGACAGGTCAGCTGCCACGGACAAGGAGGATTGAACAAGGACCTTGTACCCCTAGCCAACGTTTGTTGCCCCAGGAGGATGCCCCATCCCTAAGGGACAGGGCTGTGGAGTTCTTGCAGCATGTTGTGTGAGGGAGATGAGACATCTCCAGCTTGGGACCCCAGACTGGGGGACATCCCAGAGTGACCTGAGAGGGGTCGGCTACTGCTTCTCCATGCAGCGGATTTCTGTGGACCCCACTCAGCGGTGGGGGATTCAGTTGAGCTCAGTTGACTCTAGTGCTAACCCGTGGCACTTTTCATCTCTTACCAGAACCCACTGTAGAAGAGACCACTACATCCCCTGTGACAACAAAGGCAAGCCCATCCACCACAACCACGGCCAAGCCAAAACCCACAACCACACTACCAACCACAACCACACCACCAACCACAGCCAAGCCCAAACCCACAACCACACTACCAACCTCAGCCACACCACCAACCACGGCCAAGCCAAAACCCACAACCACACTACCAACCTCAACCACACTACCCACCACGGCCAAGCCAAAACCCACAACCACACTACCCACCACAGCCAAGCCAAAACCGACATCCACACTACCCACCACGGCCAAGCCAAAACCCACAACCACACTACCAAACATAACCACGGCGAAGCCAAAACCCACGACATCAGCACCCACCACAACCACAGCAAAGCCAAAACCCACAACACCAGCACCCACCACAACCACAGCAAAGCCAAAACTCACAACACCAGCACCCATCACAACCACAGCGAAGACAAAACCCACAACACCAGCACCCACCACAACCACAGCAAAGACAAAACCCACAATACCAGCACCCACCACAACCATGGCCAAGCCAAAACCCGCAACCACAGCACCTACCACAACCACGGCCAAGCATAAACCCACAACACCGGCACCTACCACAACCACACCATCAACCACAACCACATTAGCAACCCCAGCCAAGCCAAAACCCACAACCACACTACGAACCCCAGCCAAACCAAAACCCTCAACCACGCTACCAACCACAACTACAGCCAAGCCAAAACCCTCAACTACACTACCAACCTCAGCCAAGCCAAAACCCTCAACTACACTACCAACCCCAGCCAAGCCAAAACCCTCAACTACACTACCAACCCCAGCCAAGCCAAAACCCTCAACTACACTACCAACCCCAGCCAAGCCAAAACCCACAACCATACTACAAACTACAGCCAAACCAAAACCTGCAACCGTGCTACCAACCACAACCACAGCCAAGCCAAAATCTGCAACCACACTACCAACCACAACTACAGCCAAGCCAAAACCCACCATGCCAGCATCCACCGCAACTGCAGCCAAGCCAAAGTCTACAACACCAACACTCACCACAGCCAAGCCAAAACCCACAAAGCCAGTACCCACCACAAGCCTTACAGCCAAGCCAAAACCCACCATGCCAACATCCACCACAACTATGGCCAGTTCAGAACCCATAATACCAGCAACCATCACTATGGCCAAGCCAACACCCACCACACAAACATCCACCACAACCACTTCTGCGGCCAAACCAAAACCCACTGCTACAACATCAGCAAAGCCAAAACTCACCACCACAGCACCAGTACCTACCACAATGATGACAACCCTGCAACAGAAACCCACCACAACTACAAAGCCAGCACTCACCAAAACAGAAAGATCCAGTCCTACTGAGGCAGCTGGGCTAACGCTGTCCTTTGAGCCCACATTAGACTTGGATTATAAAATATCTCCAGACACAGAGGCAGGCACTGGAGAGCCTCTTACCCCCTTAACAACTGAGGATCCCGCCTTATTAGAAATGGGCACAGCCTTCAGCCCAAAATCAGTCCCAGAAACAAATAAAGATGTGAAAGAGAGTGGGAGAGAGAAGCCAGTCTTCTCCTTTTCCAGTCCATCTCCATCCCTCAGCCAAATTATTCCAGAGATCAAGTTAGGTTTCAATAAAACTGAGCTCATAACTCCCTCAAAGTCAGTGGTCTTCAGCCCTGAAGAGCCCACCTTCTTGCGTTTAACGTCATCTTCCAAAGAAACAAAGGGGCAGAGCCCCGCTTTCCAGACCTCCCTCTCAGGTAAGGTAATTGTGGAATCTGTCCTGGCATGGACACACAGATGTTAAGTGATCCCCAAGCAGCATGGAGAGCGCTTGGGAGGCACCAGTATCAGACTGGTCCTCTGGATCCTCTTGTATGTGGCACCAACCTTTTTCCTCACTCCTTCTCCTAACATTGAAAGGGGCCATTTGGACCTGTCTCGTTTGTGAAGCATGGGTATGTTTCCAGCCTGCGCCCCACTAACCCACCAGCTGTGTTGTGCCTTCTCAGGATCTGTGCACTGCTGCCTTGCACCTCGGGTTGTCTTGGTGCACGTCACTGATGGACCTGCATGAATGGGAGTTTCTCTTTTGTCTGGCTCTTCCCCTCTAACTACAGGTTTTTTCCCTTCTTCCAGCAGGTGCCCTGGACACTGAAGAACTGGAGACAAACTCAGACCAGACAAGCATGGAGCAGCCTGTGGCTGGAGCCCCCAGCACCTCCTTTGGGCTTTCTCTCTTCCTCCTGCCCAGTGCCATCCTGGTGGGCCTTCTGCTTTGAATGGTCTTTCTCAGCTGTCCCTGCACCACTTGCCAAGGCTTTCTTCAGCATTGGTTGTCCCACAACCCTGGTAGGCTTGGGAGGCACCACGGACAGTTCAGGTTACCACACTYTCTGCTGGGCCTTCTTACGCTGGCTAACCTGCTCCAGCCCCATTGTGCCAAGGGTGGCTGGTAGTCCCATAAGCACTAGGTTCCCTGCCTGAGATCCGAGGGCAGGAGGGTGACCATGGACACTGACACCTCACCTTTCTTCCCAGCCAGCCTGGGTTTCCAGTCCATTTCCAAACTGGAAATGATAAACAAGCCCATCTCCCTGTGTGGCTGGCAGGCCCTGCCTCACTGTTTCCACAGGGAAAAGCAGAACACCTTGGAAACCCAAATGGAGATGAGACATGGTTGTTGGTTTGGGGTTTTTCTATCAGGATGAGTTTCCAACAAAAATGCTCTTTTTTTTTTTTTTCTCCTGATGTGTCTGTCTGTCTCAGTTGTGGTGAAGTTTCACCCCTGCCCTCCTTGTACAAAAAGGGTGGCGTGGTTTTTTTTCCACAGGAGAGGCTTTCTGTTTACTTCCTGTTTCTGATACAGCCATGGCCAGTACTATAAAGACGTRCTCCTTTCTCCTCCTCACACCTCTACAACACTTGCCTCCTTCCTCGCTTCTGTCTGCTGTATGTATCCATTCCACAGTTAGTCCATTGCTGTGACTTTATTTTACGCATGTGCGTGCATCCGTGTGCATGCATAGAAGAAACTTGTCAGCACTAGAAAGGAGCTACTGGCTCCTTCATAAAGTGTTTTTCTGCATGACTTCCCTCTTTGTGTAACTTAAGTGTACGATGTATTTGAAGTTAGATACAGATCCTGGTTGACATATATTTCACATGTGGTGGAACCTGGTCCAGGAGAAAAAACTGATCACATGCCTTTGTACAGTTGGAGCTTGAGAGATCCAGGTGAACGATGTTAGAGGTTAACAGTGGTTCCAGGACTTGTTGCAGGACAGCTTTTGTTCTCTGGGACACTCGTGTCTTCTTCCCCCATGTCTCTGCTCTGTTCATCTTAAGATTTCCAGAAAGGTGTGTTAAACATGTGACAAGTTTTGCAGAAGGGACTAGGAGAAACAGTCCTTCCTCTGACTGTTGCATCCTTTGGTTTCTTAAAGATGAGGTGGAAAATGACCTGAAGTCTAATATTCCTGTCCTCCCCCAGGATGCTGTTTTCTGTGCATCCCCAAGGGCATGCACTGAATAAATCCTGTTGCGAAAGCCATGCCGTGGGGCGTGCAGTGTCTCACTGTGGGATCCAGAGGCTGGGGGCTTGCTTACAGTATCTGAAAGATGCTCTTGGTTGTGTGCTTAGGTAGACTTGCTAAAAGAYATGGCTCCTGGGGAGAGCTGAAGGTTTCTTTGGCTTTCCAAATGCATCTGGGTGCCAAAGTCCCAGAGGAGCCATGGGTTCTGCAAAGTTGCAACTGTATGTTTTTAAGCCTGTCTAAAAGCACCAGGAGGAGGAGATTTAGCATGACGTGGGGAATATTCCCCTAGCTCCCAGCTGAGTGCAGAGCAAAAATGCCACCAGGAATTTTTGGGCAAGGAAAGCAAGAGGAAGAGAACTCTGAGTGAAAAAGATTGAAACTGGAGCACTTCTGGTTCCCTGTTCAGAGGGGCCCAGCAGCCAGCCTCATCCCGCCCCTGAACACACACACACACACGTTTTCATCTTTACAGCAAAAAAAGAAGTTAAATGCAAGTGTCCCTCCTCCCCCTCCCCTAGGCACCATATTTATGCAGCATTTTTGCTGCAGAACTTTATTCAGTGGCGAGCAGCACGCAAGGAAATGGCCTGGCAAGGAGTAAACCCATAGCATGGGAGTGGGGAAGCACCAGCAGCGCTGAGATTAGATCTTTGCTTTTGCCTTTCCCCATCCTTGTGCCCCTGCTTGGCCTGATAAGGCTGCCTTGAGGCTTTGTATTTCCCCTCTCCCTTTAATCTTGCTGTGCGAGACCAGCGGCACCAGCTCTCTTACAGGAAGCCAGCTGCTTGCGGGGTTTTTTTAGGTCATGGTCACCGCTAGCCCTGCTAAATGGTGGCCGGCAGATGGCGGTGGGAGAGACACTGCAGAAAACCGGGCAGCTTTGAACTCGCTTCACAACCCTACAGAGAGCTTAGTGCTTTATTTAATCAGAAGCATCAGCTGTATTTAAGAATCAGATTAAAAATAACCTCCTGCCCAGGTGCTGTGGTTGCTACATGGTCTCCTTGCAGGCTGAGCTCCTGGAAGCTGTTGCCGAGCTGCTTTCAGTAGAAAAAATCAAGCCTTGGGCTAGTGACAGATGATGAAAATACAGCCGGAGCTTGTTGTAATGGGCCACAGCCTTGCTAGGGGTAAAGCTGGGCGAGCGTTTCAAGACTGCAACYGTTATTCTGTGTGGGCAAAGGAGGGGGCCATAGCGTTAATTCCCTACAAATGGTTAAAGGAGGAGAAAAAGCATTTCTCCTCCAAGCAAAATCAGAGCATTTGGGTAACACTTGACTTTTTGCAAAGCGAGACCCCTTCCCTCATTGCGAGAGCCCTCCCCAAGCAGGGAGCRGCAGCGTTGCTGCCTAACAGTGTTAGCACAAGCCTATCAAGATAATTGCAAGACTTGCACATTTTATCATGATTTGGGTGCTCCTGATCCTAATAAGAACGGTTGGGTTTCATTTTCCTTAGAGCTTCAACTTCTAGAGCCAGGCAGTTGTGCAAGAACCTATTTATATAAGTTCCTTATTGCAGAAAATTAGAAACCAGCAGCCTTTCCTGTTCCCTCTCTCTCAGCATCCCCAGGACAGAGGGGCTGAGAGTCCCCTAGATAAGGAGGGTTTGGGTTGGTTTGTTTTAATTCCAAATTATGGGTTTTTAGGGAAGGTGACTCCTTGGCAAAGGCAGGTTGTGGTGTGCTGTGGTGTGCAGGGAAGGCCACAAAACACTCAAGGGAGACCTTGGCAGCATTTCCAGACTCAGGTTTCTGCYGCTGATTTCTGGGACTGGTCCAAGGTGGGTATGAAGGATGCTCTGGCATCAGGGCGCCAAACCCACTGGTCCAGGGAGGGGGARACAAGGTGAGACGTGGGCAGAGATGCTGCTTTGGAGCTGCTGGTACCGGGCCAGCCCCATGGCCGCACGCGTGGCCGGAGGAGGYGGTGTTGCACACGGCGAGTCCTGGCTGACAGCGAAGAGGAGCCGTGCGGGAAAAGAGCACGTGGAAAGGGCCGGGACTGGCTCTGTCCGGAGACAAGTAGCCAGCTCCRTCATGGGGAGCCCCGAGGCTAAACCATGCCCGGAGTTATCCGAGATCAGCCCCATCCCCGGGGCTGGGGAGGTCGAAGGAGATGGAACGAGGCYGGGGTAACTTTCGGGAGCAGCAAGGGGGGATGCCCCATCCGATGGGGAGCGGGGAGCCGCCAAACGCGCCATGTTGGGATGCCAGGGGCCTGCTGCTCCCCATCGCCCGCGGGGCGCAGACTGGGGCAGTTCGGTCACCACATTTATTTATTCCCCCCGCCCCCGGCCCCGGGCTGGGTTGTCATGGCAGCTGCCTGCCAGGAACACAACCCCTTTTGTTAGCGGCGGGCAAGGGCCAGCTCCTGCCCTCCCCGTCCGCCCCCTTCCCTCCTTCCCGGCTTCTCGGCGCAGCCAAAAGCCTCGGGCAGGGCACAGGGTGTTTCTGGGGTGACAGATGGCGCTCACCATGGTGAYCAGCAGGGAGATGGCCGCCTGCCACCAGGCCCCRAGGCACCAGCCATCTCCGGGAGGAAGGGCCRACCGCCATCATCCCTCCTCGGCCTCCCTCGGGGCCGGCGGTTCAGCCGAAGCCCCATGTGGCCCGGTTGGCAGCACGCCATGAGGTGTGGGGCAGCAGCTCCCTGGTGCGGGGCACCGTCACCACGGCAACACTGTGCCGCCATCTTCCCTCCCGCTGCCTTCCCTCCTGCCATCTTCCCTCCCGCCATGGGCCCTGGGCTCACTGACATGAAATGCCTCGGGCATTTCACAGCCAGCCACGGTTAAAACCACAGTGTCGCGACAACCCCGACGGCTGATTTCCACCCGCCACCCCAGGACCTGTTTCCCAGAGGGGCGACGGACCCGCTCAGCGTGGGTGAAACGTGAGGAGGTCGCTCGGCTTCGGCTCCGGGAGCTCCCGCGAAGACGGTGAGTCCCCAGGGCGAGGGGCTGGGTCGGGGCAAGCCRTCCTGGGTAGCTCTTCGTGGCAGGGATTTGCAAGGCGGGACGGGCCTGATGCCGGCGCGTTCGGCCAGCTGGGAAGTGCCCGTCGCCCTGCCGGGACGCRAGCGGCCATGCGGGCCTGGCTCTGCAGGGAAGGGGTGTTGGCGACGGGGCTGCGGGGGYGAGGGCCCACCTTGCTAGCTCTTGCTTATTAGCCGCTTTTCTATAAAATACTGTGCCTGCCCCTCCTCGCCGTTGCAGCTGGTCATGGTGTTGCACCCCTGGTGGTCTCAGCTGCTTGGCCAACCCAGTCTGCCCCCTGTCCTTGTCACCTCCCGGCTGTGGCCTGCTCCAAAGTCCTCCTTCCCCTCCGTGCTCCTGGTCATGTGGAGCATTTGGTAGGTGACACACAGAGTCAGGAACGCCGGCCACCCCTCTACTGGTCCCAACTCAGCAGCCACGCTCACGGCGAGGCAGTAAAAAGGCACTGTTGAGAGAAGTCAAAATAACTTTGTTTTCACAAGAGAGTACCGCCAGGAATGTTTTATTCATGGCTTCCAGCTCACACAGTTTCACCACTTAAGAGCCCCTGCGTTAACATCAATGCAATGGAAGGGGGAAAAGTGCAACCCGAATTAATTTCATCTGTGACACACAAAATCAAGCCTTTTCCAGGGGATACCGCTCAGATATGAATATGTGCTGCCCTGCTCACGAGTTTGTGCTGCCATTTTGGTAACTTCCAAGCCATTTTGGGGTAGGAGCCCTGCAGCCCTTAGCAAGCAGTTAGAGGATAATAATGTGTRTAAGAGGACCAAGCTGTAGTTTTGTGCAGCAAGGCACCAGGACTGCTGAAGAGCCGGATTTATGGTGAGAGGACAGCATTCCTGTGCTGCTAGATACTGCAGCATTCCCACCCACCAGCTGCTGCTCAGCCTGAGGAAGTCACGTCCCAGCCTCRCTGCAGCTACGTCCCATCCCAAGAAGCAGAGGAGCCTCAAACAAACTGCTTCACTTCTGGAAGTCCCATAACCCAAGCAGGCAGGTCTGTGTCTCCTCATGCATTCCTCAGGCTGAAATTGGAGGGSTCCAATTTCTTTTTCCAGCCCTCTTCTCCCCACTTCATCTGTGAATGTGTCCTCTGCTTGCCCTTGGTCTCTGATGTCTCAGATCTCACACGTTTTCCTGACAGTGAGATGGCAATGATAATGGCCTAAGACGTCTTTCCCTCTTGAAGAGCTGGTGCAGCCCTGATCAGGTTACAGACCCACTCATGATCTTGATCCTATYTGCGCTGGAATATGGCAGAGGGATGGTCCCATCTGCTTCTAAGAAAGGGAAGAAATGATTATTCCTTGTTCCTTGTCAAGCAGCAGAGCTCTGAAGCATGCTGCCTTTTCATATGTCCGTTATCAGATATCAGGGCTACTGAGCTGGGAGAGCCCAGAAGGATTAGGCCTTATTCCCTTTGGCTCATACCTTTTCCTTAACTGTCTCTCCTCTAGGACAGGGCTTCAGTCTGAATTGGTGGCTCTATCATATGTAAATGCACAGGAGCCCTAATCTCCTAGCTAGAGTTTGCATGTGAGTTAGGTTGACATGGGTTATCAAATCAGAAAGAACCACCCTCTAACTCCATACCCTTGAAGAGCTGGGAACCAGTCCAAAACCAGAATGCACTTACTGAACAAGGAGCCGGCCAGCCAAATCAGAAAAACTCCCAGGGCTTTGATTTCACAGGCTAAGCTTGCTCTTGGATCTAGTTCTTGACCCAAACTTCAGAGTTGGGTGCAAAAAACTTAAATCCCAAGCTCAGATCTATCCTCTTTGTACCAAAATTTCCACTTCCCTCCTGACTCAGGAGGATAGACCAGAAAAGAATAGCACCTCTAAACCTTTCCCAAGTTGATCGCATCTTCTGGAAAAAAAGGATAGAACTGAACACCAGGAGCTGATGCACCAACTCATTTCACTGTTTATCTTGCACCTATTAAAGAGAAGAGATAGGTTTTCTTTAAGTAGATGGTTCCCTTTTCATATGCCTGAGGCACGGAGCAATCCCTGGAATAACATAATCCTGGATGCTGTAAGAGAAGACCCACTGAGTTCAACAATTCCACGCTGTAGTTTGGGATTCTCTTCACAAAGAAGTGATGCTTCAGGAGCTCTGTGGCCGAGCCAGTCCCYGGATGATTTTGCTGCTCTTTAAGGAAGGCAATAGACTGTATAGTTATCACCTGAAATGGGATAAAATCCCTCCCACCAAACTATACAACCTACTACCTCACCTCCACAGAGCAGTACAGAGGTCTCACGTGATTCACAGCCATATCACTGGCCTTGAATAAGGACAGGATTACTTGCACCACCTGCCTCCCTGCTTGTTGAAGTAGATGAGAACCGATGACCTGACTGTCTCCTTAGGAAAGACAGTAGATTGTATAGTTAGCTCAAAGGGAGGATAGGACTCCACAACTATTCAATCTACTACCTCAGCCTCAAGGACAGCTTGGGACCATGGTAGGCTAGGCCAAGGAGATGATCCTTATCCAGGAATCAGCTGCTCTGAGGCTCCTGTGAAGAGAAAAGCACAAAGAATTCATCAGATTTCATGATGTTAGGGGAAGTGAGTCCCATCCCCAACCCTGCCCTGGAGCTCTCTTTCCTTCTTTAAACCTCCTTCAGTCCACTTGGACTACAATTTATCCTTGGCAACCACACTGGCTGCAAAATTTATGTAGCCAAGGGCTTATGCAAGTACCAGCCCTCCCCTTCGAACCCAGAGCCATACATGCAGACAGTGTGGCCATCCTGGAACTGTAGTAACACCAAGTAACATACAGCCAGGCTGACCTCACCTCTTGAATACACAGCATATCTAGAACAAACCTGCCAGACCAGATAAGAGAATCCATCAATTTAGCTGCTATGCACTCCAGGGAATTGAACAGATTAGAAATAACTGAGTACAAGGAAGCTTTTAGGCTGCAAATGTAATGGTATCGAGTACATCAAGGCAGATCTCATTTCCTAAACAAATGAGTGCAACATGCAGGCTTGGTGTCCCTTTAATGCTATAGCATAGCCAGGCAATATTAGCATGGATACGAGACAGACTGGCTTCCCCCCAGCCCTTGGCTCACCTTCTGAGACTTTTTCATTCTCTGTACACCCAAATACAGATGCAAGGTATTAAGTTGGTAGTTTAAAAGAAACTTGTGAGGTTTTCTTGCAATGAGAAAGAATTCCTCTTGAAGATTAAAGAAGGGCATAACAAAAAGGGAGCTACCAGTAGCACATTAAATGGGCTGCATGTGCTGCACAGCAGAAACCCAAAGGAGGACTTCCCATGAGAGCTCAGCTCCTTGAGGCAGGAGGGGTCCCCAGCCTTTCTGAACATCTGCTGAGTGTGGTGGTGGGAGATTCAGAAGCCAAGGCAGATGTCCCCAAAGGGACAAAGGCTGCTTTGTGCTTCCACAGCTAACAGGGACCAGCTTAAAGGAGTGAGACTCCCAAATGTCTGGACAGCTGTTTTAGCTGGGATCCTTGAGGTGAGAGTTTAGGATGGCCTAGGGTACAAGGATATCTTTGCAGATAGGCTTGAAAAGTGCCCCCGTTCCTTTGCAGAGCAGTCTGGATGTCCTCACCAGCATTCAACACAGTCCAGGTAATTCTCTTAATTTCCTTTGACAAACTGAGCCTTCACAAGGAATGGCCTACTGTGTAAGGCCATCTGGCCCAGGCTTCTCCTAGTGCGAGAGAGTATAAACAACATTAAAAAAGCAGAGTCTTGCAGGCCTTATTCCTACAGCATTATAAGTATCCAGCCTATCCACAGTGCTAAGTACCTTGAATCTAAACAGCCTTCTGATGGGAAATATAACTCTTCCCGTTTTATTGGCATAGAAAGTGATGCACAGAGGTTAAACGTCCCTCCTTAGCGCATGCAACATCAGCCAGAGCTTCACTGAGATTACGCTCAGAATGAATGATGCATCTAGTCTGTCACAGGCCCTTCTGTTTCCTCAAAGCCAGAGATATGAATTTAGACTACAGCATTTCATCCTCCAGATGAATAAGCTAGTGCCACAGGCATGAACCAGAAGGGATCATGGTGGCAAGAAAGACACAGGTTGCTGCAATGGTAGAGGACTGGTGAGGTGAGTTGCCCAGATGTTCCCACCATGTGAAACACATAGCAGAGGACAGTAATCTTTTCCCAAGAGGCCATTGACAGCTGACCTGGAGGAACAATTCTTTACTGATTCCAAGTCTGCTGGTTTGTATTATTTTAAGCATATAAGCAAGATGTACGAGACCAGCATCTAAAAGATGGCTTTTGATACCATTGCAGAAAATAGGAGCTTGGGCCAATTTCAAACTGTGGATAGGCAATTACATAAAAGCATTCCTCTGAYTATACATGGGGAGGAAAAAAAAAATCTCTTTTGACTCCTGTATGTAATCCTGAAAGCAGGAGATTTAAATATATTTATCTTAATGATTACAGGTGTTGGGAATACCCAGCTGCTGACTCTGCAACCCTGATCTTGCAAGGATCCACAAAGAAAAAGTCAAACAGGCAGATTCAGAAATACCTTGCCTGGTAAGCATCATTCTAACCATCCTAGCCTTTGTATTACTGTCATGCTTGGTTGCGCTAGGTGCTATGCAAATTATAACAATAGCTAGCCCCTCTCCTGGATGGTTTATGGTCTAAACCATTAAGACAAAAGATGGGGAAGGAAGCAGCAGCAGAGAGGTGACCAAATTTGCCAGAGATCCCATAGCAAGTCCACAGTAAAGCTGGCACAGGAACCGGCCTTGGCAAGTTCTGCTCCAGTCTCTGGTCACATTGCCACAGTGATGGCTAGCCTGGGCTAGCCTAGCCAGGGTCAAACAGGTCAATACCCATCTCTCCCAACTGTTTTCAACAGAGAGGAAAAAAACATTGCTCCATTTTAAGGTCTGCAGGAGAAGCTTAGCTCCTAGGAGACAGAAGATCATACACATGTTGGATAACAGCTCAGTGGTATAAACCCTGCTGGGGTTGTTTCAGAAAGACACATATGAATTAGTCATATATCTGTGAAGCCGTAAGATTTGTGCAAGCTCTCTATCTGCCAAGATTCTCAGGAAAAACCCAGGGCAATCACCAAAACGAACTGCATTCCAGCCTTGCACTGGTTTCCAGACGTGAAGCTTTCTCTTCCAGCACATTGCTGCTGAGATGTTAGATTTATAAGAACCTGAATGTGATGCGGCTATGTCCAGTTCTGGATAAAATAGTCAAAGGTGTCCATAAAACTCAGAAGCCTGTATCCCAAAGCCATTCACTGATTTCTAAGTCATTTAAGCCCAGAGTTTTTGAAGATTTTTAGATACTTGATTCCTAAGAACAAGACCTTTTTGAAAAATACCATTTTCTGTACATTGAGTTTAAGCTAGTGACACTGGTATTTCCCCTTCCAGATCCATATGAATAGCCAAATATGGTTTCTGGAAAAAGCTCAGTCAGTGTCTGAGAGGCACTGCAAGAAGATCCCCACGTTCAGAGTATGCCACAGCATAGTCCTGCTGTCTAGATGAGTTTGGAGAGATGAGGGAAACTGGCAGGTAAAAGATTAGTATGTATCTTCACAGCAAGATCCTTCATGCTGGAAAAAAATTGGCATTTCCAGTCCAGCTCTCATACTCATTTTTGGGAGGGAGAGGTGCCCTACGGCTGTTCTTCAGTTAGCAGGGCTCAATGCAGCTCATGAGGATCAGCTGCTCAGACCCCTAGAAGACAACCCATCCTGGTGCCCCCAAGTTTATAAGCACCTATGGACAAAGACGCCCAAGCACGGTCAAGTCTCTGCCTTTAAAATATCAAAGGCACCGAGAGGTACGGAGCCTGCCTCGGAAAGGAGCTGGAAAGGCTCCGAAGCTTTGAGGTGCTGATCTGGTTTATTAAGGAGAACTGAATGAAATGGAAGAGGGGGGAGGAAGAGGGAGGAGGAGGAGGGAGGAGGAAACCATAAAACAACAAAGTCTCTCCTTTAAAAGCAGACACTGCTTTCAGCTTTTGTATAGTCGCAGTCCTGCACATTGGTGCCAAAATGTGCCGGGGACAGGCAAGGCTTCTCAGTGGGAAATCAGGGCCCTGCGTCTCTTAAAGCCCTTTCAGCCTCTTGGAGTAGTGGCTGAATTGGGACAGAACCAGCCCCGACAGACACAAAAATCTGCATGAAGTCAGCTGTCTGCATTGACACAAAATGGCTGACCGTCAGCCATTTTGTTTCCTTAGCTTCGCCTATAAGGAAGCATGTAGCAACTTAATGTCCTCGCCTTGCTGCGTTGCTAGAGTAGAAAAATAAAAAGCAAACRCAAAGAAAAACTGAGATCGGCAAAGTTTTCCATAGCTCCCCAACATTGCCGGGGCGCAGGGATGCCGTGTGCCTGCACGACTCCTTTTGCTCTCTCCGTTCCCTTTCTGGATTTGTTTCCTTGAGTCACAGCACTGCCTCAAATATTTTGATTTGCTCCAGACTCGGTGGAAACGCTGTATCGGAGCCTGCGTCCGTGTACAGCACCTTTCGGAGCAGTGCGGCACCAGCACAACTCTACCTGCCGGCAGCGAGGAGCCTAGATACAGAAAAAGCAGCAAACGGTCCAAAAAACGTCTTGAATGCACCCAGTGCTGCTGGAACGCAAAAAAATACATTTGCCGAACCAGCTGAGGGGACAAGTTTCTTTTAAGTTCTCACAAAACACATGCAAAAAGCAAGGCAAACCATCTTCCTAGACATCTGAACCTGGATTTTATCTTAAAATATCATGCTTCAGAAAAATTAATCACAGGTGCTGCAAACAGGCAAAGGGGAGAAGGGAAATGGAGGTAAAAATATTTAAAGTTCATTCTTATGACAGCCCTGTGTCTCAATAATTTTTTTCTTCCATGCTGTTTTAATGACGTAGATAGTATTTTGTATCAACATAGTAGTAGCATTTGTTTATACAGGATTTATAAAAGATTATTAAAAATTAACAGATATTTTAATAAACACCTACTGATTTGTTAGGGATTGTCTCAAGTCCCATCATATGTTTATAAATATCTAGACCATAATTAATGCATGTGGTTTTGCTATTATAATGCATGCATCTGCAACATGCTTGTTATACTACTTATCTTTTATTAACCCTTCATAAATTTATTATTAAAGGTGGCCCCCAAAGTAATGCTTTTTCTAAACGTTCATGTATCTTCCTTTTCAATTAGCATRTAATTTACACTTTCCTGCAGAAAAAAAATTCCAGAATTTTTTTTCTTAAAATTAAAACAGGTGCTATGGACATTTCATAGAATAATTTCTTCAAAGTACTAAAAATAAAGAGCTATAACAGAAAAAAAATCTTTTTTTGTTTATTTTTAATTACCCCCTATTCAGTTCTATAGGATAACTAAAAAATCTACAGAAAGAAGGTCCTTTCCTGTATTATTCTATACAACTTTTCCATTAATGTTGTTTTCCTTCAGGCTGTTCAGTTCAGAAACTGCTCTCAAAAGGTGTACAGGACACCCCTAATGTATATTCAGACCAAAATATTTAATTTGCAATGAGACCCATCCGCCCAGCGCCCACACATGCAGCACCAGCTCTGAGACCACCATTTCCACCACAATTGTCTACATTGTCCTTTTGTAAGAAAGCCAAGCAGATATGGAGGCAAATACCTTTCTATAAAAGAAAACCGATTTCCCTGTTTCTGCTCTCCTTCCCAGCTTCTCTCTGGAAGTGTCTGCTTCTCTCCAGATGTCCAGACACAGTCCCTCAAGAAAGATAAGGTGATCACCCCAATACTGATGTCTTATCAAAGCCTGGTCCCCCCATGCCTCGGGACGGAGCTCTTTCCCTCTGAACGTCCGTGAACGAAGAGATGTGACTACTAACTGAAAAGACGTCCGGGCTACTGAGGGAAATGCAGAATCACTTAAAAAAAACAATCCCTGTTATTTGGCGCATGTTCTGGTATTTTTGCCATGCTTTTGCGCAAAATTGTATGGAAACGCCACCAAGTTCCCTTAAACTTTCAAGGCATGTTACTTTTCATGGCGTCTCTGTTGTGTATCACACCTTAATGTGTGCAGGATATGCACATTGGTGCAGTAAACAGCTTGTTATCATAATACCGCACCCTCCACGTAAGAAAAACAAGTGCTTAACAAGCCAGAACGGTTATTTCTTTTAATATTTAAATTAAGATTTTGTATTCCCGAGATGAAAACTTTCAAGGCAAGAAGGTAATAAACAAAACAACCCCCCCTAAAAAAATCTTCCAGATCACAGTAGCTAAATCCAAGCACTGCCAGATCAGTGGAAAGGTCAAATATTATATTCACCAAAAACAAGAGGACACACAACAGGTTAAAATGCTACCGTCCGGCAATGACCGGCTCTAATCATACCAAGCCGATGTGTAAAACCATCCGCCCGTCCAAAAACAAATTAGACAACAGTGCTCTCTGGTACTTTATAAATACACAAGAAAGGAGGGCTGTTTTATTGAATATAGTGAACAAACCTTTCCGTCCGGCTATACCGTGCAGCCCCACGACTCTGAATGCACCGAGTAGCCTTACTCTGCTAATACAAAAGCTCAGTTTGGCAATTCCAGGCATTTTCAGTGCTCAACATACGCCAAAACTACCCACTCTCTGTCTCTGACTTTGGTCTCATTCCAAAAGGTCCTTTTTTTTTTTTTCGCTACAGCCGGTGCCACGTAGAGACGGGAGAGTTGGGCTCGAACATGGCCGCAGCCTCCAAAAAAGAGCCAAGTCCCAGCGTCCTTGCTTCTCCCTTCCAGGCAGAAAACAAAATGGCCATGCAGCAGCCATTTTGTTTGCTTCGGGATGGGAGGGAGAAGGGAAGGGAGGGGAGACGCAAAGCAGGAGAGAGCGCACGGGAAGGATGGGGGGGGAGAGGGAGGGAAAGGGGAGGGTGTAAATTCGACAGGAACCAAAAAGCTTTGCAGAGATACCCGCTCGCGTCCTCCCTTCCTGATGCTGGGGGCTGAATGGCCCGTCCAGCCCCGCAGCAGGACCGAGAGAGACCAACAGATGCGGAGGGGCTGATGCGGGGTCGAGTTTTCCAGCTTTCCAGAGCCGGTTGAGCTTGAATTGTCTGGCCTGAAAGGGGTTACGTTTCCTTCCCGGGGCCTGGCTGGGCGCCTCCATCCTGCCTACTGGCACAGGGCAGGCTCCAGCCCCAGCCATCGGCAGCACCGAGGAGACGCACAGCTCGGTCTGTGTAAAAGCTCCCGATGGGAACAGGGCAGGAGAACGGAAACCAACCCGGTAACGTCAAACTCCTGAACTTCCCTGGACAGGAAACTGTGTAAATAACACCCACAGGAGGGTGTGGGAGGGGGGAGAGGAACCCGGAGCCGGCAATGAGGCCTTTGGGACAGAGGTTCGTAGGCAAAAGGGACAGTATGGACCCTGGAAACCAGATCCTAAATCGCACCTGCAGCGAGGTGGCTCAAGGAGAAATGATTTTAATAATGTTTCTTAGCTAAGCTCAAATCTCCTCCTCCTCTTCCCTCCAAATCCCCTCAGTCCTCATCCAGCAGCAACACACAACACCTTGACACAGCAAATGCCGCAGTTCTGTCCGGCCAAGGCCCCATGTTTAGCTGCAACTCAGCTGCTGGAAGCATCTTCAACTCGGGCCTGATCCAAAGCCTCCAGAAGTCAGTGGGACAGTGAGGACAACAAGGTTCCCCACTGAAGGAGCTCACACTTCATCAGCCATGTCTGCCTAGCACGGCTCCCTGCAGCTCTACAGAAAGCCCTTGAGGCTGATTCAGAGTCCTTCTCGCAGGCTTTCTTTGACTGCTGCGGATGCTAGCAGGACTGATACAGGGATGGATAGTGATGAAGGACAAAGCGTCTGTTCCAGATGGAAGCTGGAACCACTTCTCTGGCAAGAAGGCTTCTTCTCCTATTTCCAAATGGTGGGCAGGCAGCAGCCTAATCCTGCTCCTCCCATTCCTGGAAGTAAACTTTCCAGTTGAGAAAGTTAACAGGATGCTTGCCCGGGACAAGTCTACATAAGAAACAGAGCTGCATGGCTAAGATCCGTCCATGGTCCAACCGCTCAAGAGTCAGACTGGCCTGGAGCTACCATCCCTCCACCGTCAAGCGCAACAGGGGACAGTGCAAGCAGCTGCCCTGTATTATCCCACATCCCAGGGTGCAGGTCTGTCTCCCATCCCTCTGAGTATGCCAAGAGGAACAAAAGACTGGAAGCACGAGGAAGGATTGGGCTGAGGCACTCTGGAAGGAGCAGTGCAGCAGGCAACAGGGCTCACAGCTTCCCACTGCCAGTTCCGTGGCCAGCTGACTGCCTCCAGCAGTGCCTCACACCTGCAAAGCACCCCTCAAGCTCCAGTAGTTTTACCTGCCTTTATCCTGTTCTACAGCATGGCTTCACACCTTCCAGTCTAGACAGCATGTCTATGGCTTGAGGGACAAGAGGAGCATGGAGTGAAACCAGCTCAGTGCGGGACCTTGTTCTCCCTAAACCACAGAGCTGTTAGCAGTCTTGGTACAGAAGCCAACAAACTGCAAAGCTGAAACCCCTCCTCCACCATAGAGGTAAATCCCTTCAAGTCCTGACTAAAACCAGAGGACAGCAGGTTGCTAGAGTGGGACAACCACCTAACAGTGTCGCGTGAGACTGTCAGACATGGGAAGAGCCTTCAGAGCACACAGAGCAAACGCCACCTAGACTTTCTGCTTTGCAGTAGGCAAGATAAATCAGCAAGAATCAGGACTGTTCCCAGAATTTAGGATGGTTTAAAGTTCCCAGTTACAAGCCTAAGATGAAGGGAAATGCAAATGCCAAAACTTAGCACAGTTTTGAAGCTATTAAAGATCTTGTAGGAAAAATTCTGTAAGGAAGGGTGTTGGACAAGTCACTTAGCATCAGGTTCACATGGGATAAATTTTGGAGGTTAGACCTGGTAAGTTTTATCTAGTCACTGGAAAGGGCATTTTCTCTGAAGAACAATTCAGAGCAGGAACCTAATGCCAGCATCTTGAATTATCCTGTGAAGAAACCTACAACCTTAAGATTTTTAATAACCAATATTCCTCACAATATGACGGAATGGAGATCTTCACCAAACTCCTTCAAATTATCCTAAAATCTCCAGATGAAGATTATTACAGATTGCTTGCTTAGTGAACTGCTGTGTTTGATTGTTAAAATGTCCTTGAAGATGAGCATCACCTGTAACAAACTCTATCAATGCCTGCCTGTCCTAACTTCTCATTCAGGCTTGGTGGGCAGCTGCAAGACCTCTTTCAAAGGCAAGTTTGTGCTCTTCATACCAACTTAGTATTTTGGAAATTTTGAAGGTATTTGAAGGACCAATTCCTGTTTAGTTTAATAGGATTTGGCAAGTCGAGGTTCACTTGAAAACCCTAGCCTTTGCACTGAAAGAATTTTGCATTTATTGTGCAAAATTCTTTTATGAAAAACATTAAGGCGGTTTGCAGAATGAAGACGAAAAAGCTCTAGGTGTCTATACCAAGAGATCAGGAAATGGCCACGTGCAACATGTCAATATGAAGCTAGGAATGAGAAACAATTTGAGCTGCTCAGACACAGACACTCTCTTCTAGAAAAGCCCAACCTACAGGTATCCTGACAGACTGAGGATCTTTATTTTTACCCTTAATCTAAGTGAAAATTTATTACTTATGGGACAAGCTATGATAAATTTACAAGACAGTGTTTTACCTTTCCCAATAACAGAGCCTCTGGATCAGCTAGGCAGCATCTTCCTTGTGAGTCCTGAGCTGGAGAGATAGTGGATTATAGACAAGAACGCCATGGGACTGGGATCATTGAGGACCTTAATAAACCAGATACAATTGCAAATAATTCCTCAGCACCATTTGCTTATTCAATATATCTTGGTCATAGTGGTGGTGTGTGTTTATGAGGGGTGAAAGATGGGAATGGGAATCTAAGAGTAAGCAAGGGAGTGTGCGTACTCAGACTTTGGAGTCTTCTTAGCATGGAGGGGAAGGTATCTGACTGCATAAGCAAGGGAAGGATATCATGAATGCACAGGTTTTGTGGACATGAGCTACTGAGAGAGCTGCGATGTTGGTTTGTATTAAGAGAGGGAGGTGTGAATGCCATTGTAGTGCTGGACCATAACAAAGAATGAGGGAGGAGCTGGTGTGCGGGGGCGTGTTCTTGTAGCCTCCAATATGCAGATGTGCTGTCTATGGGCTGCTGTGGGCTTTGCTGGTGGTAGATTGAGATACGGTCATGAAAGGTCTACAGGACAGGCCAGTTGCTCTAGATGCTTTCTGCTTTCAGCTGCTGCTGCTGTGACCTCACCAGAGCTCTCGTTCAAGCACATCCTTGACATTGTCGTTCAAGCTTGCAGCGCTGTGATGGGCTCGCTGCCTGAGCAAGAGTTGATCAAAAAACAGGAGTGAAGCACTGGTAAGGCACATGGGCCCATACTCAAGCCCCAGGAGATTTTCTTCTTCAGGGAAAGAATCATTCAATGCAAGGGTCGGTGCTCATTCTTCCACACACTTCTACTTGCTGCTAAGCTTTTGAAAGGATTGTCTTTTGATGGTTGGTGTTAGGTAGAGCAAACAGTGCTGTCTGACTTTGGATCAGAGGTGGGTGGGGACAACAAGACTGCCCGTTTCTGTTTGTGATCAGGGCTCATGAGACAGAGTCTGTAATGCTGCCTTGAGTCTTGAAAAGAACTATATCCTTGTGTTTCAGCTCTTTTTTCCTACCACATTGGAAAGCCGTGGAAATCAGCTGCTCATCATCATGTGTTTGAGTGTCTGTGCTTCCTCAGCATCAAAGCTTTTCCTCTGGCTGTTTGCTGGAGTGTCTTCAGGACTTATCCTTCTGGTTTATTCGTGTCCCTATGAGCCTGTACAAACACAGTCCCACTGTCATCTCTCACGTGCTCTCTCCTCCCCATGCTGGCTATTTTGCTTCTGGTTCATGAAACTTAGAGTGGTTGAAAATGTGAGTAAGAAGCAAAGGGATTTTATTCATTCACTGATGAGGAAAACTTTCCTTGTGAATGGGGAGAAATGACATCAGCTTTCCTCCTTAGCTGGTACAAGTGTCTGCATGAACCCAACTGCCTTCTCTGAGTATATCTGGATGGATTCTTTTCTTCTCCACATTTGTCCAGTGGCACCTTTCCCCACTGGGCTTGAGCACTCTCTCAGGAGACTTTAGGACTCCTCCATTTCTACCACTGGGGTACATAAGGTCACCACATCAACAACAAATTCATTTGGGAAGGAAAAACAGACTTAATGCAGCTGCATTGCTGAGCTCATGCATCCAGTCTTAGTGAGTCATTTTGCCTTTGTTTCCTCCTTTGGGAGATAGATGCTCCCTACCTGCAATGCTGAGAAGGTTAATTAGTTAATGTACTAATTAACTGAATGTGCTTTGAACAATGGAATTGCTTGAGGCAGCAGATCTCATAAAGGTCTAAGTCTAATACTGGCTTTAACAAGGATGGGCTCCCAGTTTTTATCAGCCAGGGCACCTTGCCCTCATCTGGAGAGAAAAGATTTAAACTTATCTGCATTATTCACACTATTTCCACAGCATGTTTGAATGAAATGAAAATAGGCAGAGTCCATCCTAACTCTTCCCTGCCAGGTTCTCTCAGCAAGGCTGAAGATGTTGACTTTCTTCTCCTTGAAAACATGGTTCTGGACTCCAGACCAAGGAAGCAGAGAAAGCCAAGGTAGGGTTTTTGACAACATCGCAAGTCTTCTCAGTACATGCCCAGCAGTCTGTTTGTGACCCACAGCCCACCTCACTCTAGAAGACTGGACATGCCCAAAGCAATTTCTCCTCTCTCTTTCGGAAGATATGTGGTGATAGAGCACTTTGCCCACTAAAATGAGAAGTGACTTCATTTTCCACATCACTGGGACCCACTCCAAACTGGATTTGGAGCTGCAGCTGCAATGAATCCCACAAGTCAAACCATTTTAGACTTCAGCCAGTCCTGAACTCATCCAAAGGCCATTTTTTGCAGCTTCAAGCACCTTCTGTTTCTGCCTATAGAGGCAACTTAACAGTGAAGTCAAACCTCAGAGCAGGGACTGTGACCTAGTTCTGAAAGGTCCTAACAAAGATGTAACCACTGGAGCTGACTGAGGTTGTTTGCCTTCCTCAGGCATGATTATAGCAATCCGTCTAGATCCTGCACTTCATCAGGGTGCCAAAAGTTGCCCCTTAAGAGCAAAACTCTCCCCAGGCCATCCAGTGTAGGCTGCATAGAGGAGAAGTTCTGACAGTTTTGTCTGCTCAGGAAACTGAGATTTAAATGTGAGACCAAATTYTCCCTCCATATCAATCCTGCAAGCTCTGAAATGCTGCAGATTTAGCTGTTTTCCTCCCCAGCTGGAAAAGAAAATGCAACGGCTGTGTCACATTTTTACAATGCAAAGGCCTAATCTTAAGAAGCTGAAAATTTATAATTAGGCAGACAACCTACAGTCTGAAAAGTGCATCCTTCTTTCTAGTCATTGGGAGTCTCTGTTGTGTATTGGATTAGATTCTTGCGGGCTGAGTTTTCAGCAATGCATTTTCAGAAATGAACTGTACCAAAAGCAGGCCCCCTACATTAAGCAAGATTTGCAAATGTTCCCATCTCCAGCAGTTCCCACTATGACACCAACAGACCGATGCTGATTCTCATCACTCAGTTGGCTGAGCCCTTCTGAAATATGGACATATTTTCTACAGGCAGAGTCCTTTACAAAACTCTCCTTTTCAAACACACAAACTATATGGATTCCTAGTTGCAGCCAAGTTTGACCACAGAGACCATAACACAGATTCATCTCTCTTTCCTCTTTGTTGATGCAAAACTGCCTTGGAGAAATGATATCAATATGTCTTTGCTAATTGATGGTGTCATGTTGGCTTTGACCCATCATTTGATTGGCCATCCTCAATTGTCATTTCATAAAAACAATATTTTGCTGGTTGTTTATCTTGCCTGGCCTTGTTTGCACATAGCCACCACCCAAAACCCCTCTCTGTCCAGGGAGTAGGATTTATCGCTTCTGTTTCAGTAGCAGCAGAACACAGAACAATGTAGGGCCTATGCAAACAAGTACTGCTGTTTTCTTTTGCTTTTCATTTATTCCTCAGTGGTAAATCAATGTGTTCCAAAACAAACAAAAATCACAAGATTTAGGACCCAGAGAGCAGTCCAGAGCAATATAATAGGGGCTGAAGGCAGGTTGCATTTAGAAGTTAAGCAACAAGTGCCCCTTAAAAGCAAATGAAATGCTTAATTTGTGATGCATACCTCAAATTATTTCTGCTCGGTAGTGATGTTTTGGCACTCTGTGCATGGTAGTGATGTTCTGGTGCTCTCTGCAAATGGCAGATGCTCAGGTGTCCAGACTGTTTAAAACTACACACAGGTGAGATCTGGGCTGAGCACATAAGCTGCCTGAGGTAGGGAACATCCTTATCTTCTATGTTTGGACAGCACTTAGTGCAGTGGATCCCTCAAGGAGCTCCAATGACCAAATGCAACAGAAGTAAGAGCTAATATAACTGCAAGTTCACACTGTTTGAGTATACTGGACACCAGGATTTGGGATTGTAACCCTTAGATTTTGTCCTGATTCTGTCACCAAGTTTGACCTTTCAGAAGACCCTTAAGGACCATGAAAGCTTGAGCCACTGTGTTATGAAGAAGGATTCATCTGCAGGGCAGCTGCTCCTTTGACTTCACTTCAGTTCAAGCCAACAAGCTGCCTGGTGTTTGCAAGCCAACGCAAGACCATCACATGCTTTTTGCATAGTTGGGCAAGACTGCCAAGGAAAAAAGGGTGGAACAAATCCTCAAGATCCTGCATTGGCACCTATCAACTTTAACCAGCATTGCTATGCAGCAGGACTGAAAGCCAGGTCCCTTCTGCAGACACGTTAGGACTGTATAGCCTGTACTCAAGACCCCACATGATCAGCAAGACTTTACAAGCCTGGAGTGCCAGCCAAACATAATCCACCTTTACCTGCTCAAGGTAGAGTTGAGCTCAGCTGAGCAGCTGGTGTCTGGAAAGCTGAGCTTATCAGCATGTTACAAAGATCACTCCGGAAAGTTCAGAGCCCTTTGGAGAAGACACCCGCCCTCCCTCCAAAGGAGAGTGTTTTCCTGGGCTTGGCCCACCTGCAGCAATTGCAGCCGTTCTTTCAGCCATGGCTCTCCTGGGGCTCCCTCTGGCCTGACCTATGCTGCAGAGCAGATACAGTCACGGCACCCATGGTTCAGAGCGAGCCTTGTTTCCAGGCTGCCTGGAGCGGCCATTGCAGATGCAGATAAGAACAGTGCCCGGGAGGCATCTGCCTGCGATGGGGCATGTGCTGTTGATGTGCAAGGATGAACAGATGGGTTGATTACACAGGGAGAAATGGACACTAATCGTATCCAGATTCACCAGCTGCAGGATTTCCTCCTGAGCCCTAAAGGACAGGAAGCCCTTACCTGCTTCGTTATCCTGTCCCCCTTCATTAGCCCCTTCCCCCGTCCTGGGAACCACATCTCAGCTAATCCCATGAGGAGGGGAGGTCCCAGACTGCAAAGCTGAGATCCAGATGGGAACTTCCACAGTGCTCAGGCGTGGCTAGCTCCAGCCCGAGGTCAGGGGCCTATCTTGGCTGTCAGCTCCAGCACAGCCAGGCTCCAGTGGCTCAAGTTTCCCTACTTTGGGAGCTCGTTGTGGGACTCTTTCTTTGCCACTGCCTCTCTGAATGGCCAGGAAGCATTCAGGACTAACAAGAGCAAGTCCTGCAACAAAGACTGTGTTGGGGATCAACGTATTATGTGGTGGGGTTCACCGTATCCTCCACTGAGATGTGCAGCCACTTCTGGGGTGAAGTCCACTGTGTGTTTAACAGCACACAGCTGACCAAGCCAGGAAATGAAGGAGCTTTTGCAGATTTAAAACATCAGAAGGAATCCCCCAGCAAGCTGTATAATGACTGGCCACACTGAAGTGGGATGTGATGTTGGAAATCTTATCTGCATTTGTGCAGTACTTGGAGAAAGGAGAAAACTCTCCCAGACCTCTTTATCTGTGTCTCTCTGCGTCCATCCCAGCTGTTCAGCCACAGTGACACGCTCCCAAGGCAGCACGGCTGGATGGCTAGCCCCAGCCGTGCTTGCCCTGGGACTGCTCAGCTTCCAGGGTCCTACCCCAATTCTTCTCCCACAAATGGGAACACCGGGAGCAGATGTGTAGAAATTCAAGAYGTTCATCGTGTTGTTACCAGCACCAGCCCTTGCTTTTGGTGGAGTTTTTATACGAGGAGTGCAGCCTGCTTGAAAACTCTTATAACCCAAGCCATTGCTCCAAGCAGGGCTTTCTTAGGACCCTCTCTCCTTGCATGCCCTGGGTGCCTCCGTTTCTAGGTCTCAGGCATCTGTTGCCAAAATCAATGCAAGAAAATTAGCCCGCTCTTACGCCACTGCCTGTTCCCAAGCCATCCCTGGCTCTGTATGCCAAGGCAGCTCTGGGATGCCACACGCTGCCCCTGCGACTGCCATTCCCCTCAGCAGATCTGGTGCGCAGTGCCGAGCTGGGGGGAAGAGAACAAGCCAAGACCGAAGGAGAGGAGAACCACTCCCTGAATTCTTGGTGTTATTCCCAGAATCTCCCAGCCCAGCTGAAGCCATTTGAGGTCCCCACGCCTGGCATTAGAATGTCGGCACAGGCCATCCTGCAAGTTTAAACTAGACTCCAGAGATCCTGGCCAAGCAGAGTTGACCAAGTCAAATGTGGTCATGGCTACCCCCCGAGCCCTCAAGCCAAGAGGAGGAGGAGGACTGAGGAAGCACACAACACTTGGCACAGTCTTGCAGGTGAGGAGAAACCTCCTTCTCAGTTCCCCATGGGCCAGGGCTGCCCTACTGGGCACAGGCATCTCCCTTGGGCTTGCTCCTTCACCCCTGAGCCCACTGGGATGGTGGCACAAATACGCTGGCAGCAGCCGCAGGAGAGAGTAGTGCTGTTAGAAATAACTGTGAGAGGTGCTTGCAAAGCATGGACCCCCCCAAAATCACAGTGCATTGTGCACAGAGGGTGATTTTTGGTTGTCATCATTACAGTAGTATAATACCTACCTCAGCCTCCTCAGAGCACCTTATACCACATGTTGGTTGTGCCCTTTGCTGGGCTGCTTCTTCTCTTACATTTTCTGCAGCTGGGACTAACTCGTGAGCGACCTTAGCATGACAAACCCTGCATGTATAGCCCTGCATATCTCACAGGCTTTCCAACAGCAAATCCAGACAGCACAGCTCAGTGCCCATGAACAACCCTACAATAACAAACCAGCTGCCTCGCTTTGTCCTCCCAGACCTCACCTTTTGCAGCAGCCAAGTAACATCAAAGATAAATAGTAGCCATGAGCAACTCCACARTAGCAAACCAGTACTACGGAAGAAGTGGAGGGAAATTTGGGAATGAAACACATGACACAGAGAAAATTGTAGCAGGTGAAATAAATGATATYGATTCTTCTAAGGACCAGCTGTTGGGCGGTACAGAGGATGACTCGGACCTGGGTGCATCTGGATACTCCATGTTCCCCATGGAGCATGAAACCATTAGCATCAGCTCTCACTGGGATGCATTTCTACCAGGATCCCATTAAACATGTGCTCCCAAATCCACTGGAACAAGCTAGCAATCAGTAGAAAGGCTAAGGACTGACCCACAAAGGCTGAATTCAGTCTCCCTCCCTCTCACCTCCTCCTTCCCCACCAGAAGTGGTCACTGGAGGGGCAAAGCTGACTACACAGATGGTCCAGTGTGGGGGCAGCCTGCTCAGCCATGGTCCCCGTAGGAACTGGCCTGCAGAGAAATAGAGCACAGCACAGCACTCTGCAACTGTAAATCAGGTAATTTTCACCAGGGTGAGTTTTGCTCCAGTTAAAGAAAAAGAAAAGGGGGGGGGAAGGAAAACACAATCCAAACTCTACTTTGGCCAAACCTGGCCCTTTTAAGGAAAAGAAATTTCCCAGAGTCACCCTCGACAAACCTGGAGGCCTGATCCTGCTCTCAGGAATGTCACTGCAAACCCAGAGTGGCTCCTCTCAACTGCTGGGGAGGTTTATAATAGCCAAGCAAGGCTCGGGCCTTGGAGAAAAACTCCTGATCTTCCCTCCTGAGATGGAGCAGAGCTCACACCAGAACAGCCTGAGAGCAAACTCCAGATTCAAAGGCAATAAATGGCAAAAAGATCCAGCTCCCAATTTCAAGAATTTATCCTTTTTGCTGAGCCATGTTCTGGAAGCATGAGCCCTACTTTGCTGGGAGCTGTGTGGAATAAAACAGCTGCATCCCTTGGCTGCATGGGCTCTTACAGGGGTGCCAGATGTTTTGCTTAGGACACGTCAGAAGTGTCTTCCTTGAGTTGGGACTCTCTCTCCTCTCAGGAGCTGCCCAATCCAGAGCCCACTGGAGTCACGCCATCGGTTCAGTGGCGTTTTCGTATCAGTCCTCCACCGGCTTTTTCCAGGGAAGCAACAGAGATTGGCGGCGAATTGGGAAATGTATCGTTCCACCCCAGACTCTGTTTATATGAATAATCTGCAAGGAGAAAGCTCAACCAACTAGCAAAAAAACTAGTGCTCCCTTCTCATTAACATTAAGCATCTGGATGTAAACCAGCGTGCAAATCAGCTCCGCTGAAGAGGACATCGCAACACATCTTTGGGGCCCGATCCCAAGAACTACTGATTGCCCACAGCTCCTGCTAAGGGCAACAGGGGAGTTTCAATTTCCAAACCAACCGCTGTGTCCTGTGAAAGCCAAGGACCAGTTCCCAGAGTAGTGCAGGACCTGCAACTTCCCTCGCCTTCGGCTGCCCTCGCAAGTGTGTGAAATACATGCAGGGCAGCCTTAAGGGCCTGCGGAGTGAAGCGTTGCTCTCAGATTTGTTCAGATCATGCTACGTCTACTGTCATGCTGCTGGCACTTGAACGATCGGTGACAGTCGTGAACTCCAGAAGACGTCTTGTTAGARGGGGCGAAAGCAGACATGACGGGCTAATCGTATGCCGAACTAGACCATTTGACATAACAGGAAACTGAGACCTTCTAACAGGAAGGAATACATTCAAGACGGTAAAAACCAGTATTGCGCAGGGGTCGGACTCACCCCACGAGGAGTTTGGTACCTAGCTGCCTTCGAAAACCCCATTCAGCATCTTCCCACGTCTGATCCGGCCCGTCGCGAGCGGTGTTTTGCCTCACGGCCGCACAGCACCTACCTACAGGAGGGCCCTGGCCATGCGGACCGGCAAACGAGTGAGCGGGGACGCCGAGAGCCGAGCCCAGGCGTCCCGGCAGCCTGGCCCTGCACGGGAGGCCACGCGGCTTGCTGCAGGGCTGATAAGCCGCGCAACGCCTGGCAAAGCATCTCCGGGAGGAGAGCGGCGGGCAAGACGACCTCAGGGACGTCCACGAGAGCGCGGCCAAAACCGCCGCGCTCAGTGCAGGCAGGGAGCAGGCGGGTCGCGGAGGCAAAGCGGGGTTGGGGAATTCAGGCCTGGGCGTTTTGTGGCGGGTTTCGAAGGCTTTACTGTACGGCCATGCGTCACTCACTGAAAGAGGTTTTTTTCGAAGGAGGGAGGAGGAGGGGGAAGCCGGGAGGGGGGAAGGAGGAGGAAAAATTTGGTGAGGGAGGAGGGGCGGTTTTCATGGCTCCCGAGCGGTTGCGAAGTGCGTGGCGGTCGGGAAGGAGGCAGGGGGACTGCGCCCTGCAAACAATCTGCTTTTGTTGCGTCCCGAACGGGCCTAAATTAAGTTTGACAGAAAGAGGACAGATTCGCACGCGCTGGGGCCAAAGCCCTGAGCTCAGTTACAGCCGGGAAGACCTGGAGAGCTTCGGCGTGGTCGTGCCAAATCTCGCCCGAAGCGGCCAGGGGACGGGAGCTCACCGCCACAAGGCGGGAGGCTTCGGACGGCAACGAGGTGCTCCGTGCAAAGCGCCCGCTTTCATCTTCCCAGATGCCTTCGCAAGCCAACCTGCTTCCTCCCAGGAGCGCCCTGGCTCCGTCCATCTCCAAAGCCTAAAGGCCGCCATTGCCCCACGAAAAATATCCTCCCCTCTCCTTCCAGCTCGCGCTCTCCCCCGTGCCGTCGCCGGAGCGCTCCCTCGGCCATCTTCATCCGCCGCGACCCGCCAAGCCTGCCGCGCCGCTCGCGGGCTTCCCCGCAGCCCCCCGCCCTGCCGCCCGCCCCGGCGCGCTGTGCCAACCGAGCCGAAGGCATGAAAAACGAGCCAGCTTCTAAACAGTTAACGCCTCGCAAAACCAGACCGCTTGAGTTCCCTCCTTCTCGAATCGCTCCTGGTTGAAATTCATTCCCCCCCCCCCCAAAAAAAAAAATATATTCTTATATACCAAAGTGCAGACTGTAAAGCCAGAGGTACCTGAAAAAAAAAATATATGTGTATATATATCCTTCTCCTCTGACCTACCCCGGGCACCCTCCCTCCCATCCTTCCCTCTCCCTCCTTCCATCCTTCCCGTGCCCCCACCCTGCCCTGGCACAGCCGAAAAGGAGCACGCGTGCCCGTAGGGCTGCTCGGCACTACGAGCTCCGACCACGTTAGCTGCGGCTGCCATGTTGAATTGCAAATCCGACATGATTCGACATATTTTTTCCCCCCTTCGGTGGTGCCCGGCGTGGAAATAAAGCGGCAGCAGCGGCGGCACGCCACGCGCCCAGCCCCGAGCGGCTCTCGGAGACGTCGGCAGCCTGGGCTGCAGGGCGAGGGCAGGAAAAGAAATCGCCCTCGAATCCTGCTTCAAACACTGCACGTCGGTATAGGGCTAGCTGCTCTGCATCCCTCTCCGGGGGAGAGCGATTTTAAAGTCAGGCGTTTTAGCACCAAGGGCCGGAGGACTCGAAGGGAAGGGGTTTTGGGGAGAAGGAAGGTTACAGCCACAGCAAAGCGCCTGAACAATTGGAGAAATGAAACGTTATTTCAAATTAAAGGCAAAAAAAAAAAAAGAGCCAACCGAACAAACAAAAAAAAAATTAAATAAACCCCCAAAATTAAGAGTGAGGTTTGATTCCGTACCAAGGCAGCAAGAGAGACGCACCGTGGAAGAGAGTGGTTTTGTTGTTGAGTGGTTGCTGGATTTAGCTCCGCTTATCCGGACAATCATCAGGGAAGGATCCTTTTCCGAGAAAGGCCAGTTTGAGTGAGACAGCTTTTTTTTTTTCCTTCTCTCGCTCTCTCTCGCTCTCCCCTTTCCTTCTCCTCTCAGCTCAACGCCAAGAAATGGGCGGTGCCTGGATGCCAGGCTTCATCCGAACGAGACACCAAAGGCCAACGGAGAGGCTGGCACAAAGGCGAGCTGGCAGGAATTCCTGCACTCGGAGCCGCTCGCCCGCTCGCGCCCGCGGGACAAGCTGTCT